>NC_139762.1:65158809-65713809 GCF_965231275.1 Zosterops lateralis
GCTTTTCTTATTTACTGCAGAACACGGCTGGATTTGATTTTCTATTTCAGGTAGATGATACTAAACTTTACATAAAAGTGTCAGCAGCTTTAAATGTAGCCAGGTAAGGAATGCAAAGAGGTCAGCTTCAGAGAGGCATATTTGGAGAATGTAGTCATATTCAGGCTCAGTTTTTACCAGGTTTTTGCAATGAGGCATGATAATATAAACCTAAAGATTGAAATTCCACACCATAGTGAGTAGTCCAAAACCACACTGCTCTGATAGTGTTGCAAGTAAGTCAAAGCTTAGATGGTCTATAAGTATTGCCTGGGCTTTAGTCAGGCTATTCACTTCAGGCTGAAATGTCACCCTTAATGAAAACAGAAACAACCACCAAAAAAGCACATTTCTCAAATCACTCAATTTATCATACTGCTTTCTGTTGCAGCACCTACTGGGTTTCACAATCATTCAGGCTTCTTTCAGTATGCTCAGGATCATGGAGGTCTCAGTGGCAAATGAAAAAGTTGCCTTTGAGATAACACCAGATGTGCATCAAATGTGAAGAGTGAGCTCTCTGAGTAATTAATGCCACAATTATTATCACCAATACATTGGCTGTAGTCCAAAACATGTCTTTGTGTAATTCACATAATAATACCAGAAGCCTAGCAAAAGCTTGTTAGTGACTATAACCTGCTGCTTTCAGTGTTTTAATGCCAATCCCCTGAATTTACTCTAGTTTCCTTTCTGATTCTTGTACTATATCACTGGGCACAGCTATTTGCTCTCTTTACTTCTAATCTCCATAATATTCATCTGCAACTCATTTTGACTCCTCTGCTGACTCAGCCATAGACTGAACTGGAAGCAAAGTTCAAATTTCAAGGCATAATATAGATATATCTCACATACTTGTCTTTGTGCATGCTTTATTACTAGTCATAAGGAAGAGATCCTCCATATGCCACTGTAGGCTTTGGCTAAAGGACAATTTTATTTTACTTTTTGATTTAGTTAGTGAAGACAACGAGGGGATTGAGCTTATGAGAATCTCTTCAGGTACAGCAACCAAACATTGACAGACATGAGTAATTCAGCATTGACTTTGTGGCCAGCATAGCAAATGACATTGGAGAATTAATGTTTCATTGCCCAAGAGCCCACTTACAAATGCAGCTGGAATTAACTGCCTGCTGTGATGCCCAGCAGTAGTGATGAAGGAGATGTAATATGCATTTAGTGCTGTTTGGTTTTCAAAGCAGTATTTTAGCTGGGAATGCTATGCTGTAAGTTCCCTGGGAGCCAGCAGTTGAATCTGATTTCACAGACAAGAAACACGAGAGCTTGGAAACATTTGATCTACCGGATATTGCTGGCACTGCTTACTGCTGCCTTCTAAGAACACAGACCTCTGTCACATACCTTTCCTTAGGGCACAAATCCCTTTCTGCCTCGCTCAGGAGGAGGAGGAGGTTACTGTAATGAAAATGCAGATATACCTTACATTATTCAGGATGCCATCAAAGGCTTTGCATACCCTTTGGCAGGGATGTAAGATATGATCTGCAATCCTCCCCCACTCCCAATTTATACCTGAGAACAATTAGAATAATTATTAGCAAACAGGTGTTGGTTAATCAATGCAGTATCTGTAACAAGCTATTGAAGTTGTAAAAGACTAGTCTGTGCATAGAAGCTAGGAACTGAGGACAGTCAGGCAGGTTTTCTTGCTGCAGGACAATGAAATTTTGCTGAATATTTACATGTCTAAGCTTTCATTCATATCTGCAGCTTCAGTCTCCTGAAAAAAGGAAAAGAGAAGGGACAAACCTGCTTCACAGAGATCTTATCAGGAAGGCAGGAAGCAGAGGTTTTAGATATCCCAATGTGATGTTTTTCACTTCTGAAAATGTGATAAAAAGGATCAGAATAGTGTTCTGGAAAGTAAAGTGACCTTTCAAAAATTAATAATGCATCTGTAAGCAGAAATCAAAGGTCCATGCTCTCCTAAGGGCTTCTACTCCAAATTCCTGAAGCTACTCTCTGTTTCTTTGAATGGCCTATTACTGTACTATCAGCTACTGGTTTTGTGTATCTGTATCCAGAAAAACCAGTCAGGATCTTCAATACAGCATCTACTGCTGCACACAGAGGTGGTCAGGGGTCTGTGCTCTGGAAACTATCCAGCATGCAGCACCACAGATGGTGGCACTGACGGAGAGAGAGGCTGGCACATGTCAGCACAGACACAGGAGCAAGAGATCAGTAGTGTCCTTAAATGAGATTTGCTGATACAGAAAATGCTTCAGGTAGCTGCATCCTAAAACCTTCACGTTTCTAGGAAGGAAAATGAAAAAATAAAACCTTTTTTAGGTTCAAAAGGAAACTCTATGCTCAGATATCTAGACTCTTTTCTCTACATTTTCCCTTCCTTCATCCCTGTTCCTGTAAAAGCCCCTCAACGCCACTGATGGTTAGGAACCTCTCATATGCTGCTCAGCAGAAAAGTAGAAAAAAATGTTTTAGAATTACTTCATTTACTGTTTTATTAACCAGCACTTCAGTTATGCTCTATGATGTATCAGCATAATTGCTGGGTGTTGAGGAGGTTATTGGGCATTTCAGTTTGTTTCTTTTATACTGTTGTTGTTGTGGATCATCATACTCCTGCTAAACAATTATGAATTGTTCTTCACTGCTTTAATGCAGCTCTATTCAAAGAAGGTTGAAAGAGTAAAAAGGACTCCATTACATGAGAAGAAGGCTCTTAAAGTTACTGGCTTGTATTCATCACCACTCTTCCCTTTTGACTAAGTCACTGTTAAAATAGGAACAAGGTGCATGTTGACACATTTACACCAGATACAGAAGGCCTTGCTTCTGTCACATACATGTTTGTTCCAAGCACTGCCATGCTGTGTGCCTGTGTGACTGGAGCTGCTTTGGAAACAGGGTTTAACGTGAGTGCAGCTCATGGTGTCCAGTTCAGAGCAGGAATCTAAGGAAGTATTGCTAAAATATCCACTCAAAAATAAGCTGTAGGGAGGATAAAGCAAAAGAGCATGAAATTACTATTTTCAGTTTCCCTAATCTTTGTTTCTGATGGATAGCTGTAGTTTTCAACTATGTTTTAGGTTGATGCAAGAAGGAATACCCTTTACTAGCCTAAAGAATAACTAGAAGACATAAATCATATTTAAAGCTACATCACACTTCCTTAGTCTAGGCCACCAACGCCAGACAGTTTTTATATTAAAAGAGGCAAAAGAACCTAACTAAGCTGATCATAAACCACGGGTGGAGGTGAGAGAGAGGGAAGTTAAGTGGAGGTGGGGGGGAGGTGGTGTTAAGCCCACCTACATCTGTGATTTTCATCATGGACTTTGTCACTCAACACTTACATGGAAAAGAAACCAGGGACGTAACCAGGCCACCATGATGTTTGAAGAACCTCAGGATGCAGCAGGCTAGCCAGGAAAAGTCTTCTCTGTCCTTACATCCTGTTCTTACTCTTCCATCAAAGTATAAATGTGCATCCAAATAGAAGAGATTGGTGAAAGAGATGGAGCTAATAGAAAACAACGCAAATAAATACAAAGCACATGTGGTGGTGAAGGTGGCACATCACTTATCTTCTTCCCAGGAGACAGAAAAATGAAGAGCCTAACCCTCCCCCAGTCAGTCACTTTCAGTGTCCTCTGCACTCACCTTTGTTCTTAAAAATCCTGTGCGGATTGTTTGGCTGGCAAATGTTAGCCAGGAAAAGCATTAGCTCTCACCTTTCTTATGGTAACCTAAAATCCTTTCTGCTGCCCTATACTTAATAAAATCCCAGGAGAATTAGAGTCATTGTTCTTAGCATCCTGAGACTGTAACCAATGTAAAGTTCTCCCTACTTAATGTTTATAAATTCACTATTCTATTACCTTTTTCTTTTGCTAGTTTGTTGTCTGGACCCCATTGTGGCACTGTATTCTTTCTAAAGAGCCCTGCAAGGAGAATTTTAATCAGAGAAGTAAGCATATTCTTCACTGCATTTCCAGACTGCCAAGAGCAAGGAAAAGGATGTTGTATGGCACAACTGACTGCTGTTGAAGGTTAAAGCAAAATGCCAAATGAAGGCTACAGAGAAGTGAAAGACTTAGTTTTGGCTAACCCAACTCTGCTTCTTGCCCCATTCTGCTGCAATGCGTGTCACACTTGATTGTGGTCCACCCCATCTCTTTCTACTGGCAGCTGATGCGTCTCACCAAGAAGTGATAAAGGAGATTATTTCTGGAAAGTGTATTGCAAAGATTATTTAACTCTGATTTGCAGATGTCAGTGCATTACCTGAGATGATCTCCTGCATTATTTAAGCAATAACGTTGATGGGAGTTTATGCTGGCTTTGAGAAACTGTTTGGGTTTTTTTTAATTACCTGCTAATCATGAGAGGTTTCAATCCAGCCAGAAGGCTTTGTTCAAACATTACCTGTTGCATGTGAGGCTGTGCATGTAGGCACGACAGTTTACACCAACAGAACCCAGCTCTACTAGGAGTGACTTCAGAAGATTGCAGCTTTGAAGTGCAAAGCCTCAGCCAAGACCACTTCTGCAAATTCTGTAACCTTTGATTTCAGAACTGGCAGAAAATGTTCTTCCCCCTTCATAGGCAGTAACTGCTATTACACATTGTACCATTTAACATCTTCTAAAAAAACCTCAATCAAACTGTCTTGGAATTTTGTAACTCTACTGCCTTAGAATTACATAATGCATGCTGATATCGGGTAACACTGTAATCCAGCTCCCCCAGCTTTTTTTAAGTAACCAGAAATATATAAAAAGCTTATAAAACTTTTTAGATATATGCCAACATAGCGAAGACATTATCTAGCTTTTAGGAAGTCTGCTTTGTATGGCAGTCTTTCAGACTCCTTTTGCCACTCTTCGTAACATACCCCTTTCCTAACACTTCTACTTTCTGTTTGTTTCTTCCACCCCCAATTCCAGTTGCTGAAATCAAAAAATTGTGTCATAACCACTCTAGGTATCTCCCTTTCCTAACTCCCTTCAAGTCAGATTGCAAAGACCTTGCACACCAAAACATCCTGGAAACACTCAGATTTAACAGGTGAAACTTCTCCTAGAGGCACAACATTTTCATGGTGAAGGGTCTCCATTTTAACCTAGTGGGACTGTTGCAAAGAAACCTTTTATGGCAGGATTTTCCTGGGGTTTCTTTTCCTCAAAGGAGAAAAGAGCCAATTCAGTTAAAAAAAATAATATACGAAATCTAAATACTTTTCCGGAGCACTTCACAGAGCCTGGATACCCAAAGCTCTGTTACTTCATGATTCTGGTTTATCCCACACTGGGCCAGAGATGAAGTCTCTATGAAATGCACAGGAATTTCTCCTGTAAGCTGAGGTGTCTTCTGCAGTATTAGACACTGAATACACAGGAGCATTATCAGAACAGAGCATTATCAGAACAACAACTGTGTCTTGGGAAACACAGTAACAAGAAGGACTTCCCAGCCTACATTATTGAATGTGTACAATATAAGCATTCTCAAAACACTGGGAGCCATCCAAAAATTGCTTTGCTAAAATAAAGTTTTATCGACCCTTACAGACTTTTCCCCTGTACTTAAAAAACTTCTGTCAGTTGTATTAGCTCATGAATTTTGTTGGAAGTAAAGCCAGAGGGTTTCCCTTGTACAGCACTTTACCTAAGGCACGGTAGCCTTTGGGCATCACCACAGGTTATGTCTCCAGGAGGAAAGACTTCAGGGGTCAGGGTAGCTGGAACCCAACACCAACAGCACAAAAAGGGTCAAATCCAAGCATTATTGATCCCTTTGGGAGAAAAGCACACAGCATGGCTCTCTTTCCCAGTCAAGGCAAATGTTTGCCACCCTCAAGGACGCTCTCAGTGCCTGTAACACGGCACAGTCTGACAGGACAACACGCCCCCTCCTCAGAGAAGGCAGCACCACAGTGCAGGAATTGTAACCAGCTCCCTTTGCAGAGCCCTCTTCTGCTCTGCCGAGGTGACTGAGGCAAGTGGTTTGATCTGGAAAGTGTCCTACTTACTTTGAAGTCAAGGGAGAGGATTTTTCTAAATCATGATGTTTTTCTTTCTTCAGTCCAGTCTTGACTTACGAGTCATTAAAAATTACCTTGATTTGAAGCAGAAACTTTTCCAATGTCTTTGATTTCCTCCCTCAAAAGCCTGCTCTGTTCCTTCAGGCTTGCACACAGCCTCAGAGGACCCTCTGTTTCCAGTAGAGTTCACATTGGCTGAGCACATGAAAAGCAGCCTTGATGGTGGGTGGCTTTTTGCTCTGAAGTGTGACACCGACCTCCACTTTCCCCTGGCACTCACACCTGCTCCATATAATTCACATCATGCTCCTAAAAATGAGTTCAGAAAACCCTTTGATACAAGTTCATCAAGGTCTCACTCAGGCAGGGGAATACATGTAATTTACTCACAAGAGGCCAGTGTGCTTAGCACAATGGGCTGCAGCTTTGCACCAGTGGGTTTCAGCTGAGAAGCAAACAGGTGTAACAAACCAGGCACAATGCACCCACCACATCAGACAGCTCCTGAAAGATAAACAGGCCATGGGAAACTTATAAATCTCTCTTTTTGTGCCTTACTGAACGCAAGAGGCACTTTCAGAGCATGTTGGTGCATTTTGGCCCAACAGAAACACAAAATGAAATAAAACCAAAACACACACGTGCACAAAAACCCCCAAAACCACAACAAACACACAAAAAAGTGACAGGTTCTGGACTGATCCTTCTTCCAATAAAGTTAGTAGGAGTTTTGTTGTGTATATCAAAGCTCTCACAGACAGGCTTCCTTCACCCTGTGTCAACTGATGAAATATCATTAAGAGAGGGCAGGTTGGTTTGTGGAGGAAGGTGAAAGAAGACAGAGCAAAATGAAAGAGAAAAAAAAGAAGGTTCCAAATCATCCCAGAAGTTGTTTAACCAACCTAATATCAATTTACAATGAACACTGAAGCAGGATGACAGGAGTCTGACCCATACGTTCTATGAACACAAAATAAGCCAATTACACAGATATTTAAAGACACCTTAAGTGTCAGCTGAAACTGATGCCAAAAATAATTTGAAAAAGGATACAATTTTTTCAGAATCTGGTGTAAGATGGCAGATTTCTGTAGATTTTCCAGAGAAGATGATTCAATGCCTATGAACAGTAAATTAGGAATCATAACCATGACTGACCTCTTAGATTTGCAATATAGGTTGCCTCTGGACTTGTAATTTGTTTTCCTTCCTAAAAGATGTTCTTCTTGTTCAATTAGATGTTGGTCACTGCACGGTCTCATCTATTATGCAATTAAGAATTATTTCTAACTGTTTATGTCTCAAAAGACTGAAAAAAAGCAAATCCTAAAACCTTGGAGTTCTTAGCTTTCAAGCTTCCACTGTTCCTTTAATAAATTGACTCTGATTTCTTAGAAGCTGAGGAAAAGGAACAAGGGACTCTCACTACCCCATTCATTTAATGATTGTTGAATTGTTACCACTTTTCTGCCTTTTTTTCATTACCTCTGTCCAGTGCTTTTGCTCACTTAATTTAAACTCCTTTCCACCAATTCTGAGTCCCATTTCTCATCTTTCTCAGCAGCTTCCAAATTCCAATTTCAAGGAGATCACAGAATTTTCTCCTCATATTCTTTTTGACTCTTTTTTCCTCCCTGTACTAGCAGTGCCTCAGCCCTTCAGTCTGGATTTTTTCTAAATAAATGAGCCTATTTCAAAAACCGAATCCAAGGCACCTCTTCAGCAGGGAATGTGGCCTCCCCTGCCACAGAGAACATTTGGCCAAAAAGCAGATCTGGTGAAATTTACCATTGTTTCTCAACTCAGCCAAAGACAGAATGCAGAATGTGGGGCAGCCTTTGCAGTAACTGGTGCCATTTATTGGCCCTACTGGTAACTACACGAGTCAATAAGAAATGAGCTGGTTGTACCTAGGCAGTTTTCCACTGACATAAGGGAACACACACAGCTGGCTCAAGGGAGCCCGTCCTCTTTGATGGACATTCAGTAATGGATTTGCTGCACCTAAAGCAAAGTTTTATTTCAACACTTGTTTTTAAAAAGGAGCAACCAGTTGTCCACACCCCAGTGATCTGTGTAATTGAGTTCATGACACATTGCAATGTTTACTAAGAAAGTGGCAGATGGCAATTATTGGGTTTTTTCTTTCTTTTTTTTTTATATATAAAAAAAGAACACATATGTATATCATGATTATGCTCAGGGTATTCCTGTTGAAAACATCTTTTATTTAGTAAAGGATATTAGAGCTTGTTTAAAAAACATGTCCTCCATGAGAAGAGTGGCAGATGGAGTTAACAAGCTCAGGCGGTATTTTACGTAAAAACACTGTGTAGTAAGAGGTTGTGTGTTTTAAAAAATGTATTACTGACATAATTTGTAATCCTTTCCTGGGGAGAGGACATAAACACGCTGAGGATGATGGCATGGCTCTGAAGAGAGGGCATTTCTCCAATGCAGAAGGGCTAGTCTTGGAAAAAGGAAAGGTTGGTCCTTTATGAAAAAACTGCTGCTGAATCTCAAAGGGAGAGACAAATAAGGCAGCCACACCATGCAGGTTTATGCTCATTTCCATCAAACTAGCAGATACAGGGGAGGCAGGTCACAGTTGCAAGTGCCCATGAAGGATGGAGATTTTGAGGCTTGCACTTGGGCATTCGAAAGGACAAACTCCCAAGAGGGAAGTAACTGCCTTAGTAAATCCAGAGTGGAATTGCACAATTTGCCCTGGGCTCGCCCTGGCTCTGCAGGTTAGTTACAATGCCCTGCTTGAGGGATTGTATTTTCTTATCAGGTTTTTTACCTGCTAGGATCGAACTAAAAATATTAAAACCACCTTTCTAGGGGCCAAGATGTACCCAAGATCTCCCAAACAGTGTTTTGCCATGTACATGTGACAGATTGTGTAAATCACGTGGACCTTGGGCCTGCAGATCCCTCTTGTTCCCTCATGATGCAGATGGGTCTGCTCTTCACCAGTCACTGGTTCATCTCTTTCTTCCTTCAGCCTCACTGGACAGAAGGGTTTAAACCCTTTCAGGTTGCTCCACTTCTCCCAGACCAGATTCCCCTCCCTGTCTCACAGCAGCTGAGGAGTGTAGGCAGATTCCCCAGGGATGTCTGAAGTAAGTACAGCACGCTCCTCTTGATGACCACCAAGGGTTTCAGCATCTGTTGTCAGTGACTGCTTTTCCACAGATATGCAAGAATGGTGCAGATTCGGAGAAATTATTTGTACTCCAGAAGCAGATGGTTTAATAATAGTGGTCAGAAAAAATTATACGAAAAAAAAATAAAACAGTGCTAAAGCATATATCAATTAATAACTACTTGAGTAAGACTTGAAGAAGAAACTTCTAGAAGTTGATTAGTATGATCCTTTAGATAGCAAGACATTAATGGAATGTTTTCTACCTTGAGGACTGAAAATCAAATTACTATTCCAGGCTGGGCTACATCTTGCAACACAAGATCAGCATTTCCTGCCACAAAATCAGTGAAAGTAATTCAGAAAGCTGGAAGCAGAGAAGATGGCAATGAGAAGATTAGCCTTTCATTCTTCTTTAAATGACATAGATGTAACGAAGTATGACACTGTTTATGAAAACACCCCAGTCTGACCCCACACCTGAGTATGGGCAGGCAACAAGGGTATTTCCTTTCTATCAGGAGGCTGGTGCTTACTGCCAGTGCTGGTCTGCAGAGGAACATGGCTGTCTCAAAACATATTGCTCAGCTAAATCTCAGGGATCTTGGCCTTTAGAGTCTGTGTAGAAAGGCCCAAACATTGCACCTGAATTATTACAAGCTTTTATGAAGATTCAGTAAGCTTTGTTCCTTTCTAAACAGAACAATTCACTGAATACTAGAGTTAGACACATAAACCTCACAATCCTTGGAGTAAGACTGTGGCCTGCAGTGAGTGTTTAGCCACCACCCAGGCAGAGTCAGTCTTCAGTGGTTGTTTCTACCCTCATAATTACACATGTAATTACTCTGAACCAGGAAGAGTTGTAATAAAGAGAGCACCACTTCAGGATACGCTCTAGTTAGCTATTTAGGATGCTCTCTGGGAAGTGAAAGCCATGAATTCAAATGTCTTTGAGTGGTAAAGAAATACAAATGTTTTTATCTCCCCTTTCAGAAATGGGTGGCTAAAAAGCTGCTACCACATTTCATGCAGCGTCCATGCAGAGCTCTGCAAAAATTGCTAGAGGCTTGGAGTTAGGCTTTCAGGTCCCCTAGGGCAGCATGGAGGTTTTGGGGATGTCTTTAGAAGCATCTCAAAGTGACATTAGGCACCTGAATCCTTTTGGAGAAAAGCCCTTTGCCTACCACTTCAGTCACACTTGTTTCCCACAGGTAAGACAGATGCTGTTAAAGCAGGGCCTGAATAAAACCCAAAACATGTTAATTTCCTTGTTTTGATTTTTAGGAAACAAAAAAATGGAGAGAACCTGCACTGCTTTAATTTCTTTTTTGAAACAGATCTGGAATCAGCAGCATTCTGTGCTCCATTTACCAGAATTCTATTTTCCAATTTTGCAGACTAGCAATTGCTTGAATTGCCAAAAAAAAAGCTTTTTACTCCAATGGATGACTCTGAGACAAAGGCTGTGCTGTGCCCACCTGGGTTGCTAGTGAGCAGCAAGTGGGTGCCAAGTACATGACAGAAGTAATGATTTCATGATTTGCTGGCAGAAACATAAACACAGCAGGAGAGACGGGGATACCCTTGATTAAAAAAAAAAAAAAAAAAAAGTACAAGCACTTGATATTACGCTTAAGGAAAAAAGTGACAGTGGGAGTTGACAGGGAACAGACTGTCTGCCCAAACACTTCAGCAGCATTGAAGGAGAAGAAAACCAGAAGCTGGAAAAGCACCTGGCTTGTATCTGACATGGATAATGACAACTATTCATTGTGTTTCAAAGTTGGGCATCTGGGTTCTTGCTCTTTGCCACCATCTCAGGAACTCCTTCTGTGAAGCTTTGGTGGCTTATCACAGCTGCCAGGACAGCATGAGGATGTGAGGCTGACAGGACCACAGGATCCTTCTACAGGAATTGTGAATTAAGGTGTGAGCTCTGTGCAGCACTCCCTGCTCATACCTGGTGCAGTAAGCATGCACTTACTCACCTGTTCTTATTTGGAGACCAAAGGCCACTGTCTTGACCCATCCCTGGCAGGTGTTACCTTGGTGTTTGCTGTTGGAGGAGACTCAGGGGAAGAATACAGGGGTGGAATTGGTGCTTAAGAAGATGAAAGTAATTTTAAAAAATAAAAAAACACCCCCCCCACCCCACCCAAATAAACAAAAAATGAACCCACTTGCTCCATCTAAGTTCAGCTATTTGTCAATTTACATAAATGGAAACAATAGCATTGAAATTATTTACCAAAAAGTATAGTTCACAAATATAATTTACAAAAATAAAGTATTTTAAATGTCACTGTGTAAAAATAGCCCATCACATCAGCTCTGTTTTGCCTCAGCTCTAGAAAAAGCTTGGACTACAAGGGATGTGTGTGGGGTCGGGGGTATTTTTAGGTTGCCTATTGGGGACTGTTGGGAATAAAACTGGTACTAAATATGTCTCATTCATTCAGGGAACAAAGTTCACTACAGGGGAAGGGGAGAAAGCAGAAGCAGCTAATTTCTCTCACAACACAATGCATTAGATATTTCCCCTACATCTCCAAACAGCAAGAGAGGAGCAGCAGCTTCCTCTGGAAGAGCTAATTCATGTTTTCCCTCAGCTGACCTTTAAAAGGGCCCAGAAAGACTAAACAAGGCTGGAAGAATCCAGATTCTGAGGCTAAACAGCAAAAACTTTCCAAGGAGCCCCAAGAGCCACATGTTGCCAGCATCCCCACTGAGACAGCAGTGTTAGCTGTAAATATCCCATGCCAGCTTTTGTGTCTCCTTCTCCTCTTCCTCACCTTCTCCTCTCCCACAGAACCAAACCACACGTGACCTTTTGGGGGCTATTTTCTGTCATATTTCTGAGCCTTAAGAGATTCAGATTTTCAAATTTTTACCTACAGCAGTGGTAATGAGGAACTTGGACAACAAATTCTGAAGCCATGAAATAACCAGATTGAATAAAAGTCTGTTTTATTAAAAAAAAAAAATAACCTGAGTCATTACATTACATGATTTGCGATGTAACTGATCGCACACAGCACAAGCCTGTTTCATTAGTGAGCAGACAACAACAGTAATCAAAAGACATCTTGTTAAAGCAATAATCTCCCATTAAGGGACAGCTGTGGAGTTTCATGGAAGATGTCACTCTGGGTACCAGTAGAAATCACAGTGTGTTCATGTGCAAGGTTTGAAATCAGTTCATGAGAAAGCATGAGCAGGTTGCAACTGCATTTCTGTTCCCTTCAGGAGGCATCAAAATAATGAGGTATACTCTCAAAATTTGGTGGTTTTTTCAGATTGTAAATTAGAAATATTATTAAGAGTTATAGGAGAAAGGCAAATTACTAAGGAAAGAGCTGCCACAAGTCTGCAGATTATTTTATCGAGGAAGAAACCATAAACAAAACGCTCTCAGTATATTTTTATCACAGTTACCTTTTGCATGTAGTGCTTAGCTCATGAGTTTACGTGCCAGGTACCCTGTCTGCACTGAGAGCACTTGTGCGTGCACACCAGATAACAGCTCCTCTCTGTCCTGCTCTGCTATCAAGCCACAAGCCCCACACGGCTGCCTGCTCAGCCAGCCCTGACTCACACACAGGCAGAGCCCAGGCGGGGGAAGGTGGAGCTGTGGGCTGTGACAGGGCTGGGTGTTCTCTTCCGTTTGCCATATCTTAATTGTGTAAGGTTTTGTGGTGCGTGACTCAGTCCTGAGATGGGGTAAGTGGTGTCAAGTGTAGCAAACAGCCCCAGAACAGCCTGTTTAGTAAACCAGTCAGCGAATACCTACAAATAAGGGAAGAGCTTAAAGAAGTCTGGAATTCCCTGGGAATGAATCACAAACGCTAAAACCTGCCCAAATTTAGCACGTACTGTTTTCCAAGCTGAAGGAGGGTACCAACATGATACACTCAAAGTTTACAAAGCCAGCTCCGCCCTGGCTGTTTCACAGATAGATCACAAAACACTTTGCCAAGTAGGTCGATATCATTACACTCCCTTTATTAAGCAGGGTGACAGAGGCTGGCCTGAGGAGGGGCAGCTTGCAAGCAAGAAGCGTGGCCAAGGGCAGTACAGAAGTCTCCTTTGTCACTCACCAGTGACCTTCCAGTCTAAAAATCCAGATATTCTCTTTTGTTGGGGTGGAGAGGAAAGGAGGTTTTTTCAACTTCAGATTTGCATTTTGAATTACTTATGCTTTGAATTTATTTAATCTATTTACTCAAATTTTATTTTTTCCCCTTATTAAGTATATACTAAAAAAACCCATCAACTTTACAAGAATATATTTTTAAACCAAAATTCGTCTCACTGCAATTAGCTCTTAGCTCCATGAGGCAGGGAGCCAACACCTGATATTTAAATGGCCCCATCCTCCCTGCCACCAAAATTCTGAATAAAATTCATATGATCCTACTGCTGACACAACAGCATTGAGCAGAGAGGCTTTGCAGAAGCCAGAGCAGATACTGGAAGAATCCTTTATTTTACATTCCCCAGTGAAAGGCTGGTTTGTGAACTTACAGGTTAATGGAGGCATAACAACATTCAGTAGAGCCATGAGGGAGGAGGCAGGAGCTGTGATGGGGCAAATGACCATAAGCCTTGGCTTCAGAGAATATCCTATACCCTGCCCCACAGTTAACCCCACTTGTGTCACTCAGACGTCTTCTCTGGGGCAGACTCCTCCAAGACCACTGTCACTGAGGAAAACAGAGAAAAATGCTATTGAGCAAGATGCCTGAAAGGTGAAGAAGGATGGGTTTGCTGTATTTGTCCTCTTCAGCTGCTGAAAGCACGAACACAGAACAATTAAACTCCATGTGCCAGCAAAATGTTTAAAAGTGACTGCTTTTGTTTCTCTGAGTCCTTATTACAGAATCCATTGGTGGTGATGGTGGGAGACTGCCATGCACAAGCAAGGTGCTCCATTATCTCCATGTTCCTGCAAAATAACTCTTTCTCAGGAGCTTCACTGCTGCTCCAGCAGATGTTACCTCATGTGATGCCCAAAGTTTTCTACTTTAGTTTATTGTTTCCATCTCTTCCCGTCCAGATTCTTACATAAGACGATTTTCCCATCAAGCACTGATAATGCAATGGAAAAATCTCACTGTGCTGCCTCCAGTAGAGCTTTTGACTTGCCATCAGCCATATGAGGAATTTTTCTCTGAGTTTCCTGGGAAGCAGAATCAACTGCATCTAGTCCAGCATTAGCTACATGATGTGATTCCTTCCGTGACAAAGATTGAGAGGAATATTTCTTTTTAATTGAAAATTGAAATCTATTTAGAGGGAGTCTCTGAAAAAAAGCGGTCTGAAAGATACTTGCTTCTCTACACCATGCTCGAGTGAACAGCACCATAGCTTGCTTACAGGATGAAAACACCCTGTTGTTTTTCTGCAACATCAAGCCCATCTTGCTCACAAGCAAGGGAGAGGAGGGAGGGTCTTGTGTACTCTGTATGTTTTGTGCACCCACTAGCCAAGAACTGCCTGAAAAATAACTAGTGAAGTCCTTCCTTCAATCAGCTTCAATGAGGTTAAGCGTATTTGTGCAGTATGGAAATGAGTGATCTTTTACACAGAGTTTAATACACAAAGTAGGAGTGACACACATTTTGTACAGTGAAAGTCATATTTATGCTCTTAGAAAAGTAGGCTGTTGTTCCAGAGAAAGTTGTTAACATTAGAAAAAATACACCACTTCCTCCTTTGAATTACAATGAACAACTGTGGGTTTTATACACCTGGCCATAATCAGTTGTCTCAGCTGTATTTATCTTAACTCTGTTTGTGATCAGAGATATATAACATATATTGTAGCACGCCAATAAAACTACATGTAAGAGTCACACTTTAGACAATGCAGAGTTCAAGGATTTCACAATCATCCATTGCTTTTATTGGCAGTTGTGATGAACTAGGCCAGCCAGAACTTCAACCGTCCACCAGGAATGGAAAAACACCAGCATGGCAATCCATATGCTAGTAATCATCAGCTTTTAGGGTAAGACCATACAAAAAGGGGGCAAAACAGGGAAGGGCCACTGCTGCTTTTCTCCAATTCTTTCACTCTGCACTCCAAATGTTGTAAGAAAGAATCTCTAAGCTTACAGACTCCCTTGCCCTGTGCCTGGCTCCCTTCCAGCTGGGGAAGCACATGAATACAGCAGCTGGAGACCTGAGAAGGCTCAAAGAAAAGAGGTTAACTAGGGAACCTTTGAACTCCTTTTTTACAGCTTGAGAAAAGCCCTTGCTAAGGGCCTAAACCAGGAACTGCAGAACTTTTAAGGGCTGCTTTTGTATCATTCTCAGCCCAGAGTATTTATTCTCTGTCTTTGTCACAGAACGTAGGAAGGAGAGGATCTTGCTGCTAGACTGACAAGGAAGCTTACCACTCCACTAATTTCCAAAGGTTCTCTTGTGATTCTTCCTTTAGGCCATCCCAGGGCGATGGGGTTCTCAACACCACCTGCAGACAGGACACAAAGCTGCCTCCCTGCTGGGCTGCTTGGCATTGCTGACCCCTGCACTAGTTCCCTGGAACTTTGTGGGCAGCAGTGTGGTGCTGTCAGCCTCTGGAAACTGCCTCCTTTTTCAGTGCCTAGCAAAGGATTTTCTTTGAAAATTATGGTCATCATCATTATCTGGCAGTTTAAGAAAACATGCACTAAATATTTCCCTGGAAAGTTAGAAAGTTCCTTATTGCTCTCTGATAAATATCTGACAACGATTAAGAACTGTGTTCTGCAACAACCCAGGGCCGGGAAGTAGCATTTCCCTGTCCTCCAGGGCTTAGAAGTACAGGCATGCACAGCCCATTGACACACTAAGCAAACATGGAATATCTGGCCCTTGTCAGAGGCTTTAAAGAGACACATGTTTTTCACAGGGCTCCCCTCTCCTCTGCACAAGCTGGGGAGATAAACACACAACACAGCTTCAAGGTGTTCCTGAAATCCCCCCGAGTCACTCAGAAAAGCGCTTTGAAAACCTCAGTTCAGGCTACAGGAGTCAGTGTTTGGTGCAGCACACAGGACATACCTAGGAGCTTGGTCTGCTGTATTTCCCTATCCTAGTGCTAAGAAAATGGGATCCTTTTGTTTTTCCAAGCCTCACAGGTCCTACAGCCTCAGTTGCCCTTCATGACTACTCACCCAGGAGAGCAGCAGGGCAGGGCAGGTTCAGCTGCTCTCCCCCAGGCTGTAGGGATGGGGAGCAATGCAGGTATGCAGACTCGTGTCAGAGCTTTTGATCACAGAATTCTCCAAATCCCTGAGCAAGGCATAACCGGCTAGCAGTAACAGCAACAAAGTTACCCCTGAGCACACTAATGCCAATTTAAGAGGATAATATATATCTAAGTTAGTGTTAACCCGTTAGGAAATCCAAAGTGGGGAGCAACATTTCCCTGGGAGCAAAGCAATGGATTAGCTCTTAGGGGTTTGTCCCATGTGCAGTCAGAACTGATACCCTATTCTATTATGTTACGAACATGTTAGATCTAAAAAAGGAATAACTCTAAATGTTATCAGAAGTATTTTTTCTTCATCTCCTTGTGCAAGGGCTGATAAGAAACACTGTGGTGACATTTGCTATCACAGCTTTTGTACATATGTTTTAACAAGGACAATGACAAATTGGATTTTGACTTCCTTCTCCTATTTTGTTTAGATTCAACATAATAGTTGCTACAGTTTCACGCAATGAAGTCCACAAACACATTGTCTCACTGAATTTGTAGATTGTCTGTAAGAGGCTAAAAAGAACAATAAATCTGAGAGTGTTCCTTATTCAGAATGAATACCCTAAAAATTTCTAACAGGAGTCCTCAAGCTGTACATAGTTTGTAATCACATTGATGTGAATAGTTGATATTCAAAATACAAGGCAGACTGGCTAATCCTGAATGACCTGATGGATCACATGGAATCATTTCTGAAAAAAACATTTATACATCCCAGCTGCATGTTGCAAAGGAAGGCACCATTAAGAATAGAAGGTCATAACAGCTATATAAAAATCACAACAGTGAAAAAGAATAAAATAGAGAACAGAGTAACACAGGTTTATGAAATACATTTGAGAATCCTCAGTTCCTCTTACCTTTTCCATCTCAGGGAGAAAAAAATGAACTCATTGTGTCAATCAATCTGCATATTTAGAGGCATTTTAGTGCAGGCCTAAATGCAAGTCTATGCTAATAGGACATCATAGGCTTACAAAATAGGCTTACAAAACTAAGAACTTAAAAGTTAAGAAATGGCAATAGGAGGGTTGCCCTTGCAATCTGAGATATCTCCTCTCACATATGCAGGCATGCACACACCTCAGTATGATTCTGCTTGTAGCTATAGCTCTCCAAGGCCCAGCAGGGGTACAGAATCTCTCACATGTTGTCTCTGTCCTTCAAAGCACAAGGTCAGCAGTGGGAACCACACTCGGCTATCTGCCGGGGATGGGATACAGTACATCCTAACCAAGAAAAAAGCTGATGGGTAGAAGCAATGTTTTTCACTAGACCAATTAGGATAGTTGGAAAATAAGAAAACCTTCTAGGCAGACAAGTGCTTTTACAGGTCAGAAACAGAATCAGCGAATTCCCAATAAAGCTGCAGGTGTTTGCTCTGGAAAATAAAACAACCAAAAATTCCCCTCTCCAACCCCAGGATCTGAGCTCCACGGAGGCAATGGCCTCCTCAGCAGATAATACAAATCCCTGTAGATGGGTGTTGTCTGTCACAAGGGTTGAGACCTGCTTTTCCCCAAGCTATGTTTTATATCCTGGAAGGGCCCTTTCTCTCTGCCAATCACTGACTGTGGCTGCAGAGGTAGGGCAAAACCAGGCTTCCCAACTGCTCTGGGTGGAAGAAGAATTATGGCACAAGCCACAGGAGGATAAAGGCAGCACAGGACAGGAGCTAATCCCTCTGCACCCATGACAAGTCAGGGCAACTCCACCACCCAGCCCCAAAACAGGAAATCACACAAGGTAGATTATATCCACCCAGGTCTCCCCACCTAAATCACCTGCAGCCAGCCTGAGGCATCACTGTGCTCCAGTTGCCCATAAGCATTTTGGCCCTTGTCCTTGCAGATGTGTCTTCCAAGGAAAGTTCTTCTTTTATACACTTCCCCATGGTGTTGGCTGAAACGATTGCAGGAGCTGCATTATGGAGAAGAACAAAACAAAACAAAACAAAAAACCAACAGATAAATGGAAGGGATAAATGGGAGCATTATGAAAGCAGTAGGCCAGATACACCAAGATTCCAAGGTGGGTGTGTTAGTAATCTGGAATGCATTTCTCATTTAGGAAAGCCTAGAGCTGCAGATCATCAGGTATTTACTGGAGAGTGAGGTGGGAGGGGAGGCAGTGGCTCTCCTGGCAGCCTTGCTGATGTTCTTCTGAAATTGGAATATGCATATAGCAATTCTTTTCTTCTTATCTAGTCCTCAAGACTTCTTGTAAGTATGCATGCTTGCAAGTCACCTCAGGTTAGCTTTGTCAGAATAACAACCTATCATTCCACATACTCAGGTCTGGCTTTTCTGAATTCCTTTGAAGATTGAAAACTATTGACATGTTTTTCTCCATGTGATTCCCCTGGTATGGCTTTGTGGTGGTCTGATGTCATACCTAACCACTAAAGACCATGATCTAATATACCATAACTGTTAAAAAAATATAGTGTCCAACACATTGGTTTCCAAACCTCACAAGGAAAATATTTATGCCATAAAACTTCTCAGCTTTTCAAAGAGAAGGCCCCTGAAAGATGACATTTAAAATACCATATGGTATACTTGGTGAGTAGGAACATTAAATGGGCAAATTTGCTTTTTTAATTATTATTATTTTACAAAAACATTTGGTACTTCTATAGAACATAGAAAATATTCTAGAGACATGGAAGAATGTTCCTTTCAATTCCAGGTCTCTTTTATACCACATTGGCAGTTCAGTAGTTTGACATTGCTGGAGCAGTTTAAAACAGGGTTGGGGCAGTGGGGAATTGAATTTTAACAAGTCGATTATTTGCAGGCTGGAATTGAAGAAAATACTTACAGGAAAGAATATGCAATTCATCTGTGGCAAAATGATGTTGGCAAGGGTAAGGCAGCAGAAGATATTTTCAGGACATTGTGAACAGGCAGGAGACTGTGAAGGAACAAAAGTATATTAGAAAAAAAAAAAAGACAAACCCTTCAAGACAGTCTTCAGCATTGCCACTTATTACCATTTCATTTCTGACAGCTGAGATTCTGTGCTGTTTTACAAACACCCTGTTTGTGTTTAGAGCTAAATGGGTTTATCTTGAAATGCAGCCCTTTTCCTGAGGGCTTGTGGCCTGTACAGCTTTCTTTCTGCCTTTTTTTTTTTTTTTTTTTCTTTGCCCAGCCATGGCTTCATTCCCACATTTGACCAAGGTGGAAGCTGGCAGTCCCTAGGGGGCAGGGGAAGGACTGGAATTTCCCAGGTGGCACACAGGACTCCAGCCTTCTCCCAGGCATGGGGCACAACCTCTGAGCAATAAAGGTGCTTATAGCTGCTTTCTGTTCTCCAAGACAAGTTTAATAATGTTTCTATCTAAATTAATTCATTCTCTGCAGAGCAAGAAATACAGTTGCTGCTACCACAAGCAATCTTCAGTTCATGCATTTCCATTTCCCCCTCCTCTCAGTGAGTCAAGGAGAGGGTGTTGTTCATTTCTCTCCTCACTGACATCTCACAGGCTTTGCCTGCATGATGGTCCTGCAGCTGATTGGGGCACCTCAATGATCCCAAATCCAGAGGTGAAGGTGTGGCAGCATCAGGGGTTCCTGCAGCCAGGCTTGGCCAGGTCTTCCTGGGGTGCAGGCCTTCCAAGTGATCCCTTACTCTGGTCTGACCCCAGGATCCACATCTGGGCTGATGCAGACATAGATTTGGACCAGAGCTGCATGTTTTGGGGCAGCTCCAGCGCACTGGGCTCTGCCTCAGATCTGGCAGGCAGAAGCTTGGGCTGCAAAAGCTGGGAAATCAGTCTAAAAATACGTATTTCAGTAAAAGTTTGTTTTTCAGCTCTGTTTTTCTGCCTTGCACGCTAGAAAAGTTGGGCAAGTGGTTTTTGGTACCAAGAGCTGCCTTTTCATTAGAAAAGAATGTCCCCACCAACCACATCCCCATGTAAGGAAAAAGCAGGAGCTTACTGGTAAAGCTGCTAAGTGGGAAGACAGAATTACACTCTCTGTTAAACTGTGCTGTCATTTCAGCGGGGCTTTGATGGTCCCAGCAGCTCCTCACCGGGAGCACGGTGTGTACGGAGGGCAGCACAAAACCCACTCAGGGCTCAGCTGAGGACTGCTGAAGGCAGGAGCCTCACCAGGCTGCCAGGCAGAGCCTCTGCCCCCTGCTGCATCCAGGCTGTTGAGGTCTGTGTGTTTACATCAGTCAGCGAAAGCGTGGGATGAAATTCTTCTTTGTTAAGGCTGCAGCTGGGGTCGTGCTTTCCGATTTATTGAAGAGCCCAGAAAAACTAACGTGTTACACTCATTAGTTTTGGATGGAAGGAGGAATGTCCCCCTGACAAAAGGAATGCATGGAGAGTGTTATGTGGAAAAAGGAAATTTCTCTTACCTTGCACAGAAAGCGTGCCACATTGCAGCTTGATCTGTCCAGTTGAGGGGAACTCATAAGTTGTAACCAAAACTTAAAGGCTCACAGGACCACAAGGCAGTCACTGCTGGGTATTTGTATGAAAAAAAAAGTTGATTATTATCCATAAACCTATATATATCTGTCCTGAAAAAAAGAAAAGAGTGGAATAGTTTTTATACTGATTTTGTACACAAATTCTGGTTTTATAATGGAACAATTTCAAATTCCAATACCTAGGGAAACAATAAGCAAAAGGAAAAGTTTGGGAGATACAAAGTCTGGACACAGGATGGCATTTAGGAGCATGGATTCATCTCCTGTTAAAAACAAAACCAAATGCTGAACTCTTTAACCCAACCACAGCATCCTGCTGATTCAAGAAGCTCCTCCATTCAAAGAATGTAAACTCTGCTATGGCAGGAGCTGAGAGCTCTCTTTTATGGAAAGCAGGAAACTTTTCTAAAAGGCCAATTTATGACCTGGTTGGAGAGCTGGAAATAATTAAGCATTCTTGTCAAAGGTCAAAGTCATAGGGTTAAATTCCTAGGAACTCAAAACAACCCTTGGTGACTGTGCCAAGACTGATAATTTGGCTCTTTTCTGCCCACAATGGTCAGGCAGTGAGGATCCTGGGACAGGAGTGAGCCATGCCTCAGTTATCTTCTTTTTCCAACTCCAAGTCTGACATTTTTAGACTCATCACACGCTTGTGGTCTAAAAAAGCAAAGCTGAGGTTAAAAAAATAAAAATAAAGTCTGGAAATAAGAATTGCAGCCAAATGACCTATTTATAGCCACACCAAATAGGAGCTAAATGACAAATGAAGATCCTGATTCATATTCTACTTCTGATGTAACCCTGCTGGATTTGATGGGCCACCAGACTCTGCAGGAAGAATCTGGCCCTTGGGGAGCTGTCACGCTCTGCTGTGTACACTAAGACTGCAGAATTGTCTATACCTATAGTGATCTTGCTGCTTAAATTTGAGGCTGTGCATGGTGCTATTACTGAGCAGGCCTCAAAAATGTAATGGGGGGGAAAGGGGGATTTACTCATTCAGTGTTTTTTTACCAAGTGATGACATCAGAGGAGAAACAGACTGTCTCCCCTTGTGACACTTAGCTGGAACAATGCAACAGTGCAACAATGAGTTGCCAACACTCCTAAAGCTCATCCTGATGATACTCTGTCCAATGCAGCAGCCTGAAAGCAGAGGCAAGAGGAGAGCAGAGGTGGAGAGAACCAACGTATGATAGAGGAGAAATGCACTGCCCTCTGAGTTGCTTTTCCCATTGATTCTCATTCAAAGTCTTTTGCCCTGGCACCTCCAAAAACTATTTGACTCTCGCTTTGAGCATCTTTATAAGCAAAAAGAAATTGCCCTAGAAACCCTCAGAGAGTGTTTCTCAACTCTAATTGCAGTCAAATTGTCTGTTACAAGCCAAGCAGATTTTCCTTCTACACCAAGAGAGCAGAATCACAGTTTCGCCCCAGTGCTTTAAGCTCAAAATCATCTCCACTCAGCCTTGCAAAAGGAATTGGTTTGTCCAAATCCCTTGCTTCAGTCAAGGCAACCCATCTGGTATCAAATTTCTCCTTTAAAGTTCAAGGTCTCAGATTGGATCTGAAATGTTCACAAAACTTGGTGATCATCTTGCTTCACAATGGGATGAACTGAGGTCAAATTATAAATCTGCAATTTTGGGACAGATCAGGTCCTGTTACAGTAGGATGAGTCAGTATCTATTGAAGATTGCCCTTCTGCTAGTGTCTTTTCTCAAGTTGTGGTTCTGCCAGCCCTCAAGCAATCCTGCTCCATCAATTTGTCCTTATTCATCCCCCTCCTTCCTCCCTGTTCAAATTTCTAAACCTGAAGAGAAACTGAGACCATCCGGTGACCTCCTGCACTGACTGTTCTGTCTTTTGTGAATCTAAATTGATTTTCCTTGCATGGAAACAACCAGGATCTACCCTTTGACCTTCAGCCTGAGGTTGTGTATTAGGAGTAAGAGAGAAAAGTGGCATTTGACTGTCAGCATTGGCAAGAAATATGAGCCATCCTCTACTAGGAAACAGTCTGTTTGTGTCCAACACCTGGAAATATGGGAATTGCCAGACTTGCTTAGAAACTAGGGTCAATATCCTGTCCCTGATGCTAGCCAGCACCAGATGCTTGAGAGAAAGGTCTGAGAAGCCTGAAGGTGGGCAGATATGGGATAATTCCATTCTTATCTCCCTGCTTTGGGGAACAGTATAGCAACCATGGACACAAACACGGACACACACATGCACACTGAAAACCATGTGCCTTAGAGAGCTCTTCTCCAGAGAATATTGAAGTATTCTGTGTCAAGTCAAGTATTTTTAATACCCATTACCACAGGAACCTGGCTTTGTGAAGGAAGGGAGTGAATAACGCAAGGCATGACAAAGGTTCAGGAACTGTATTTAGCTCTTGGCTTCTGGATTTAGCTGCTCCCATAATCAGGTGCAGCTAATAAGCCAGCTGTAAATGGCCACTGAAAACAGCCCTGTTCACATGCCCAGGTGCTAAAATGCCATCATTTTGCAAAAGAACAATGTTGTTGAAAGAAATTGCAAACCCTTCACCCATATTCTACACGTGGGCATATTTTATAACCCAGATATATTCTTGATCATGGTTTAGGGCACTTTTTCCATGGTTCTAGGGTCAACTGTTAAGCTTCCAGATTACTTTAGGCAAGTGGTCAATGGTCTTCAAGTCTCTAAGGTATGTTCATCTTGAAGTAATGCTCCTTCAAGTCCCAACCTACTGGAAGGGAGATGAAGTGGGACCAGGCTGAGCTCGGATATGTTTCTACACTGCCCTGAACAGATCACCCTTTCTACCTATGATTTAATAATGTTGGATTTTACTTTTTTTCATAATAGCACTGATTCACAGGAAAAAAGAGGTTTTCTTTGTGTCAAGCTGCAGCTGGGGATTTGATGTGAGGTTTGTCAGGGATTCTGGAAAGCTACTGGAGCCGCCACTGTGGATTTCCTGGCCCAATTTCTTTCTGTGTTTTGAGTATATCTGCTGTTACATAAATATGATGATTATGAAAACACTACACTGTTTAATACCCACAGCTCAGATGAAAGGGGGAGGAGGAAATTTGTGCTGACCTGTAAGAGAATCTTGTTATTGATACAGTTGAGGAAAACAGATCTCAGCACACTTTGCTTATTTCATTAGTGTCTGTTTCTAAGCCTCAGCTGTCCCCCAGAACTCTTTCTGTACCAGTAATTAAAACACATAAAATTGTACAGAGCTATAAGATGATAATCCACATTATCTGATACTGTTGCTATTTGATGGCTCTTCAAATGAAACACAAAGCAACTCTGACCTTCCTAATGGGTTTTACTCAGAAAGAGACTCAACACAAAGGAACATATAATTCTGCCCTCTAAAGCCAGTGGGCATAGAAAATAGGATTGCAATTTCTAGGCCAAAAAAAAAAGTGTTTCCTTGGAATTAGTGGAGTAAGCTATTTTTAGTTTTGTTCCAAAGTCTTTGTGAGGGGCCTCTCTGAATCAGTCCAAAACACAAAGTCCTCCTCCCTAATCTGGAGAACATTGTACTCTTCCTCTTGCAAGGCATGCTATTGAACAGCAAAAGAATAAACTCATGGGCAGGTTTTTCTGGAAAGGTTTCTTAAATAAAAGCACCTTCCATCCTCCCTCATCCTTTGTAGGTGCAGTTCCATCCAGGGTTTACCAGCTCCCCGGCAAGCAAAGGACAGCCAGGGCTGAGTTACAGGATTAATTCTCTCCTAGGACTGCTCTCTGTGTATCACATTTTCTCCTCACTTCACAGCAAGCAAACTTCTCTTTCTACTCCTCCCCATCCTTCCCACAACGGCAGGCAACCCATCAGGCAGGGCATCATTTAAGAGAAACAGTAGATTCTCTAGATACTGCTATTTCCACATAGGAAACCACCTGGCCCTGTGGTGCAAAAGTTAATCTGATAAAAATTAATTCTGCTGGCTCAAGCTGGTAAGAAAAGTGTTGATGGTTACTCTTGAATTGTCAGAAATAATACCAGAGTAGACCTTGCCATCAGCACAAAGCCTCCTTAAATGCATGGAATCAGCACAAACCCTGTGCTGCAGGTTTTGGCTGACTGGCCCACTCATAATATCCAGATGTCACTCCTTAGTGATGATCAAAAACATACTGATGAGTGGCTGCTCTACAGTCTTGCAACAACAAACATGATACTGGGTGCTCCAGTGTTCCAGCAGGTTTGGCAGTGCCATCCACCACTGCACCTCTGCACAGGGACTACAGGAGGGCAAGGCATGATTCCAGCTTGTCAGATGTTTTCTGGCCTGCCAGGCAGAAAACCTTTCCTCACACCAGGCTGCAGCATGGTCCTCCAGCCAGCTGTGCCCCATCAGGCAGAGAGAGATGCCCAAGACCCCTTTACACGGGATCCTGAGGACAACAGCCCACATCAACTCCTGGCTGCCCCCAAGGGTGCACTGCAAGTCTGATGTGTCCCTGCAATACCAGTCTTCAACAGAAACATCAGTTTACAACCAAGAGACTTCTCTTTATGTCTTTATGTTTTGCTTTCCCTGAGGAGCACAGTCCAGCACTGGTCTCTCACCCTCCTCCTTTAGCAAAACCAAGCCAAGCCAGCTGGTTCAAGGACTGTTTCCTGAGAAGCCCCACAAAGCTGTTTGGCAGCAGCTGCCCAGTTACTGATCCCACCAAGCTTGGTGGGACAGGCCTGGGCTTTCCAAAAAGGGCCACCTTAGGATGCAACATGAGAAATTAGGGGGCCTTACAGGCTCAGAGCCAGCATAGTGGTGGCTCTGAGGATGCTGTTCAATGTGGCCAATCCCTGTAGCTGTTAAGGAATAAATTGCTACATAAAGTCATTCAGCAGTCAAGTAGAACCTCAGGAGCATGACAGTCACCAGAGAGCTTTTGAGTCCTGGTAGTTAGTTGCTTGCTGTTGGAAACACTCCCTAGGTTATAAAAGCTTGCAGGGAAAACATGCTCCCCTAAAAGCCCTGTTGCTAGGGCCGAGGCTGTATGAAGTACTTGGCCCTGCTGGGCAGCCCATCACCTGCTCTTTGTGCTGAAACAAAACCTTTTTCCACTGCAAATGCTTTCCTATGGAAAAATCAGGGTGCTAGCTACATGAAATGATCTGTCATGTACACCCCATATAGAGTAAACAGTTGATAAAAAAAAATACCTTATATGCTCCCAAACTAAAAAAAAAATCAACCAGTGTAAATTTCAATATGCAGCCCAACCCAGTGTTTTCCACACCAAATGTTTAAAAAAATAGTGTCTGTTTTAGAGGGACGCTCCACCTTGCTATTTTCTCATTTCCCCAGTCAGGATCATGCCACTGTTTTGCCATTAACAGTAAAATAAACAAATTATATAGGCAGTTCAGCAACTTTTTCCCTGCTTGTACATTCATGATAAATTACACTTTGAAGAAATGGGAAGATATAGATGATCATGGATTTTTTTTTTTTTTTTAAACTAAAAGAAAATAGAGATAACTGCTTTCCTCTGATCTTGACAGAAGTCTTTTTCCCTGGAGACTGCAGGAAGAATTTCCTGTATTTTCCCATTAGCAATGCCCTACTCTGCTCGATGTCCTTCTGTTGGTGCTCCATTCTCAGGGGCCACATTTGCCCTTATGCTGAGGCCCTGCCCTTCTGCCTTCCAGTTTCCTCACTAACTCCACAGAGCTGTAGGAATTAGGTGGCATAATTGAGAAGAAAGGTAATAGGCCTTAGTCCTGTCAAGGTTTCTTTCAGCAAGTTGAATATCCTTCATGCCAAAGAAATAATGTGAAATGGTTCTCTTAAATTCAGAGGGTGCCTCCTGAAGAGCACCAGTCCTTCAGTGCTCCCCATCCATCTCTTTTTGGCCCTCATCCTTCTCCTTACCGAGTCCTGCCCTAAGGATAGTAATAACTTTACTATGAGTTAAGGAATAACTGCTCCTTTTGTTATCTATGCTGTTTCCAGATTCTCGGTTGATTTGTAACTTTTACCAAGCCTGGAAGTCCTTAAATTACAGAAAAAACATATATGAAAACTGCAGTTCTCTGTTCTAAACAAAGCCCAAATGCATTTTCCTCATTTCTTTACAACAGCACAGTGATAACATTGAAGCTATTGCCAAAGTATAACTTTACAATGAACACCCATTATGTGCAGTACCCCACTGTGTTTTTCGGGAATGGGAGGTATGAAGATCCCTCACACGAACATAAAATGTGAATAATGAAGATACTTGCAGGTATGTGCTCTAAGGAGAAAAACATGGGTCCAAAAGCACTGCACATAACTTTTATCCCTGAGAGTGATTAAATGCAGATGGCTACCAGGAAAGCTGGGTTTCGCAATAGCAATCATATAGGATCCTTCAGACTATTTGGCTAGTAATTTAAGTTAGGAAAGCTATTTGCAGAATGTGACCTCTGGAATGTAGTTATTCCAGGAAGATGTAACATATTATCAAGGAGTGAATTCCAGGACTGGGTTATTTCTGGTAACAATTGAACTATGACAAAAATATTTACAACTAACTTATAAAATAAAAACATTCAAATATTTGACAAGGAGTTTATTTACAATGAAAAGTTTTGCAGATCTCATTAGTTTCTACTTAGGAGAGAAACAAATGGACAGAGACTTTGGAAATGATCCTGTGTGTTCATTTACAAGATACATACCATTCCCATTAATTTTAAACAACGGGGCAATAAACAGCAAAGGCTAACAAGACACGCAACCCACAAACTGCTGCAAGTGCCCTGCTCATAGTTCAGCTCTTCACAAAAGTTCCCCATTTCTTCACAGCTGGTCTCCATATGAACCAACAGCTCAGTCCCAATGAAGACTTTTACCCTTGTCCAAATAAACCCAAAGCAAAGGTAAGTCAGAGCAATGGTGCTGCAGCTCTTTGCACAGAAGCACAGACCTGTGCAAGAACAAGACACCAGAAACATGACGGAAGATCTTAAATACTTCCTGTGCAAAACTGCCCACCAATTGAAAATATCTGGCTTGTTTGCACCATCATATTATAAACTTTGCTGCAAATGAGGACAGAAGACTGGAAAAGATTTTCTAACCCCACGTCATACAATTCCTTTCCATCTGCACCTTCAAAGGAGGCTTGTTTTTTATCCCACCAACACTCCCTGCTCTCATGGGTAGAGGTCTTTCAGGGCTGACATGAGCATTTGAGGTTCATTTATTCTCATGTCAGAGTTCTTCTTCAGCCAAAACAGCTTTCTTTTTTTCCAGGGTGTATTTGCTGAAGTTTCTATAAACAGCAATTGTATCCCCTGAAAGCTTTTGTTTTGCAAAGCTAAACAAACCAATAGGCATTTTAATACCTTTTCCTAACAAAAAAGCAACCCCTAATCATCTGCCTAAAGAACCTAATGACCTCTCTTGGCATCTGTCCCAGTACGAATTGATTTTGCTTGGAAGTAGGTGACTAAATTTCTAGATAACATCTTGTTGGTGCTTTACAAAATAGCACTGATATTTCTACGCCCTGCCTGGCAATTTAATTCCCTTTCCTTAAGGGCAGGTCATGTTAGTGACCCCGGGTGGTCTTGTGATCAATTAGTACACAACTGGCACCCTTGCATCTTTCCTTCCCCTCTGTACATAAACCAAGCACAGTGACTGCACAAGCCACATTCAGGCTGACCCAGCAATGCCTTCCTCTAAAGCTCCTCTTGCCCCCTACACCAGCCTTGGCCCAGAAAGGCAGCTTTGAATGGATGAAAGGTATTTCACCCAAAACAAAACTTTGCCTCAGAACACCTCCCACTTGTCACCAACCCACAGACCTTAAATGGGTGCCACAACTACACCTTTGTCATTTGCCTTCCCTGTACACTACTGTCTGACACTTCTCTCCAAAAAGGCCTCCCAACCACCCTGCTCACCCCTGTCTTGTCAAAACATTGTACACACGTCAGCCTCTGCAGTGCTCAGTCATCCATGGAGCCAGGTTTTATACTGCCTCAGGGACACCCTTGGATGGTTTTCCTTGCACCCATAAAAAGGATAAGTGCTTTACTCCCAGATAGTCTCAATTTCTCTGTCGTCTTCCTACTACACTAAAAAATACTGGAACAATGCAACCTACTCTTGCTCAGAGAAAGCCAGTCATGTATTTCATTATTTTAGGGAGAACATTTTGCAGTAGCTAATGATAGTCCTTGGGTTTTATGTTATTTACTTAAGTGCTGTTGAGCAGTCTAACCTTAGCACAGATAAACAAAGTATCCAAGAGAAATTTTAGCACAATAATCTACGTGTCCTGAGAGAAAGTCATGTCTCAGAAGCTTTCAGTTAGAAAGCAGTAAGAAAAAGGAATTTGAAGTGCAGCTGACCATAAATTATTAAGCTGATCATTTTACAGTACTTATTTCTAATATTTCTTTAGACTGCAAGCATCCCAGAGGTGGGAGGTGCATCAGGACCCTGAGGACAGCTGAACTGGATCTATCAGGCCCATTGCAATGGCTCAGTTTGTGCTATACCTTTCCTTCCCCAGTGATCCTGTCTTGTTTGAGAGACACAGGGGCCACCCAGTCTGGTGGCAATTGTGAACTGCTGGCACTGCTTCCTGCAAACTTTTCCTGCAACCTGGCACTGAGGTGCATCAGAAAGGGTCCAGCTTACCCATTTATGACCCAGCTGTGTGTCATGCCACACTGCTACTTAGACCATGCTCAGAATCCACTGCTTAGATATGTATTTTCAGTTTTGTAAAACACACCCAGAAGCCACAGTTGTCTGTTCCCCTCAGAGCCACCACTTTAGTCAGCATCCAAACCAACAGAAGTCAGGAATACTCTCTTTCCACTGGGTGAAAAACATATGAAGTGCTTTGTGCTACAGCCTTCCTGTCAAGACACAAAAGTCTCTAAGTCATACCCATTTTCAGACTGTGATGTCAAACCAGATGTGGGACCAGATTTACTGTAAAAGGCTTCTTCTGGCCTGTGAATTGTCCAGAAAATCTCTAATGCCATGATCACAATTTGGAGCAATTAAAGCCTCACTTGTAAGCCCAATGAAATTTATCATTTCACATAATTTTGACACAAGCCCAGTTGAAATTCAGTGGATTGTTTTACTTTTTGGTACATGCCAATGCTTCAAGACAGCTTCATTCCCTTAGCAAAGGCATTAAGCCAGTGTGGCAATATGAGATGGAGGCAGTTTGTACCTGGTTTCAATATCTCAATATTTGGGATACTTTAACATAGATTGTTGTTCCAATAAAATAGGAAAAGGTTTTTTTGAGTGTTTAGCAGAGTTAGAACCAAATCCCCAAAACACAGATCTATCTGAAATACAGGTTTTTCAGGAAAACCAAAAGAAGCTGTTCCCAGGACCTAACTGATACACACTGATGCAGACACCCACAAAGTATAACTCCTATATTTTAGGACCAAGTTGCACTATTTCCATGTTGTTTATTGCTGTCATTTTTCAAGGTTTGTACTGAGGATCACTTAAAATGGATCCATCTAATGTAGTGGCTGGGGGAGAAGAAGTAGTTTGTAAAGATGTTGAAAAAAATACAAGCCAAAAGTCAATCCTGACACAAAGAGAGTCTGCAGTTAAATATTGCCAAGGAGAAGTAGAGAAAAAGGATATTAAAAATGTGCCAGATTTTCTTATCAGAGACCACACTCCATAGCAGAGCTGGGAAAAGAGCCTCAAAAGCCTTTTAGCTTTCAATCCACTGCCTTAACATTCTATACCAGTTTTGTGAATACTTATCTTACACTGGGGTGTCACATACACCTCTTCCTGGCTATTTATCCTGCTTGCAAGCTTCATCATAGGTCAATTTACATCAAGGCACAGGAAAATTGGAAAAAAAGACACTAATGAGCCACAACCAGAGGCTTGTTCTATTAAGCTTAATTAGCTAAGCAGTGCTCCAGAATTGCAGCCCCTGTCTCAGAGGGGCATGGGGCTAGACTGGACTGCCTGCCATGGCAGCCACGTTCCAGAGGCAATGAAAATGGGAGAGGAGCAATTACAGAAGTCCCTGAGCCTGCTGTGCTGTTTCGTGCAATGTCTGTTTCACGTCATGTCTCATGCAACAACTGTGCTATGTAAAAGCAATTTGTGTAAAACTACCTTTTCCTGAGGAACCGGGGTGCAGATACAGAGACAGCTCTGGGGGCTGAAGCTCAGACAGAACCTGATGAGTCTAAACATTACAAGGCACTAATTACCTCAAAGGGGGCTATAAACATACAGATCCATGGGGCTGTGGAAAGATTATTTGGCCACAGATTTATCTGGCAAAAAATAAAAAGTTGGCCACTGGACTTTGGGGAAAATCATTACAGATACTGTTTGGGAGGATTAATGGGTCTGTTGGACCAGTGTTGAATAAGAAAAGGATTTCTTTTAAATGAGGAATACCTCCGGAAGTTTTGGCCAAGCAGCACTGCAGGCAGTAAGAGAATAAAATAATTAACAGACAACAAATCAATCAGTAGTAAAGCCACTGGTGTTTATACCAGGAGTCCTCTGTAGGGAAGAGGCTCTGGAAGCCAAAAACGCAGCGGTAGCTGATGTTTGTAATGTGGGTGCACTCTGAAACAAGCTGAAGCTGCCTGAAAGGAAGAGTCTGTTTTCTTTTGGTGTTTGAGCAACACCTTGCTGGTGTTTTTCACCAACTCTGTGGCCATCAGGAAGGATTGCTAAATTTCTTTCTTGGGTCAAGTGAGCTTGGAATTTATTATGCAACAAAAAATTTTAGAGAATAATGGTTTTCATACACGGAAGAACAAACTGACTTCCATGTCCATTTAAAATAATAAGACACACAGCTGGCACCAATCTGGACACACAGCATCAGTTTGTCCAGCTTTGGAAAATGAGAAGCTGGGAATGAAGGCTTTGTCTTGAAAGAGATGGGAAAAACTAAGTCATTATATTTTTGTGCTCAACAAATTGCAGCAAAAGCATCTGGTTATTCCTCTTCATCTAAAGTTAACCTTTTATTTCTGGAGGAAGGAAGGTCCTCAGACATGTTTCCTTACATTCACTTCAAGATTTCTATTATTTGACTTTTCCAGGAGCATCTATCCACATCCCACCTGGAATTTCCTATTTGAAATTACAGCTCAGAGTTTACAAACCTATGATGAGACTTCAGAGGATCAGGCAAATGCTTTACCTCTCCATTGACACAAAAAACAGCAAAATGCTCAATGCAGCAGAATTTAATATGAAAAGGGTTATAAACACCGACACAAATACAAATTATTTTCACTAGTAAGAGGCATCTTTTGTCAATATGTCACAGTTTGCCCTGAGGACTGTGCAGGTAAAGAAAATAATATTTTTACCTCATCAGAATAACAAATCCAGCCTGTTCAGGGCTGATGTAGTCTAGCTAGATGTTTTTTCTATGGTTTTCAAATACCCGAGGATCTTTTCTGCCTTCTGCCTGCCATTAATTTGGAGGCAATGCACACTCACAGACCAAATATATGGTTGCAACTCCTGCCTTCGTTAAAGAAAGTTCATTTCTGCCGGAAGCAGACTTTCCAAACATGGCCCACAGTAGCAGTGAGGTGTCTGCAGGCTCTGGGTCATTGTCTAAAAAGGAAAAGGTGTGAAAGAGTGAGGAGTCCTTGTTGCTAAAGCTTGGTGTCTGCCCTGCTTCAGCAGTCCAGGGCAGATTGGATCACAAGCCAGAGAGCTCAGCTAACAGCCTCTGTGGCGAGGTTGAAGCTGATACCAGTCACTTTGGGACACATGGTCATATTTATGAAAGTAGGAGTTGGTACCTTAGCCAGGCCACTGCACCTGCAGAGGTGACAACCTCTGGGCCAGGGCAAGGCAGACAACATGTTTTTGCGGACCTGAATCTAAAGCCCCAATATTGCCACTTCAAAATAAATTATCAGCCCCGGAGCTGGGAACTGCAGCCAGCTTGGATCATGAAGCAGAAGGGAAATACAGTCTTAGGAAGGAATCCAGCATGACCATCTGCTGGACATTAGTGCCTTTCTCCTAAGTTGATTAGATTTCCATTGCCTTGATCTGACTTTTTAGAGCTGCAAGGCTCTTTTTTAGCACTGTAGCAAGGTTAGAAAAATCCTCAGGAACTGGAACTGCCAAGTAAATCATGATGATGAATGAAATTATTACCCATCATAGCTCCCCCAAATTTGGTGACTACAAGACAGTCACAGATGACCACTGGACTCTCCCTGTGGACTCTCTGATTCAAGGAGCACTCAGTTCAAATATCTGACAGACACTCTCAAAAACAAGGCGTGCCAAATGGAGATGAGACAAGAAAAAAAGCGGAAGAAAAACATTTGTGGTTTTTCTTAAAAAAAAAAAAAAAAAAAAAAAAAAAAGGGGGAGACAGAGTAAAAATATACTCCTACAACCAAGCCTTTCATATTGAGCTAATGGGTAGATGTGGTTTCCTCGGACTATGCTGACCTACCAAGGACACAAGAAACCTGATAAGAAGGGTCAGAGGAGGGAATCAGGAACAGTATCCCTTGTAAGGTAAGTGCTGCCCAGCAAAACCTCTCTGTTTAGATTGCTGGTGTTCTGGAGAGGGGCTGCTGTCCAGTAGCTGAGCCTGCAAGCCTATAAACAACCTGGTCCCTCTCCATTTAGATGTGCAGCAACCTTCTTTATTTTTTTAAACAACATAGATATGAAATCCATGCTTGTTGGAGGCCAAATTGATTGCTCTTTTACCCTCATGGGCTTTTTCTGTTGAAATATTTTTTTTCTGTGTGACAATTGACCATTACGATTTAACTCCTCTGACTATCTGGATCCTGGCAAGCTGTTTAATGAAGATGCATTTTGTGAGTAATCAGGGAAGTTCTGCTTCATTTCCAAAGGCAAATCAGGAAGTTGGCTGGTAGCAGTGAATTTATTTGCCACTCCTGTTTGAAAAGGGGTCAAAACCCATTTACCTGGTGTTTGCAAAGAGGAAATACATAGTAAACTCTTCTGGACAAAGACCATCCTTATTCCAAGCACTGGATTACCTAACAGATCATTATCTCTTAATTATCTGATTATATTTATCAGATAGGAAATTTTTGATTTTCTTTTCAGCATTGAGTTTATGGTAAAGTATGCTTCAGTCATTCCTGGAAGCATCAGGATACACTGATACGTCTCTAAACAGAAGTTTAATATGTGGCAAAGTTAAAATATAGTTAAAATAAAGTTTTAAAGACCAAAGATATCACTCTTTGCAAGTGCAGATTTCACCACAGGTCTGCCTCAGTCTATCTTGTTCATTCCAAGGCTTTCTAGCCTACTGATTTTTGTGTGGCTGAATTTATGCCACAACGTTTTATTTTTTTTTTTAAATTTTGGCAATTCATAATGATGGAGGAACATAATGTAATTGCTGTACTTTCTACTCTGTGGTGGTGGGTGAGCTGTTTTCTGATGCTAGTGGCATTTGATTTCTGAAGTAAAACATGTTTTGGTAAGAAAGCATCTGTGAACATTATTTGAATAACAACTACAAAGCTGTGTCAGTGGTAGCTGTCCCTCTTTTACTTTCTGCAGCTGTTCGCAACTGATCTGTGATTGTACAGAGAAGGAGCATGAGTACTCAGGAAATATTACGTGGTGACCTGCCATAGGCAGCCCAGCCTCTTCCCATAACACCACTCAGGGCGTGACAGGATATGACAAAAGGTTAACAAGGATATGACTTGAACCACATTTTGTATTGAAAGCAGCAAATGCATTGTTTTGCCCTCTTTCAGACTATTTAAAGGAATAATTTCCTGGGCTAAAAAGTACACTTGGAAAAAATGCTTGTAGAGTAAATTTTGCTAAGTTATTTGCAACAGCAGGGCATTTGTACTGAACTGAACAATTCTGATAAAAAGACAAGGTAAGGCTGGAGACACCTGTGTAGCAGCCTGACCTCACTAAAAACAACCCTTATCAATGTCCTTGTAAGCTGCTGAAGTTGGTATCCACCAGCTGTGCATCCAACAGACAGACCTCCCTAACCCAGGAAATAACAGAGAGAAAATCCATCTCAGTGCTGAGCCTTCCTCTGAAGCAATGCTGCTTCACAGGGTGAGCTAAAAAAAGTTAATCTTTGCTGGTAAAAGTGTGGTATAAACAGCTGGCAAAGCTTAACCAAGGATGGGCATTGCAGTGTTGTGCTGAGGTTAGGTGCATGGAACATGAAATTTTTTTGCCTGCTTCTCAGGAAAATAAGAGAGGGCTGATAATAGCAACTTGTTTCATCAGATAAGCCACACTGCCTCTTGGGATGAGCTGTGACTCTTCCACTGGAAGAGCCAGGGGACCCACTGTGGCTGGGAGATGTAGCTTGTGGCTGGAAAGCAGAAATAAATGAACCTGTGGGGACCAAGTTTGAAGATGAGTGAGTTAAAACACCTCAGAGCAGGAGTATTTCCAATTCAAGTCTGTGACAGAGGATGTGAGAGAAGTGGAAACAGGGAAGGAGGAATCTGGTTTTTCAAGTGGGAAGGGGGATGAGGAAGGGAGAAGTAGTTTGGGGAAGATACAGCATTCTCTGTAATCCTCTGAACAGTCCACATAAATTCCTTCTGCCAGTCACCCCACCTACGCTTCTCCCAAAAGTGAATTTTTCTCCTTACCACTACACCATGCTTTTTAATCTGCATAGTTTGCCACAGACAGCACAAACTTGATGGAGTTGTTACACAAAAACGTAGATTCTTGTTAGCAATCCCCCACTATGTATCTAGCCTGTCCTCCTACATCCAAAGTTAGGACTGTTCTCTACTCCTGGAGTTTGTCCTCAGTAATCAAAATGGGCTAATTGATAATGACAGTTAGGATGATTTTATAGTTACTCTGAATAACTTCAGTTGTAGGTTATGGCTTGGTTTTTTGCAAACAAAATAATTTTCATTAGCTTACTCTCACTTAAATTTGCTCTTTCAAAGCACAGCATTCTTGAAGTGCCTGACCATACAAGCTTGGTGGCAGGCATTTTATTAGAAGTAGTATATTTTAAGGAAATACTGCCATTTTAAAGAAATCCTAAAGTTATGCTTTAAGAATCAAAACTGGAAGCTATTTTTCTTGCCACTCAGTGGGAAAACATTTTGAATTAATCACATGAATTATGATTATGACATCAAATGCTTAAAACATTCTAACACTGTCTGGGAAACAGTCTGAAAACCAGAGACTCTCTTCTGCCTGTGAATGATACAACAAATAGTCAAACACATGCCATTACTTGGTTTGGAGTGTGTGGTGGGCTGTGCTCAGACCCTCAGACATTCTGTCCAAGATCACATCAACAGTTCCTCTCAGGCAGCAGTAAAATAGAGATCTAAACAGATTTGCAGAAATTTTAGGCAGATCAGCATATTCAAAATAACAGCTAATGGTCCTCAATTAATCTTCACAAACCTGCTGATTTAAAACTCAGTGGTTGTGTTTACATGGCATGACAAAAAAGCTGGAAGGGCAATATGCCCCATAATTGATGTACCCTGTATTCTTTTTGAACAGACTCTCAATACATTGCCTAGACATCTTCCCTCACATAAGGAACAAGCAGGATCAAATGCATATATATATATATATTTGTGCTTTTCCCTCTGCCTAATTGCTGATCAAGGTCCTCCTGTTCCTGTGGCTGAACAGCACTTGGCTCCCCGCCCAAAAAGGGTATTCAAACCCTTGTGAACCTTAAACACCAATCAGTTCCTTCTCCATCACCTGGGCAGGAAACCCATGTGCCTGTTGCTGCATCATGGGTTGGCTGCCCAGGTGAGGGAGCTGTAACTAAGTGGTTTTTAAGGTCCCTTCCAACCCAAACCATTCTATGATTCTGCGATTTTCTACTTTTCTTTCAGAGGAAGTGTAGTCTTTGCTTCTGGACCTTACTTCTTGTTGTGCAAATGGCTGAAATATCCATGCATTCAGCATGAACAGGAAAAGCTCTAAAGGATTCTGTGTCCTTTAGGGATGCTTAGAGCAGAGCTGGTCTAAGTTCTGTGATATTTTTTCTCTAAGGTAGCTTGTCAATCTGTTGGCTTCCCTCCCACCAGCTGTCTGATCCTGGAGAGGGCCCAAAAGGCTCTGCTAGAGAAATATCGGGGACTGAAACACCTGAGAAGAGGTTATTTGTTTGTGTATTCATGGAAAGAATTAAAGAAAGGAAAATGAATCACATTTACACATCATCTGAAGTGCAAGAAATGACCTCTTGTCACCAATGTTCAAAGGTTGAGGGATGCTGCCTTGGCTCGCTGGGCAGCACGGTGTCCTTTCTTCTCAAGCTTCACATGATGTGCTGGGACATGCAATCCTGTCATGTCCTGCTGCAGGGACTTGGTTAGAGGGGGTAGACAACTCTGAATCCCCCACATCCCTACCACCCTCTTTGCCTCAGGCCACAAAGAAACAAATCTGCTTTGACTAAACTTCACCTCCCTGCAAATAACAGCTTATTTCTCTCTGAATGGAAGAACTCCTGCCTGCCAATCCAGCATCTCTAAATGTCTCAGGCAGGACACCTCAGCAGGACTTTATTTTACTTGCATTACCCTTGTATGGCTTTCTAAAAATAAGACACCCTTGTGTGACAATAGCACTGATTGTTTCTACTCCACTTCCTGATTCAAAGTAGTATAAAAATGCTCTAAGAGGTAACCAAAGAGCTTCAGAAATTTTGATTTTCAGAGGAGCTTTCTCCTTCCTCTAGAATTAACAGTTGAACACTGACAGACAAGAATAGCAAATTCTGCTGCTTCTGCACTAATTAAACAGCAAATTTAAGGTGGTACAGAGCTAGAATTCCTGTCATGCCCTGCCCAGGCCCCACAAAAAACCATCCCTCTTGATATAGAACGTCTTGATCTGAGGTGAGGGAAGAGAAGGAGGTTTTTACAATCATTTAAGCCCCCATGCAGGTACACAGCTCACTTTTCAGCCCAGATAGGGACATGGCCCACTTCAACAGAGATGAGAAAACAGCTCTTTTTTTTTGCCTTTCGTGAGACAGATATTCTTCAGTTTATTTTGTGGCTACAGATGACATAGCTGTCTAGAGGCACTCTGGTGAGGAGAAGCGAGGAGGAGAAGAGCCAATGTGGGGGTGGAGAGCTGCAGCTCTGCCCCTCCATTTGATGTGGTCTCTTTTAAAGGTCACCCACTGGGACCTGACATCAATCAAACTATTTTTGTAAAAATGAAGATTTATATAACACATTTGTGCTATAGCTCTTGGTTCTTTTTTCTTAAATTACTTAAAGCAATATAATAACTTTCACAGGCATATCATAGGAGACTGCCAACATTTCAAACATTTCCTTGATGTAGGATGATCACAATTGAAAGGAATGTGAATTCTATCCAGCCGTCGCTAAGGTTTTGTTTTCCTTAATCCCTGAGACTAAATCATTGGATAGTTTTCAGCCTCCAAACTAAATCTTAATTGAGACTAGCTGTCATTTAGGTAAGTGCATGACTCTTACAACAAAAGCACCAGGGTACATTTGCAGAAAGACTGGGACAGTCCCTGGGATGGGGGGACTCAGTACTTCTCATTAGTATGAGCTGGTTATGCAAGAGACCTCTCTAATACATAGGGAAAAAAATCAATCAAATTTTCTTGTCAGTAATAAAGTTCCTTCCTTTGAAGTCTTCTCTTCAAACCTGTGAGCAGTGCAAGGCAGCCAGAATTCCCACAGACTGGAAATAAAGATGGTGGTTGCCATTTTGCTTCATGCTACATACAGGAGTGATTTTTTTTCCTCCAATACAAGAATTCAGCTTATCTCTCAAACTTTACAAAGCCAACACCTACCATCCCCCAACAAAAGTCACTGGTGCTAGGGTTCTATCTAGGCCTCTTCAGAGGTGTTGAAGAAAACAAGTGGTTCAGCTGTGACACTGAAATTAGTAGACAAGATCCTCACACAGAGGGGAAAATTAGAGATATTTCTGTGCCATTTCTTAGTGCAATAACTTGGAATATCTCCAAGCACTCTGGCAGCCAAAAGGCAACATTTTTCCACAAAGTAAGTTAGGTCCCTTTTCATCAGGAGCAGAGGGAAGTTTCTGTCCCCTTTGCCAGGATCATCCACAGATGAAAGGAGATGGGAATGGAAACACAAAGTGCACCTCTCTGTTCACCTCCCCAGCAGCAACAAATCTACACCAACACCAGTGCAGGGAAAAAGTCCTGCCAAAGGTGGGAGAGAGGAGGAAGAGAATAGTGTATGTGCCATGTCCCAAAGTTTCCCCTCCCACCCTCCACCCCTCTGCCAATCTCCATGGCACCCCTCAGGCAACACAAGGATTGGTCTGGAAGCTTTGTTTAACTTGGAGGAAAACCTAGAAGTACTCTCAGTTCTCTGTGACTTGTCTGGGGAAGAACCATTTAAATTGTAATGCCAAGGCTTAGCTTTAACTAGGATTTTAGCCCCAAGCCTTACTTAAAGATTAATAATTTAGATGGGCTGCTCAAGTTGTGCCAGTGCCAGTGAAAACAGACAGGCTATTTCTCACCCTGAAAACAAGTAGGGAAGAGGTGAAATCCAGGAAACCCTAGAGGGACCCATTTCTCCCTTTCTAGAAGGACTGTGGATTCCTGGCCTGGGACTGCATATCTAACTTTCTGGCAATTAAAATTCGGTCAGAGGTGTCTGGGTTTCTGTACCATGGCTTCTCCCTTTTAAACAGAGAGTGAAACCCATTCCTGCTTCACAAGGGAGTCACAAGGGTGAATTCAATATTGTGCACACCAACATTGTGCTGAGCACCTCAGCACTTCATGGCTTTCACTCCAAAGAGCACCAGCACCTCCTAGAAACAAAATTAAATGTTCATTTTATGTGGGCTGTTGAAAGTTCACGCATCAGTTTCATACTTCTATTTCATGTCAGGATTCAGCTAAATAATGAATCCCAGTGAGCATTTTGCCTTAGAAAAGTACTCCAAATAAATACCAACAGACTCTTGATTTTTTTTTTAAGCTATACTGAATGCATAGCTTAATGATAATGAATGAGTGACTGCTTCTTCTTATCACAGCTCTCAGTCACAGAAAACCTTTGCCAAAATCCTACTAATTGAATAGTACAGATTGGGGAGCAACTGGCTGCTGGAAGGGATGTGGGAGTGCTGGCAGGGAATAAGTTACATGTGTGTTAGCAGCAGGGACAGCTGGCAGAGCCTTGGGCTACACTGGCAGGAGCACAGCCAGCAGATGTGCTGAAGTGGTTTTTCCCCTTTGCTCTGTGCTCACTGGAGCATATCTAGACATGGTGTCCAGTTTCACCCATCTCATCCCTTTGTGGAATACAGGAAAGGCTCCAATAGCCTTGGGTGTATTCAGTGTAGGCCCACAGCAATGGCCATGGCTGGAGCCCCCAGCCTTTGAACAATGAGGGACATTGAACAAGAGGCTGAGGGACCAGGAATCATCCTGCTGGAGAAGCAATGGCCTTGGGGGTGACCTATCAGTGGCCCTACAGAACCTACCAGAAGGTTACCATGAACCTCTTCAGAGGTGCATGGTGGGAGAATGAGAGACAAAAGCTGTACATCAAAAGAGGGGAATTTCTGACTTGATGTGAGAAAATTAATTTTCCCCAAGGACAGCCAAGGCATCAGCAGGCTGCCCAGAGACACCACAACATCTCCATCCTTGGAGATGTTCAAGATCATCTGGACAAAGCCCTGAGCTATCTGGGGCCTACTTTGAGCAGGAGTTTGGGCTAGATGAGCTCAAAAGGTCTTTTCCTACCTGAAATATTCTGACATTCTTGTATTGTAAACTGTTATTTGTCATGAAAGAAACAGCCTCAATCATCACTGAATATCTCTTGACACAGAGGGAAGCTAAGCTGCAGTGACCTGTGGGCCTTCTCTCCAAGTCCACTGTATCCACTTAGTTAAGGATCTTCTGAGGCAAGAATCCCAAAATGATTTTTATTATAACTACGTGAGCGGTCATGACTAAATGCTGATCTGCCAAGACCTGGTCTGGAGCCAGGTGAAGTAACTGGAAAGTCTGAGGGTACACATCAGCTGATGTAGATGTCCAAATTTGAACTCATTATTGGCAACTCAATTACGCTCCATGAAAAGACGTACTTGGGCAGAAAGCTAAAATAGGTCAGACTGATTCATGCCCAAACACATTTACTCTCCCCTGACTACAAAGGGAGTCTGACTACTCCAGCTACATCTATGTATAGTGCACACCTGTGCAGTTGGATCAGGTGGATCCTGCCCCTCTTGACTTCAGTAGGGGGGTAAGGTGATGGATTATGCTTGAACTCTATTGAGGTCAGCACAGTCAGACTCTGAAATAAAATGTAGAAAGTCCATGCTGAAATATATTTCTGGTGCATCTTCCAGTTTAGAGTTCTAGCCCCAGCACTTTATAACTGTAACAGTTTTTTATTGAGAATATATTTTCCTTCTTCACTGTCATGGTTGGTACAGTCTTGAGGATGATAACAAGAGACTGGCTGAAATTTTATAGCAGGAAACGTGATGAAAACTGAGGAGAAAAATACCTGACTAGTAGCATATCTTCCAATTTATGAATATGCAGTGGGATCTGATAACTTTTCCCTGAAGCATAGATGCACTGTGCCAAGCTTCCTCCCAAGTCCACAACAGAGGCAATATGAGCCTGTTCTCATAGCCCTGGCAGAGGAAAAGGCTGGTGCTACCTTCCATGTTATCAGGGGCAATGCTTCCAGCAGATGGAGTTGAGCTGCCCAGGCTGAGAAGGGCTTTGGGAAGCCTGAAAAAGCTCGGGTTAACTCAGTAGTTTCAGAGTCTGTTTCTGTTGGCAGAAGCAGGAGGCCACGGGGTGAAGCGAAGCAAGACTCCAGTCCGGGTTAAAAATAGCAGCGTGGGAGGAGAGGGCTGTTGAAGGGTGAGAAGGGCAGTGGGCAGCTCTGCTCCCAGACAGGCAAGTGCCCGGGAGATGGCACAGGATGAAGGGTGGGACTACTGCTCCTGGCAACCACCAGCTCATGATGGCTGGGATCTCCTCTAGTGGAAGCCCATCCAGCTGAGGAGCTGAGCCTGGGTGAGGGAAGGTGAAGAAGGGTCTGACTGCTGCTCCAAAACACTCCCAGTGGGGAAATAGAGCAGAAAAGAGTGAGTGACAACAGCTGAAAGACAGTGTCATTCCCACACACTGAAAATATGTTTATCCTGGTCAGTAATATGTTTAGGTTGGAAATTAGAATAAGGTCTCATTTCCTCTTCATTTCACTTATTTTCTTCAGTCTTCAGCATTTTTGCCTCCACAAATAAAACAATGTCCAAACCAGAATCCCTCTGGCACCCACCCCTCCATTAATAAATGCCTGCAAAATTACTTCTCTCTCTGCACCCTGATGATGGGCAGAACCCCAGTGCTACAAGGACATAAATGACAATCAGATCTCGGAGAAGCAATAGCTTGCATTAGGCAAAATGAAATTAAGAAAACAACAGAAAAGCTTCCAAGTACAAAGGTCTGAAAAAATGCCATGTGCCCAAACCTTATTTGTTTCCCCTTAGCAAATATGCCAGCCTACAAGAAGATGTGAACTTCCCCCATCAGCCTTCTCCACATTTTTCTGTGTGGGTTAGTTTTCAGCTCATGCTGTCCATGTTTCCACTTCATTTTATTTCCACTTTATTTTGCATTCTTCTTATGTTTACTAAGCCACCTCCAGGTACTCACCACCTGTGTATCTACACAGCAGAGCTCAGGACACAAAGTGCTACAACAGGACAGAAACGATCATGAGCCCCAAAGGTCTTCCAGGCAGCCAATACGCTTGTCTGTGTACTTTGGAAACCCTTTGGTACAGATCAGTCCCTGAGTGTTCAGGTCTCATCTCTAGCTTTCTCCCTGCATGTTTTACCCTTCTCCTCCTGCAGACCCCCTGACACTTGCCCTCTAAGTAGGTGGCATCAGGCGCACAAGAAACTGCAGCTTTTGCTGCATGAGCTACCACAGAAAAACCCACACTGAATAACTAGAAACAGCTCCCTCCCAAAGAAAAGTGCTACAATTACCATCAGTATCACAATTAACATCTCATCTCAACTCCCAAACACGTAACAGAAAATTCAGATCCATTTCAGACCCTCTCCTCCCACTTTTGGAAAATAGCTTTGCAATTCTTGTGTAATTACTCAGGAGAAAAAAAAAGCTAATTTTCTTGTCCTTGAGTCATGCCACTTGCAGGCTTAGCGCTGCAAGCTGAATTCCCCAGCCAACCTAAATGAGACAGACAGCTCTGTGGAAAGTTGACACAGTGTTTGGGAATGCCAAGCCAAGCAAGCAAGCAGTTTATCAAAACAGGCTTTTCTAAGTCTGTCCCATGAAGCTGAACAAGCACATGGGCAATGCCCTCTCTATGAAAAGTAGGACCCCAGTCCTTAAACCTACTCTATACATTGGCTCTAGTATAAATAAATATGTGTTAAAAATCACCCCATCTAAAACCTGGTTAAAGGGAAGGCCCCAGTATAGACACAATCATATTAATGTCACAAGTCCTTCTTCTGTTGGGAAATTAATCTGGGCTACAAATGGGTGTAAAGTCAAGGTTCACTCAGCCTTCCAAGAAGTCAAAGTACATTAAAAAAGTGAGATGTGTTACTCACTGCCTATGCAAAGAGCCTTGCTCTGCAGTGTTGGTAATGGAAGGAAGAGGAAGGCCTTACAGACAGAATCAAGAGGCTTTTTCAGTGTATTTGTTCAGGCACTTATTCCTAGCCCACAGCATGTAAAGCAGGATTGTTCAGGTATCAAACACTCACACAGAGGATGGATATGCATACATACACATTTTACCTCATCATTGCAGCTCACACATGTCAGATAAGCATCATAAATTGCCCATGCTGACCTCTGAGATGGTGGAGGCAGACAGTTCAAGAGTGAGACTGTTATTCCTACACTGAGTAATGACTCCCTGTGCCTCTCTTTCAATCCTGTCTCCCTCTCAGAGAGGTTAGTGAACCCCTGCCTCTCACTCCTACTTAACACCCACCACACCTCACACTCTCCTGAGCGCAGTCACTTTATATAAACCATAGGTGTGCCTGCTGTCTTACTCCTTTCAGTCTCTTAAGTTAGCAGGGGATGGTTTTGCAGTGTGCCTGCTACCTAACATAAAATGCCTCCTCTTACATCTGAGTACAGCCAAATGTCTGACATTTCCATCCCTGTTGCCCCTCTGGAGGAAAGCTGGCAATGGTCAACCTTAATTCACATGTGTACAAGCCAGGACTTTCAGTCACTGACAGGTTCCTGCCATCCCAAAACTAGGATTCAGATCCTGCAGTTGATCGAGAAACTCATCCTGATATAGATTTTCCTACTTATAATTGTGGAGTACATTTGTTACTGCTCAGCTATTAATGTGTTTATGTACAGTTTGTCTAATACTCTGATCTACATTATTTATATATTGATGATATAACAAATTTGAAAAACAGTTGTGACACAAAAATTCAGTGCCTCATGGGCCCACAAAAAAGCCATCCTTTATATTAAGTCCTTTCACATTCTTCTTGAAAGGCTGCTCACAGATCAAAAACTACTGTGAAAACCTTTACCTTTGCTCAGTACTTGCAGTATTCAGAAGTGAAAATACCCAATAGTAACATCCTGGTTGCAGAACCAAATAACTGGTAGCCATGAAGTGAAAATTATTATTAGATCCATATTTCATCCTTGTTTTCGTTTTGAACAGGCTTGTGGTACTGAGCCAAAGTCTGGCTTTCCTCTCCAGAGAATTTAATCACTAGAATAGTTTAAAGCATCTAGAGGGCCAGACCTTCCTCCTTTAAGGTCCCCACACTGCTACCACAGAACCACCCCAGTGACCCTTTGCTGTGTCTTCTCACACGCTACAGCTCCCGAGCACAAGACACCCTTCCCCAAGGGAAAGCCCTAAGCTATGAAGACAGTTGGGAATCCTGCCTGCTTTACCACACATCAGGAATGGCAAACCAATCTAAACACAAAGTACTGGATATGAGAGAAATCTGTCCTGTCTAGAGCCTCAGAAACTCATGAATTCACTTAGCCTGGCCTGCTTGAACTATAATGCCCACTGCATTTTTACCTCTGCCTTTACCACAAGCTCTTGTTTACCAGAATTGCATTTTTTGGAAAAGCATTCAGTGCTTATTTCATGTAACAGGCAAACCCTGTATCCTGAGTTAAGTGGTCAGTTGCTGACACTGAAAGCAAAAGGCATTTTTAGTTGCCCATTTTCTAACCCTTATTTGTCCACCTCCAGCACCTAACCACCTTGTTATGTCTAGAGATAATCTGCCATTATTAGTTCTCTCCCTGTTTTCAGTTGTTAGTGGATGAATATAAAATATCATCTTTGATAAAACAAATTGATTTAGATTCTCTTGCCTCTCTTTAGACAGCACAGTTCAGCCTATGCAACTATGCTGCACAGTTCATGCAGCTCAGACAGCCTCTGTTCCCTGCCCATCTGTCAAAATCCTTTTAAAACTGTAAACATTTCAGAAATGGTCTCATTAATGCTGTACACATGGAAATATCACCTCCTTGACCTTTACTCAGCAATCTGCCCTGATCAGAGACAGTAACATTTGCTTTGGGGTACACCGTATCACACAGGGAGTGCGTGTTTAGCTGACTATCCATTATAAACAAGTATGAGTCACTGGTTTCCAAAACACAGTCTCCCAAACAGCACAGCCATAAAAGCACATCTTTGGTCTGTTAGCACCTTGAATTTGGCTGAGGATTCAAATACACATTTCTGGGGATGAGATCAGTTTACCAGACAACACAGAAGATGCTAAAGAATAGGCCTGTCCTTGACGTTGTAATTTATTACTTTATCACTGGTTACATCATTGTCACTGCCTTTGTCTAACAAAATGAGTCATGTGTTCCTAGGTAAAAACCCAAGCAATTGAGCACTCTGAGCCTCAAAGAATGAGCCCTTTGGTATAATCCTCAGGAACCTCAATTCTGAATGCCTCCTCATTTACAATTGCTTTAGAAAGTATGACTATTAGCTAGATTGCTATTAATTTGATGCCTTTATTTATTGTTATTGTCTTATATTGTTAGACTGTGGGTGTTTGGTTTTTTTTACTCAGAGCATCATGTGGAACAAAATCACGTCTTACAGAAATTTCAATAGGTGTACGTTTAAGTTGGTATCAAAAACTTTACCAATCAAACAGACACCATCTTATCAAAATTACATTGCAATTAGTTCATGAGACAGTTTTACCTTGATCAACATGAGTTTTATCACGTTTTCCTAATCCTTTCCTAACTTCAGTTCTGTATTGGCTTTCCTGTGATTTGCCCCAGAATTTATCAGATTGCCACCCAGTTTTCCACTATTTGAGTTGAAACTTCCATTTTCCCCTTATTTTTGGCTTCAATGTCCTGATAACTGACTTTATTCTTTTCCAGTTCTGGTGCTGAAATATGATGGAGGTACATATGAGTGCAGTAAATGGGAACATATTCTTTTCTCAAGCTGCAACAGAGAAAATTGTGATTTTTCTTGGTCATTCTGACTTCCTCTGCATCGTGTGTCCTCTTCTGGATTAGAAAGAAAATTTCTGCATATAAGTACAAACATGATTACTTAAGGGGAAAAAAAAGTAGAAAACCTTGTTAAAACTCTCAAAACTTTCACCTTTGCTCTTCTTTTGGTCAGGAGAAGAAACCTGTTGGAAGAGTTACAGGTGGAATCTATCCCTTTGCACACCAACCTCTTTCTGAAGTGATGCAACTCCATCACTTCAAGCCACATCACTTGCTAAGCTTTGTGCAGCATTTAAGTCAAACATGGCCAAATGTGACAGGCCCCTTCACCAGCACTGCAGTGCACGTGACCAGTAATGAGGGGAGAACCCTCTTGCCTTCCTTCAGCACCTACTTTCCCTTGAAAGGAGTAACAGGTTTAACTCAGGGCAAGGAAACAGAGCAGATGCAATATGGAAAGAAAAAGATCCCCTCTCTAAGCATATTAGCTCTTGATTCCTCTGTTTCACTTAGGATACACCACTCTCCATTGCACACACAAAAGGAAAAGGCAGAAGCCAGAGGAGGAAGGAAGGAAGGGAGAACTGACCTTCAGGAGATGACCATTTCTGCTTGGTGCATCTCTGTGTGTTGTCATTGCCATAGGTCTGCACAACTTGTGCTATTTAAGGAAGGGATAAAGCTGTGACAATCTGAGATTAGCTGTCTGTGTAAAATGATAGTGAGAAACAGAACAGAAACATCCCAGCCTGGACCTGGTAAAATGGATTAGTAAAGACCAGTATCTCAAATTTCAGGCTGGAGTCTACTGCTGTTTCTAGTTACATAAATGGAAACACAGGGCAATCTATCAATTCACTACTACCTCACACTCTAACTTGCTACTAAATGCCTGCAACAGGAGCTCAGGTGACCTTCCAAATCCAGGTGGAAGGTTTTAAGAACTGAATTATTACTTACATACGACAGCAAAGTAACTGATACTCTGAAGTGTCTTTGACTAATGTATTTTGTTTAACATTTCATGTGCTCCAAAATTGAGTCCTATTTATCACTTTTGGCAAGAAACAGGATCATTTGCGTGGCAAGCTTTACTGATTAAGGTGGAAAACAATTTGTCCAATATTATTGCCACCTCTGTTGAAGAAGGAACAGCTGCTACCCCTCACACCAACTTTAAAGGGCAAAGATGGATGGCTAGAATCTGCACAGGCATTCATGTGGGAAGCAGGAGGAAAGGAAAACACTGGCAAGACTCATGTTATAAGCACATCTGGGTTTAGAGAACAGGCATCCACTATTTCAGGAATGATGCTCAGCTTTGAAAGTGGAACAAACATTTAGTGCTGGCTCTGAATTTTCCAGATTTCGCGTTCAGACCAACATGAAGCTGCCTTTGCAGCATGGAGTCATTCCACACTGATTTGTTCATTGGGTTTGGCTTGCAGGGCTACTCTGGGGATGGCCAGCCTTGAAGGGGTGATCCACTGTGACTTGGCTGGATCCGGAGTCAAGCCACCAAAGATCATTTCAGGTTCCCAGAGGCCTCATCAGCACTTCATTTAAGCACCATTTTCTTGCGGATGCCAATACTTGGAAAACTAGGTAAGAGTTAAGGACTTCCTGGAATTAAACAGGGGTGTGACACAAGATGATTAAGAGGATTTTGGGAGGGGGCCTTGCACAAAATCTTGGACTCCACCTTTCTCTCCCTTTTTGTCAGCAATATGCTTCCTTCCTCTCCCACAACCTGCCACAGTGTTCTCCCTTTGCCAAGCACAGGCTCCCAGCAGGAAGGGCAGCAACAGCTATCACAACAGCAGAGTGGCTCAAGGGCAGAGAAAGCTTGCACTGATCTAAGTGGTTTGACATAAAGCGTGTTTATCAAGAAGCAGCAGGCAGCTGACCTGCTGCAAAGGACCTCTTTGGTCAGCCTTTTTTAATTCAGGAAAGGGTGAGGACCATTCATCTGAGGTGTCAGTGGAAGGTGGAGCAAGAATTATTACATAAAGCCTCTCTCAACCCAGCCCATACTGTTTTCTCAGGGCAAGTCCTCTAGGACTTCCCCAGCAGCTCTACTGCCGTGCTTGTGCCTTTGAGATAATTCTTTACAGTTTCAGATTGGTAATTTTAAAATTTCACAACAGAAAAAATGCCCTTGATGGCAGCAAATGGATGGATTTGCTCAGACTCCATTCATGGCAAGTCCTAGGCTGCGACTCTTCTCATTGGCTCTCAAAAGCATCAGAGAGCAGACGAGATAAAAAAGGTAAAAATAAAACTCTGAAGGAGAAAACCCAGTGGAATAAAGCACCAAAGCAAAGAGACAGAGAAGACAGTTCTCGAAATTAAGTCTTATAGGAGGTGGGAGAACAGAAGAGTAGGTCAACATCTAACAGTTCCTGCCCCATCAGCAAACAAATCATCGCTCCCAGGATCTTGTCCAGATTATTTACAAGCCCATTTACTGGCAGTGTCAGCAGCCCTACAGACCACACACCATTGCTAGGAGCTGTGGGACAAGCCATGGGTAAGGAGGGTGAAGAATTTCAGTCCTACTTGGTGACCCTGTGTTGTTGGAAAACCCTGTAGGCACTGCAGCCTTCTTGAAAAGCCTAATGCTCATCACAAGAGATGGCAAAGATGCTCCACCTTACCAATACACATTTTTAGTGGTCTGCAGGGGAAACATCTCCAGTTCCACAGCGTGGCAAAAGAGGGTCTGGGCACAGCTATGATGGCTGGGCCCCCACCCCCTCCACAGAGGTCTCTCGTCCCTTCCTGCAGGGTGAGGATGTCAGAAAAAGCTGGAGCCACTAGAGGAGAGCAGTGGAGGTAGGGTCAGGATGGAGCTGGACAAAACTCAGTTTCCCTGTTGTCCAGACTCTGGGTACATGCTCGCGCTTTCAATGGCAGTTCACTGCACAGCCCAAAACTCCCCACACCCCTCCCTTCAGAGACCAACCCTTTTACTTTACGAGTGCTGTCTGGAAAGAATCAGAGAGAAAGTAAGTACCCCCATAACATCATGTGGGAAAATCTTCTGGTTTGAGTAGTTCCACTAAGACAGACTGGGCCAGATTTCCTTCCCTTCTCAGACAGCATTTACAATACTGTGTGTCATGGAGGACGCTGCTTTACTACTGAATCCATAATAAACTGGACTAGAAATAAATCTCCTGTCTAAGAGAAAACATTTGAGGATTTGATAGAATTATTCTAGAGAAAAACCCTAAATGTAGAAAACCCAAAAAATTAAAATGCCCCTAGCCCTTCTTTCTCATTATTTTTGTGGGGTTTTTTTTCCCCCAGCTTTGAGTACTTCAAATTACATTGATTTTTTTTTCTTGTTTCAGGATCCTTATAACTAAGTGTTAAAATTAAGGTAACTTTGAGGTAGATCTTTAGTTTTGAGCTAGAGTTTACTATGCAAAAATATCAAAACAGGCCATTCAAATAAAAAAAAATCCGAAATTTTTACAGCTAAGTCTCTCAGGACAATTAATTATCATAGAAAGGATTAGTTTTAGACGAAGTAGGATCTTGTTTTGATACAAAAAAATCTGGAAAAAAAAACATTCCCAAACACCTTATCTCTAACCAGCCTGTCAAATGCCTTGTGTTCTTGTCGCAGGGAATCTGTTTTGTAAACTGAAACTTATTGCTGTTGCAAAAGCAGGAAGAGACTCCTCTGACCTCCACAGCTTCCACGCTTAGAAAAGCACGTTCCAGTGCCACCAGAAAAAGCTGACCTATCATAATACTCCTCTGAATGCACAATCTCCTCTGTCATTCATTCAACAACAACAACATAAAAAGTTTATATGCAACTATGAGTTTGTGGCAGCTGGCAGACTGAAGCAAATAGATTGGAGCTGTTTTCTGATTGCCTCTGTGTGAATCTGAGCACTACTAGGGCCACCAGAAAGTTACAAATCCCAGTCTTGTCTGGTGTTAATCACTTAGCACATTTTAAAAATGTGTCACCTGTTGAAGGGCAAACCCACATCCTCTTCCCAGCATTTGAATCTGCTGTCAGATCTGATAGAGTTGGCACAAGCAGTGGGATTCACTCCTCTGAAGGCAGATGGTTCCCAGAGAGTCAGGAGATTGAGTTATAAAAAAAATGGAGGAGTGGTAATTTAGACCCGCCTTGCACTTGTTACATGTAAGGGCATCCACATATTTTTATGGATACAGCCAAGTCTGTTAAGCTAAGCAAACAGAATGACCCCTTTAATTTTCATTTGCTACTTCGCCCTTTTAAATCAGTCTCAGCTGCAACTGAACATTAGTTCATTGTCATTGTGCAGAACTAAACTGGGCAGAACCTCGAACTGTAAGGTCTTCACTGCAAATTGTTCAGTGGTTTCCTTCCAGAGACCTGCCTAAGGAAACTACAACTCTCCCTGATGCTCCAGTAGGTGACTTTTACTCCACTGAGCTATTTGCAGTGAATACATGACATGGTGCTCAGGGTTCTGCCCAGGTTAGTTCTGCACAACTACACTGCAGTGAACCAAAGGGATCAATTATCAGGTCTATCTGTAGCCACAAAGCATGGAATAACTGTTCCACAGGCATCTTTCCATCCAAATAGTCCAGAGATGAGAGCAACAGGTACAACAGCTCATATTCTCACACAAAATAATGTGGTTGTGCGTGGTCCTGACCACCCCAGGGAAAAGGGACAGTCTTTCCCACAGGAGGAGCAGAGGACATCTAAATAGTGGTCAGAACTACACCACACACCACTGGACTGAGGCATTTAAGACTACATTCTAGAGTCATTGCCCTTGCAAGGGAAGCACTCTGGTTTGATTATCAGACTTTCTGAATGATGACAGATTTGCAGCACCATGGGCAAAACAGTCCCAGCCCCACGCTGCACCATGGCATGGCTCTCACGAGCTGAATTCCCCTGGAGCAGACCCAAGTCAAGGTCAGGCTTTAGTTCCTCATACCATCTCCTGGAGATGGTAACCCCTGTGGCAGAGCTGCTGGAGCATGAAAGTCTCAAGGGTTGCTTTTGTACATGAGAAAACTGAATGCTGGGGTTATTTGCATGGGTGGCTGAGCCACCTCATACAGCACACTTCATTACAGCCCTGTTTGCCTCCCAGGGGGTGCCCACCCTGCATCCACCTCCCCATCTGTGCCCTGAGCTCATATGACCCCCAAGACAGTGAGTTCCAGGCAAGCATCCAGTGCAGCAATTCAGACCTTGCCACAAACAAGTGTTATTCATTATTGCTGGAGTTTAAGGAAAATAGCTTACAGAACTTTGGGAAAAAAAAAAAAAAAAAGGCAAACAAAAAACCCAACCAAAACCCCCTTGCATATATATATATACACACACACACATTGATGTCAGAGGATTGCTGAACTTGGAGAAGCATTTACTGCCAAGTGGCATGCCCTCTTTTCTGTCAGCAAAACCAACATATACATTTGGGCTTGGATGGTCGCCTGACTGGGATGCTAAGGAGATGTTTATCTAGGGTTGTAACTGGGAGAAGAAAAAAAGCCCACAAAACACAGAGCAAAAACGAACTACAAAAATGTCACCAGTGGTGTTTTTGTATTTATTCCAATGCTGAAAACCATTACCCTCTGGCAAATTTTCAAATTCTGTTCATTTGACAGAATAAACAGAAATAAAAATAAATAAATTTTCACGTAAGCCAGGGGAAAATAAGCATGAAAGGGAACAAACTGATATTCCTGATGCAGAACTGGATGGACGTTTAGAGGAAAGCACACCCAACTTAACCTCCAAATGTCATATGCACGTCATAACATAAAAATGAATGAGGTACTATTTATAGGGCTTCAAATGAGTAGCTGACAACTGATACTTAACTATGCACATTTAAATTCATATCTTTCTTAGGTAACTCCTGCCTTTCACATAAATGCATTTGGTTTCAATAAAAAGGTATGCTTGGGGATTTATTTACTTTTTTTTCTCCTGCCTCTGGCACAGCATACAGCAAGTGTAAGCTCATGTATGGTCAGAGCTGCTGTTTTGGGTTTTGGTCACACAGGCAAGAGCAGCCCATGACAATGACTTCCTCAAGGATCCTGGCTGCATGCCATGCATGCCACTCAAAGGGGTCCCATCCCCCTTGGAAATACATGGGCTTGAACAGGGTGGAACGCCACACTCCTGACAGCTGCCTAGGCAGAACCTGAAAAGGTCCCACAGTTCCTCTCCACTGGCGCATCAACTTTGATTGCTTGTTTGTTGCCTGGGTCCATGCTGGTCCCTGATAAATTGAGCTTGTTTGCCAGAGATGCTATGGTTGATGACTATCTGCATCCCATCAGGCACCAGGGGGGCTCCTGGCATGCTGATGGGAAGAGTGGGAGGCAGATTTTTGCACTCCCCAAGGCTCTGCTCTGCTGCCTGTGACTAATTCTTCACCTAAATTAGAACACGAGGACTCCTGCTGATACATGCACTTCCAACAGGACAGCCAAGCTTTATTTTTCATTAGCTTTCAACTACAGCACTTTACTTTCACATTAACTCATGCCTGCTGTGCTGTTCATTAGGTTCTTTAGTACCCCCTGTTTCACGAGGCTTGCCTCCTCCTAGCCCCACACACATCTCAGGGCTCAGTGGGGCTCACAACGCTGTGAATGGGATTAGATGAGTCTGTAGATTTGCCCAGGAGCAAATATGTGTATAGGTGTCACCACCTGCCCCAGGCAAACCATTCAGCAAGGCTATGGGTTTGACTCCTAGCAGCGAGGCAGGCCTCTGGCTTTTCTACTGCCAGGTTGTACCTCCCAAAGTGTGATGGGGAAGTGGCAGGGCCTGGTGCACACTGAGTGCTCACTGGTGCAGGACTTGATCCCTGCTGCTTGGTGGTTTAACCCCAACCAGCAACTAAGTACCGGGCAGCCACCCATTCACACACCTTGCCACCCCTGCAGTGGGATGGGGAGGATTGGAAAAAAGGTAAAGCCCACAGGGCTGAGATAAGAACAGTTTAATAATTGAAATAAGATGATAATTAAGAAACAATAATTGTAATGAAAAAAGACACAACCAGAAGAGAAACAAAACACAAGGAAGACAAGTGATACACTCCACAGTTGCTCACCACCTGCTGACTGATACCCAGCCTGTCCCTGAGCAGCCATCAGCCCCTCCTGGACAACTCCCCCAGCTGACAGATTGAGCAGGATGCTCTATTGTATGGAATATCCCTTTGGCCAGTTCAGGCCAGCTGTCCTGGTCATGCTCCTTCCTGCTTTCTTGTGCACTTCCTTGCAGGCAGAGCATGGGAACCTAGAAAATCCTTGACTTAGGGTAAGCACTACAGAGTGACAACTAAAACATCAGTGTGTTATCAAAATTTTTCTCACGCTAAATCCAAAAATACAGCACTGTACCAGCTACAAGGAAGAAAGTTGACTTTATACCAGCCCAAACCAGGACATCTATCAACCTCTTTACCATTGTTCCCTACTTGCAAATATGTTGAGAGAGGCTCAAAGCAACAGCTTATACCTAAAAGTTCTCAAAACTGGAAAGTACAGAAGTGTGTTACAGATCTTGCATCCATCTGTTGCAACTGCCCATGCGGAATTTCCCAACATTTTCCTACTACTCTGCAACAGATGGGACAAAAGCTGCCAGACACTTCCAAGACTTAGCCCAGCTTTTTTTTTTCCTGAGCACTGAATTAGCACTACTGAAAAACAGGCCTGGCACAGTTTGCTCAGGGAGCTGACAGAGCTCAACCCAGCAGCTACAGCGCATGCTGTCAACAGAGTGTCAGCAGCGTTTGCTGTGCCCCATAGAGAAAAGCTGCAATGTCCACACTCCTCTGGAAACACAAACAAATTTCATCCACCTCCAGGAGCAAAAGGCTGGAAAAACTAATTTTTGGTTTTGTTTTCTTCCTCTTGCTAACCTCAGGCAAGGCAGTTACCATCCTGCTGCAACCTATCATGCCAAAACCAACACCTTACGTCAGCAGGATACGTGCTGTAGCCCGCTGTTTTTTTGTTAATTAATACGGCAAAATAACAGAGGCAGCCACCAAAACTGCTCTTCTCCCTTTTCCGAGTGAAGCTTCCTTACTGACACAAGAAGCATTGTGCATGGCACATTTAGGGTCTTGTATCATTCTGCTTGCTTACACCTCTCAGGAAGGTTGAGAAGCTTTAGGCCCCCACTGCCTCAACTGTGCCCTCACAGACAGAACAAAGGTTGGATGAATAAAAACCAAGCACGGGTTTCACATCTGTATATATGCTTTAAATATATATATCCATATATAGACATGCACCAATCCTCCCTGCCACATATCAGTCCAGCACTACTAGCATCAAAAATATTTACAAATTAAAAGAATACTGGAGGTACGAAGTTGAGTACTCTGAACCCAGGCTGTAAAACAGCCTCTGTATCTGCATTTCTCAGCTTTAGCCCTCATGCATAGACCCTTTATCACATACTCTTTGCCCATAAATCCCCTACTTCCTCCAGTGCCAGTACTTCAAGTGCTAGTCAACGGCTGTGCTCTAGTATCCTGTCTAGAAGAATCCTGCTTTATTTTCTGTAAAAAGTCATAATATGCTGCTGAAGTAGTGAACATTGCATTGAAAGAAAAATCATGGTCTCTTCTACCAAAAAAAAGTTTCCATAATTTCAGATTGCATCCTTGACATTTTCACAGTTCCTGCAAAATGCTTATTACCTTATATAACCCCAGGCATTAAAAATAGTTAATTCATATTCATCTACTTCCAATTAATTACACTGAAACATTTTTGGCCTGCTGTGCTAGGATGGTAGGTACATGCAACAACAACCAAAAGCAGAGGGCTAAAATTAATCAAGTAGCCTAAGAAAAATGTTATGTAGGAATAAGATGGGTTTCGGATTTTTTCCTCTTTATCTCACTGTTCATTTTGACCTTAAACAAATCTGTTTTTCATATAAGCCAGCCTGTGAGCAAAGCTGGGTCAAAATCAGAAAATAGTTGTCAGCAAATATTATAAAAAATTCAAACATTTGGATTTACTCTTTCCCAAAACAAAACTGTTTAAGAATGTAAGTACTTAAATTTTGATATTAAAAGCATCTTTTAAGTGGAAATTAAAAGAATTTTTAGATTGCATATTTTTAGACCACTCCCCCTCCCCCCCAAAAAAATAAAAAAAAAATAAGTAACATACTTCTGCTGAAGAGAGGTTTGAGACATGCCCTTCCTCACCCATTGAGAAGTGGCTCAGATGAGATGCCTGATGACAGGTGCAACACATCCTGCCCTGGATGATGATGAATTAACTTTCTGTGCTCCTCTGCTGCTCCCAAAACATCTCCTCTCATTACTAGGCAGAAAACACTGTATGGACATCTACAACAGCAGCACTACTTGAGAGCAAAGCATAAAAACAACATTTGTTCAGGGCTGAGGGGAACATACCATATATACTAGATCGTGCATGGAACCACACACTGTGAAAAGGAAGCAGACTGACTGTGCTGCATGATAAGGAGAAAGGTTTTATGATTCTATGAACTTAAACTAAAGGCCTTATAGATGACCTGGATTTCAGACACAGCCACCTTCAAAAGTACCATCAGATTATTGAAAAGCACAAATTCACATTAATAGGATGCTTCAAGTGTCACTTTCTAAATGTTTTATGATAAATATACTGACACAACAGATTTTCACTTGTGAAAAGGGCTCTTTGAGCAACACTTATACCTCTCTACTAGAGCTAATGCAATAGCCCATTATTAGTCCCATTATGGTCCTCCTCCCAAAAGGAGAGAAACAGCTTCCAGCAGGTTTGCAGCCTATTGCTGAGAAAGGAAATGCAGCCCTGAAGGAGAATGACCTCTGGGGTAATGCTCTTCAACCAGTTACTCTCCAGATTTCTTAACAGGCTGAGATGTATTTATGGTCTAAGTGTGGAGGTTAAAGCTGCAGTTCAGTACAGCCATCAGACCTGCCCATGCTGTCACATCGGGAAGATGCTCATTTTAGGAACTGGGACTGGTTAAAGGGTCTGTGTCTGTGGTTTGACTCCAAAGCCACCAGCCCAACTGGTCTAAGTCTGGCAGACCTGTAAACACCTCCAGGCAGGATCCTCCAAGCCAGAAGCATCTGGCAATTCTGACTGCAGGTTATTTGGGAATTAGAATACGTTCTCTGTATGTAGGGTATGTTCCCAGTTCCTGTGCACGTTCTGAACAGCAAAATCAAACACTAATTCATCAAGGCTTATGTCTCAGCCGTCTAGTGGGAGGTGTCCCTGCCCTTGGCTCCTGGGGGTTAGGACTAGACGAGCTTTAAGGTAGCTTCAAACCCAAACCACTTTTTGATTCTGTGATCAATCCCTTTATTTAGCCAGCTTCTTCTGGTTCTCTCCACTCCTACCTACCACCACTCTGTTCTGCATTTCTGCACCTAGAACTCTTCTGACTATTTCCCCTGTAAACAGAGTATGTTAGATAGCTGTTTCCTGCTGCAAGTGACTATAGCTGGAATTCTGCTGTAGAGAATTGTCAAAGATGAGACCCTCCTGTGATGCCTAAAATGTGGACTCCTGTTGCCCAAGCCACCATTACAAGTCACTTCAAGTCCTCACACCAGGGCTCACTCCCTCACTGTTACCTGCTCAGCTCACAAGGACTGCCTCTGCAGCCTGGTCCTCAGACTCTTCTAATTAGAATCCAGTAACTTCCAGAAATTCCTGTAGAATTTCATTCATACCTGAAAGGGTATTTGAAATACACAGGTGAAAATAATATACCTAATAAAAGGTGAATTTAGTGTCAAGGAACAAATAATCTGTTTGTGAATCAAAGGCACAGAGCATTTGTTCATTATGGAGCAGGAGGAGGGCTTAAAGTGCCTTATGGCAGATCTGGAAGGCAGTAGGGTTGTGCCTTATTCTCTTTCCTCACTGCTATAAAAGGGTACAAAATAAAATTATGGAGTACACAGAGCAGCAGTTAGCCCTCTCAGTACAGTGTTGTCCTTTAGAAGAGGGGGGGGCTTAAGATTTTATGTTTGCATTTGACAAGGATTTCTTTGGTGCTTTTATTTTAAAAAGTATTTTAATTGATCTGTCTTTCCATCATCTTTAGTACTATGGTTTACCCTCACAAGCCACATGGATCATAGAAGGGTATTTTACTCTTGGTACCATTTGGGGAAAGAAAAAAGTTTTTTGTGTGCCTCAGACTGCACTACAGAACTGAAGGTATTAATGAAATGTAAGGGTAATGATTCCAAAGCACTCATTTGAGAAATCCTTTTTTTACCTCTGGAGTGCTATTTGGTCACCTAAGCTATGAAGTCAAGCTCAAGTATCCTGCAGCCTTTGGTTCGTGGGATTTAGCATGAGGTCACTGCTGCCTAACACGGTGGCAAGTAATGCAATTCCCTTCAAGAGTCTCTGAACTAAGCAAGAGAAATGAATGCTCAAGACACTTCATAAACTGGTTTCATGCCCTACACTTGGGCAGTGGCAAAATCCCACATCAGCAGATAAAATAACATGTTAACAGACTTCAGACTTGATGCCCTAAACAAAAGGCCATTCTGCTTTACTCTGTTGTATGGATCCCTCAGCCAATGGCTCCCCCCAGGTCCATGTTCCTTCCCGGGTTCAGCAGGCATCCATCAGCAGGTCAGTATCACATCTCAGGAAAGCAAGGGACTGCTAGGATCAAACATATTGCCTGTCCTGCCATAGTTGAGAGTTATCACTTCATAAATATCTCAAGGAGACTGAGCTACACTCTTGATCCACAAGCAAAAGACCTGACACAGGCATTACTGCATGTGGAGAAGATAGCTGAAGAATGGGTAGAGGATAAGGGACACAATAGCTCTTAGACTAATATTGTAACTAGAAGCTAGGACAAGGCCAGCATGAGAATGAGGGAGAGAAACTGAGATCATGAGAAAAGAAGAACTAAATGCTACAAGGCGATACAACTGTTGCAATATGCTGATATAACATGAAGTAAGCTATTGTGTAGTCACTACCAATCAGGAGCTTGGCTTTTGCAATATGTATGAACTAATTATTTAAAATATAAATGTAAGCGAGAAAACAAATAAAATCGAGCCTGATTGATCAACATCGGTTGAGTCAGTCTCCCTCCATCCAACAACTGCAATGGCATAATCTCACTCTATAGCTATGCCTGCAAGATCCCCAACACCTAGGCAAACTCCAGCAGTGCCAGCACACTTCCCAGGTCACAGGAGAGGTATATTCAGCAGAAGCAAGAAATCCTGCACAAGCTGGTTGGCCATCATGCCCCTGAAGGGACACAAGACAGGCATAGACTGCCCTCCCTCAAGGCAGAACAGAAGGTGCCTGGAGGGAATACAAGGGAGGTGCCTCCTCCCCTCTGCCTCAAGAGGAGGTGCCAAAAGCAGCCTATGGGTCACATATCACAAGGGCAAGAGAGGAGGAAGAGGAGAGGAAAAGTGATCACTAAAGCTTCTTCAAAACAGAGTCCAGAGAGACATGAACTAAGTAAGGCCAAAAGCAGCAGTCCTGAACAAGGCAGAACATGATGCTTTCATGAGGAGCCCCTCAAAGCCATCCCCCACCTGGCCAAACTCTTTGGCCAACATCTGATCACAATAGTGAATATATATTGAACCAAATACACTGGGTTTCAGGCAACAAATCACCTCTGGCCTCTTCATTCCTCTGGACTTGATAAATCTGACGTACAGGGAAGTCTTTGATCCTGTTCTTTAAATCTTCTGCAGGCTGGATGAGGGGTGAGCAGTTGGGTCCAACATGTTGAAAACATTTTAGAAGTGGGGAGGACAGAGGGAGTAAATAAGAAAAAATACAACCAGCAGCCAGCAACTACTTGCACACAAAAATGTAATTTCTTTTTCTTTCCTGGGAAGTTCTGCTTCTGTGCTTAAGACCCAGACAGACAGGAAAAGCCCTTGCCAGGACATCAGTTTTCCTCATTTGTGGGAACAGAGAAAGGAGACTGCTGTGCAACCTTTACCTGCAGTCTTGCAGTCAGCTGAAGGACCCTACAGCTTACTCAGGGCCTTTGTTGTAAATCTGTTTTGGTTGGGAGTAGTGGCAGCTGTTTGTGTCATGATGGAAGCATACTTTAGGGAAGCAGTCATTCTGTGCAGTCATCTCTTCTGTAACTTTGGACAAAGCATTAATGTTGTCTAGAAGACCTAGGGGCAGGAAGGAAGTTGTACCTCCTGAATTCTCCACATGCTACCAAGAGGAGAGTGAAAGCATCTGAAGTGCAGGAGTCACTGTCATAACTCAGAGACCCCCTTGGCCCCAGCAAACCAAAAGAAACAGAGGCATTTGTTACAACCACTTTCCTGGATTTGGAAGTACAAACAGTGAAAGTTACCAAGCTCCTAAAAAAAAAAAAAAAAAAAAAAAAAGTGTGCTCTGTTTCCAAGGTTTCCTCCAGACTGATTCTCCTGGCAAACAGAAAAGATCCCCAAGCCAAGTAACTCTACTCAGCCTCATCCTGCACATTGCATGCTCAAAGGATTAAGTTATGGTTTAGTGCAGCCATACCTGGAGCTCGCCTAAAACTTCACACTCTTCAAGGGTAACAAACTATTTGCATATTCCTTTAACTCACAATTTTCTCACAAGCTTGCTCAGCTATTTCCTGACACCTCCCACGAGTTATTTGGTGGTTCTTTCCACGTAGTTCATCTTTGAAACCTGAAGTGTCTCAGAAAATTCACACTGAGTAATTGGTCATCAGTGGACAGTCACCTCCTGCTCAGGAGGCAAATTCCACTCAGGATCACAGTTTCAGTGTCCCTTATCAGAATAAGGGTGGGGCCTCAGAACTGTTATGTTTATGTTACCCCAGACAACAAGCAGGTTTAAAAAACAAACCAAAATGACCTCTGAAAGTCATGACAGCACGACTGGTCATTTTAAAGCTAGATTAATAACTTTCAGTGGAGAGATTGACCCTTTATTTTTTGTTTGCATAATCCATATGGTGGGCCTGGCTCTAGACACTGTCCCAACAAGAAAAGCAAGAAAAATATTTTTAAAAAGTTGAGTTATTCAAACTCATAAAGCATTATGAGTTCAAACCAAAATTGTGATTTGGTTGTGCTCTGGTTAACCAGCTGCATTTCTCTCAAAGCTTATTAGTGAAGCCCACAAAGTAGTTGATTTTACCCTGGATGAGGTCTGTTTGTCCTTTTGGTTCCCCAGCACAAAGCTGCAACAGAGGCTGCATATATGCAGATGAAGGAACTGCTGAAGTATTCCAGAGCTACTGAACAGCTCTGGGTATCAGCCTCCCCCACAAATGTACAGGGAGCAGTAAAGTAAGGCCATGCAGCATGCATCAGTTTATGATACCTGCCAAAATTCCTTAGACCTTAACAGGGATAAAAAAAGCCATGCCATTGATTAAAAACATATATTGCTGACAGTGGCAAAGTTATTTAACGACATTTTGAAGAGAATGAGAGCTTTTCCTGAGGAAAGTCTTGTGCACCATCAGGAGAGGCATGCAGGGAAACCCTGTGTGGAACAAAAGTGTTTGAATTGGCAGGACAGTAAGAAAATGGAAAGACATTTTCCTCCTTTGCTCATCTCTGTTTCATTGACCTTTTCTTTCAGAGGGTGGAAAAAAAGGACTTGGGTCTGTGAAGAAATGTTTGGAACAAGGAAATCTTGCAAGTGAAAAGAAGTTCTACAACTGGGAAAGGCAAAGAACCAGCCAGTGTAACCACAATACTGGATTTCCTATGGAGATAACCATCATCGATGCACAAAGCTCCTGTGTTCCTTCAATTAACATACTGTAGGTGGAAGCCAAGAACACTGGATAATGGTAAGTTTCACTTTCTACAAAGTCAAAAGCTGTTTTATTAGAAGCTTAAGTGCCTTTCTTTTCAGTTCAGCAAGAAAGAGAGTATTTTCTCAGAGGCTGACTGAACACCCACGTTGTTCAGAAGCCAGGCAGAGCGCTCCCTGTTAAGCTTACTGGCAATTACTTGTGGAGTCAAAGCTAGCAAGAGCTGGTGTCCTGGGTAGGGATAATGCAGCAAGTCTTGGAAGTAAATGCATTTTCACTGAACATATTGCCAAGAAGATTTTCTCTGGCAAAGAAGGGGATAGTTTGCCTCTAGTAAATGACGCCTCAGGGGATTGTACAGGCCATTGGGGCACAGTACATAAGCATGAGCAAAGACACGAGCAACTTGGTCCATCTTCCCATTAGAGGTGAACTTTTGAAGATCACACCAGTCATTTCTCATATTTAAGAGGTAGTTCTAAGCGTCAACAGGAAAAATTGAGTATCTCTTATAGACAGTCTAAGACACTTCAGGAGGCCTTGTACCCCACCACTCCAAAACCTTCACAAGTTCCCAAATTCACGTTCTCCATTTGCTGGTCCACAGCTGCCAAACTTCCCTGCAAAGGGCAACACCACAGGGCACAAACAGTGAAATAAAAGGAGATTAGGAATGCTGCTGACCTATACATTTAATGAAGTATTTCTTCCTTCTGTCAGCCTAACACACAAACATATAGGCATGTCTATGCATTACCACTCACCTACTCTTCAGCATTTGAAGTTTAGATGACCCTTGGGGCAAGAATCACATCATGCAGAACAAAGGACAAACTCCATGTCATAATAAACATTTAATCAGTGATGAGACCAAATTGGAGCTGAACTACAGTCTTAACTTTGCTCCTCAGCTTTCACACCCAAAGAACAGTCATAGAAGCTACATCCTTACATGGGTGATAGAAAAGATAAGGATATTACATTTATGATGTAATTAAATAAATCATACTGGTCTCCCAGTAATAAACCCATTTCTAATTATCCTGGAGTCATCTTATCTTGCATGTGCTGCTTGAACACTCATTTAAGATGGTGCCAGAGTGCCTTTTCAGTAGGACAAGGTTGCCAATAAAAACTTCACAGTCCAAAGCCAGGCTTTTGAAGTCAGGCTTGCATACCTGTCCCAGTCTCTAGCACTGTATTTGTTCTTGAGAAAACTATTTTAAAAGAAAACCACAGTTCAATTTTGAAAGGGGTCTGGGTGAAAGAAATCAAATAAGAACTTGGAATTGATGATTTCATAAGCAACATAAAGGACTTTTTTCCACTTGTTATTGTTTTAGAAAATGAGACATTTTCCAACTTTCAACATCAAATAGCCCAAATGGTTGGGTTTGTTAAAGGACAGAAAGAATCTCCAAGTTTTTCTTGAAATTCCTTAAGATCCCAAATGCATCTCTTCATAGTTTTCAGTGAATCTTTTAACAGAGATCCTTTTCCAGAAGCTATACTTGTTTAGGGTTTATTCCTTGCCCCTTACATTTATTCTCCTCACCTTTTGCTGTTCCCACTGTGAATGAAAGTCATGGTTCTTTATACCCCCTTTAAAGAAGATAAGTGCATAAACAACCACCAAAAATGTGTCCTGCATAAGTATGTCAGTTATACAATTAAACATTTTCTCCTTCTCATGATACGTTTTATTGAGGTATAAATCAGGACTACGAGGCAATTTAGCACAGACAGGAATTTTATGGAGGGGGTGTGTAGATCCCCTGGGCTTGTCTGGAAAATGAGAAACATACTCATAGATGATACAACTTGCTGGGTACAAGATCCACAGGAGCTAGAGAGCACTCCGTCTAGACTGAGATTTAACTCTCTCATTTAAATCAAGTGAAATAGGACTGTTCTGGATGCAATTGCATTAAAACCTTTCTGTGGTGGATTAAGGAGCTTTTTGCAAAGCCAAGTCACACTGAAGAAATTGTGTGGGCAGGATGAATTGGTGCCAAATCACAGGGAGAAAGCAGGAGCTGAAAGGTAGCAAGTGTCTCCCTGTGTTTAACAAGGCTTTAGCTGCACCCACTTTCTTCCACTAAACAGAAACTTTCCTTTCTCTCCTGGTATAGAAATGCTTGTGGCACATTTTGCTTTCTTACAGTCAGTAGTCTCAGGTGCAGAGCCTCCTTATTTCCCTCTAGGAAGGTGTAAACTGAGGTCAAATAAACAATTTTGGTTTGCTTGCACTTGGAACGTGCCTGGAAACAGACAGCAGGATTTAGATACAGCTTTTTTCTTACTCTCAGAAACTGCCAAAACCACCTCCCCTGTACTTTGGACAGAGGGCAAAATCCCTATCATGGGAGGGAAGTCTCTACCTTGCAGTGCTGCCCTGCAGAGGTGATTGCCCCATTGCCACTGATGGAGGGATCCTGCTCTTCTCTTAGCTGGGCCATGAGACGTGTACAGTCACATTTGCTCAGTGCTCACCCATTCAGAAATCCCCTCCCACTGCATCCCCCAAGTCCATTCTCAGGATTTACAGAAGGAAGCACCACCATGTTTTGTTTCTCCAGCCAGGCCTGCACCCAAAGATCTGGGGCATCAGCATCCTCTTCACCTAACAAAGACAATGAGCCTTGGTTGTTCTCTCCACAGTCAATAGAATCTGGTGTTAGGCCCTGGAGACACATCACTCTCAGCATCTCAGCTAGGCAGGATACATTTCAGCTTTCCTGCCCAGAGAAATATAACTTGTATCTACCACTAGCAACTTCCAAAAAACAGCCAACTAAGCTCTGCCCACATGTCTTAATACCTGCGCAAAAATGGGGCAAGGGCAACATTTTCCTCTCTGTGCACAACCCAGCCCACACCTGTATTCAGGGTAGCTGCATGAGTAAATTAAATTGTCCTCTTAGCTGCTTATTTGGAAGCAATGGCAGAAGAAACACATAACAGTGAGTTACAAGCTGAAACAAGTCCACAGGCTCAGATGACCCCCAGGCAAATTATATTTGAATCATGTACTTCCCCCTGTTGACATGCAGCACCTGAAAGCACACAGCATTCATTTTTTATCTTTATGAGCCTTCCACTGTCCAGCACTGCCAGCTCATGATACACAAGACTATGGGCCTCACCAGGTCCCAGATTTTGCAAGAATCCTAGCATTCAATTAATTTTTTCATCAAAAATATGTAATTTTTTACTCAACCTTCTGTGCTTTATCTGCTTCTGCAGTTGAGACCACAAAAGTGACCCACCTGGTTTGTTCAGGCAGCAACAACATGCCCTTCCTGAGGATGTCCTCTCCCAACATGCCATCGTGGATTTTCTCTGCACATTCCTGGTGCCTTGCTCTACAGTAAACTGAGCTGCTCTGTGACACTTGTTCAGTAGCTCATCCCAAGCCCCTGACCTTCTGCACTTCATCCTGGGCTTCCAGCTGAACATATACACCCTGGCTAATTGTTAGGGTTTCCAAACACTAGTTAAACACAGGTTTGGCATCTGCAGTAAGTTCTGAATCAGACTTCAGTAGTATTGTCTGACCAGAGGCTATCAAGGAGAGAGGCCCCTTGCCAACAGGGTAGGGAAACTGGGATTAGTACTTGCACTAAGACCCACAGAGAAAGAGTGGGAGGGGTAGAAGAACTCCTTGTAAAGAGGGTGAGGGTTAACAAGACACCACAGTACCTTTCAACCCTCTGTTTTGTTTTGTACTTTAAGGTGCAGTAAAACGTATTTATACCCAATTCCTCGGTTTACAAGGAAAGCAGGTTGCCTTAAAGGTTTTAAAACTGGCCTCAGTGAGCAGCAGTTCTCCCAGACTGGATTTTGGGGATTACATTTCACTCCATGAATAATACTTTCATTCATTTTTTTCCATCTACCACCTCTACCTCTAGTTGACAGAGATGGTTTATTTTCATCTCCATTGAAACACAGAAAGATAAAGGCCTGAAGTAGCAACTACCAAAAAGACAGGCAATTACAGAGACGTTGTGCATAGAGCTTTAGGTCATCAAAAATCACCATGAGAAATTTGGGTATAGTGTTGAGTGAGGCCACAAGAAAAACTGGGTAACTTAGAATGGATTTTGAAGAAAAGTAACAATTGCTTTGATTTTATATATATATATGGAAAAAAAAGGAGCTTCGGACTAAATTAGCACTGGAGGCAGAAAATATACAAGCATGTAACATAGATAGAGAGTTTTGTATGCTTTCCATTTGTTTCCCATCTGCTATACAAGTAGTTGATTCATCAACATACATTGGCCACAGTTTATCTAAAGGAAGCCTGGCCTTGAGAGCAGCTTCTGCATTTACTATTCTTTAATGCAGCAGTAAAACCTCAGGGAAAACTCATAAGCAGAAAGTCTATCCCCTGATAATACTCATACAAAACAGAACAGTGCTCAGGACATGCTGGCAGACAAAGCAAAGTGTGGAAAAATCCTAAGCCTGCTCTGTTTTCTGCCTGTGTCCAACCCAGTAAGTCCAACACCGCAGCCAGGTACAAGTTTAAAGCCAGCTTAGTCCTCCTTCCTTTCCAAGTATGCCAAAGTGCAAGTGAGGCATATCTCATGCTCCAGCCAACTGGAGAGTAACAAGAAACAGAGATACAGAGACTTAGCTAAAATTTAGATTATGGGTTAATGCATCCTGGACCAACTGGGGAAAGTATCCCCGAGTTAACAAGGATGAGTGCAGGAGGGAGAGCATGGGGGTCTAGATGACAACTTTGTCAGCTGTTGAGAAACCTGGTACTTCAGGTACTCTTCCAGTGTACAGTTTTTTTAATATTACCTTGGCAAGTTAAAGACAGCCTCTACTTGTTATGTTTCACTGTTGTGTGGGGTTACCACATTGTGTGTCTGGATCACCAGGATTCACCTAAAAAACAGCCAAAAAAACACTCTTTGTAACAATATAAAGTCTTTTTCTGAATGGCCATTTTATACAAACCTCTATTGCATGGTCACCACTGACATTCCACTGGAGAGGAATATCCAGTAAATACAGATCCATATAAAAGGGCTGGAATAGGTCAGTGCAAACATTAACTGCTTGGAACCAATGCTTTGTTGGTCAGAAGCAGTCAGAGAGAACTCCCTTTTGATCTGGCTGAAGCCATTAGGTCTGAAGAGCAGAAAGAGAAAACCAAAACAAAGCCAAGCCCCTACCTTTCACAGTTTCTCTAATGTCACTTCACCCAGAAATACTCATATTTTACAAGCAAGATGGATCTACATCACACCCAGCAAAGCAAACAACTCAGTGGAGTGTGGCAAGGCAGGACACCCTGAGGGCCACCCACAAATGAGCTGGCACATGCAGGAACACAGGACCAGCCACCACACCTGCAGGCCAGGCTCAGACCCAGGGCAAACATTTGCCTTTCACAACAAAAACAAATGAAAGGCTTCGGGTTGCTGCAAATGAACATAAATATTTTTCTCTTCTGTTTTGATTTTTGTGTGCTTTTTTTTTTTCTTTAAACTAACAAAGAGCAGGATAGAAGTGAAGGGGCTCTCTGAAAACACTTTAAAGATTTATTTACCTTAATATATAAGCAAGAGGATCTACCATCTACTTAAGTTCCATGAATACATACATTTCTAATTAGCAGTATTATAATGTCATTAAATAACAGATTCACTCATCTGCCTACAAATTATTCTGCCTTTGCTCACAATGCCTGTTCATTTCCCAGAATATTTTTTAGAAGCCTTATTTAACTTTAGGCTTTTTCTCCCTTCTCTCATTCATGACATTTCTGTATGCTCATGATTATTTATTTGGCATGACATTTTGATGTAAGAGAACAGCCAAGCCTTGTGTGCATACATAGCACAGAATTTCCACTTTAAGAGACTTGGATTCTGTAATTTATAGATGGCATAGAAAACTAACTTAAGGAGCGAAAGTTGGGAGGTGCTATCTGTGCATAGCTTTTGGCAAGACAAATTGAAGTAATATCATCAACTTCAGCTTTAGACAACTTTTGCCCTTGCCCCTGAACCCAATATTACACTTTGAACCTTTCTCTGCTATTGAACCAGGAAAAGCATCTTGACTCTATGTAGCTGGCCTGCTCTAGGATACTGTAATACCACCAGCAGTGGTGCTCCAAGCCTGCTCGAGTGGACAGGGGAAACAAAAAAGTGGCTTGTCTCAGGCTCTCTACATGAGAGCTTAGAGATAGACACAGCTCTGTAATTTCCTCCCAGTGACACAAAGCTTCTCCTAGACCCTGGGTGACTTCTTCTACAGCTGAGCCCAAAGCCATTTGCAAGTAGCAGAAGGACTTAGTCACTTCACTGGATTGCAGAGCTCACCTTGCTGTTAAAACCAGTCTTGCCCATCCAAACAGCAAGCAGACACACTTCCCTCCATCACACAAAAGATGACAGCAGCAACACAGGCCATACCTGCCTGCTCACAGCTATGCAAACCCTAACAGCTACAGACACCTGGAAAAGAAACTGCTGGCTGCTTCCCTCCCTGCTAATGAAGCATTTGAGCTACAGCCATTGTTTATTCAAGAACCTAATAAGAGATGACTGTGGCTATTTTCCACTTAACATCATTAGTTAAACAGAAATTGATTGCAGATGGAGAACAGCCATTGTGTTTTATTACCAATGATTTGTTTCCTGGGATTTAAGAGCAGATCTAGTTTGGCAGATCTGTTCCCTTAGGCTGTAGACGCTACAAGGTGTGGCCACACTCCGTGTTTACAAGCCATTAACAGGGCTCACTTTTGGCTTTTTTCAGCTTCAGGCATGTCAATAAGTCTTAAAGGCTCTGTGTGAGAGAACATGAGTAGAGCTTAGTTTGTTTGTTATCTGTCAAAACCTGCTGACATGTTTTAACTATCTCATAATAGAAAAGCTATCCACTACAGGCAATCATTACTGGGTTTCAACAGAAGACCTCAGCAGCCTTGAACAGAAATGGGCAAAAAAGGGCTTTTATATATCTTAAGTCATTCAAGTGAAACACAAAAGATAGCTCCAACCCACCCAGTTTAGTTTGGCTGGGCCTTGCCACTCCCCCTATGCTGTCCCAGATCAGATTTGTGGGACTACACCTGCAATAACCAGGATGTGAGCTTGAACTGTCAGGCCCATCTTTCCACGTTAACAATGAATGCACACAAGATCCCTCTCAAAATTTTCAGCTGGGGCCTATTAAAAATGAAACCAAGCTAATTAAAACAAGCAGTGGGTGTTCTATCAAGCAAATAGCTTCAGAAATCTTTACTGCCTCCCAGGACATAGTGGGAAACAGTGCAAAATACCACTGTTGAAAATCTTCTCTGGAGCTTGTCTCAGACTTTTTGGCCTCAGATTTCCCCCTTCTGTGACTTTTCCCCTTTGATACTCAAAGGACAAGTGCCCCAGATTCCCATTCTGCAAGGTACCCTCCATTTACAGGGACATCAGCAAATAACAGCACTGGTAGGGTCTTGTAGGACCTGATTCTCGGCATTTAGCTATGCAATTATAAGATGTTACTAGCAGATCCCTTTTCACTGTGTGCCCTCACCATCTGATGGAGCTTCCCTACCAAGCCTGACACCTGGAGTACATAAGGACTACCATATTTGAAATAACTAACTGTCCTTCTAATCCATGTGCTGGTTTTGGTGTAAAACCATCTGTCTTGCTGAGATACAAATAACGTAGCAGTGTCCCCAGAGGAGATGCTTGTCCCTAACTTCCATTGGTTACCTGTCAGTTCATGCCTCGGGTCTGAAAATTTATTGCCTCTCCACTGGCTTCTAACCCATACTGACCATAAAGCCATCAAATACCTGCTGGCACCCACGTTATCACTGGGACAGATAAACTCAAACAAAGAGATTGATAGATTGCCCTTCAGACTCCCCATTACCACAAAACAGAAATGGTCCACCCTAAACCTTGCCTTCCTCATTTCACATGACCATCCATAAAGCCATACTTTCATGAAGCCCATGAAAGAGATGACAAGAAATGGCAAAACTGTACTTGCAGGGTTTTTTTTTTTATCTTCTCCTTCCAAACAGAAAGTTTCAGGGAAAACACTTTCAGGGAGTTACTGAGGCCAGTTACAAAATGCTTTCCATAGTGCCATATACAGCAGCTGACAGAGAAAACACACAGTATAAATTGTAATATTTTAAATACAAATCTCAATATTCTGCTGATCCTTCCTAATGTTATGTTACATTTCAGAGTAACATCTGACATTTTGATCCAAACTTGGATCAAATTTGCAGCAGGTACAAATTACGGCAGGGCATGATTTCTAGCAAAACTAGTCAGCTAAGTACCCCAGAATTTTCTTTCACATGACTATCTTCCCATCCAGCTCAGTGGTAAATATCAAGTGCAACAATGGGATTTTTTTCCTCATATGGCAAATTCTGTATTATTTCTCAATAATAAGCACCATAAATAAACTCTTATTTCTCAAGACTTTTTTAAGTCCATCTGATGTCAAAATCTGCACAATTTGGTACCACTATGGGGTGTGCTAGCACTGCCTCCTGTGTGACCTTGTACAATGGTATGGCATCTGTTAGCTTGTTCAATGGCACTACAATCAACTTGCAAATTCAGATTTCATGAGAGAGTTTTTGTTCTTAAGCAGCAGGACTGCTGGCAGCACTGTGTATGTTGTGTGCAATTGCGTGTGGTGCTTTGTGCAACATCATCTGCAACATTTTATTCTAGATTATCCTCCCATTCCTCCCCAAAACAGGACTAGACTCTTTAAGGGTGAGAATAGATTTTACAGATGATGATCGAGAGCTAAAACATCATGGGGCCTCAAGATAATACTCCATCTGTAGAGAAATAATAAAGAATCTGCTGCAAATGCAGTAAGATTAATGCAGTAATCATTTGCTGGCATGGCATACCCTGGGAAAGAGGCTAATTAAAAAGGATTTGTGGAATGTCACGTAGGATTACTCTACTAAAAGCAGTAGCAAGATATCTGGGTTATCAGTGATTTTTAAAAGTACTAATTAAGGTTCTAGAAAACAGTTTTACCAAGACATTGAGACCTCCAAGTTCATCTGCACTGGATATACTCTTCATATTAGTTCTGCAAGCATTTACAGCTTTAGGAAACTTGGAAAACTAAAGACTAGCATCCTATTATCTCAATACTCTAAATCCTTTTCCCATAAACTGCCAGGGTAATGATTTCCATTTACATCAATGACATGATCTGAAGAAGGAAGGTAGTAAAGTTCTGGTGATTTTATCAGTCCTGCACATCACATCAGTATGTGATGTGCAGGACTTGGTTCCCCAAAAATTAAACTAGCAACCAAATTAAGGAGCTGAAATGGCAGCTCTGCTCTTCTGACAGGTGTTAATTTTGCCCAAAACACATTGTTACATTTTTAAAAAGAAAACCAGAAGGTACCTCCTTTTCCACCTCTTGTCCATTTAGGACACTGCTGTGCACTTCAGGAACAGGTATTCATATACCTAGTTTTCACCCTCTACTAGGAAAATCTAGGTCTTTCCTTGCATTCAGGGAAGGAAAGAGTTCACTTACAGACCATCAGTAGCATGATCAAAATTGCATCTAACAACAAGGGGAGACAGACACAGGCAGATGTGTTTTCAGAAGCAGGCATCCTTTGGAGTGCCATTTGCAAGAAGAAATACAGACCGTGTCACTGAGTACAGAGCCTCCTGTGGAAACAGCTCAGGTGCTCCCTCAAGCCAGGCTCACTCAATCACAAGCTATAGCATATGTGCAAGTGTTACAGCAGGGCTCATGTTAACAACAGAAATGAGATGAGACCCACACTCCTGTTCACCAGCATGACAAGGATCCCAGTTTATTCTTCCCCACAACTTGGCTTGCAGACTCCAACTCCTCACTGACTCTGACTACAGCAAGCTCCCACTCTAGGCTTCCCTTGCAGACTCTGAATGCAGGTTCCAACCACAGTCTCAGACTGACCTCACAGCAGTAAGTCTCCCTCCCATTTAGTCCATCCCCTTTGGTCCATCTATCCTTCCTTTCATTTCCCCAGGATCCTCCCCTAACCCCCTAACTCACCCTTTTATCACACTCATCCTTATTGGATATAGCTGTGACCTATTAAGGGCAGGGCTGTTTTTGGTAATTAACACAGCTCTTACTCATCAGGGGTGAGGTTGCCTGCAACCCCTTCTCCTACATGCAGAAAAGTTGTATTTCTGCACTCTGTCCATCACTGGGCCCTGCATCTCGTCCTTCAGAGCAAAAGAAGCTGCATTGTCAGGGCCACCCCAGCTAAGGTTCTGGCCAAGGACGAGTGAGGGGTGGTACAGAAGAGTATATTCAAGAGCTAATCCTTACAGAAAACACAACCTCATGTCATAATAGGGCCTCCTGTTTGGAAATTGAGGTGTCTTAAATCCCTGAGCCAGAAAGAGTAGAAAACCTTCCTTACAGAAGCAGTAAGAAACAAGACAAAGAACCCTTTCTATTTGCTTGGTAACAGCCAAGAGAGATACTTCATGGTTTTGTAATGCCCTGAGAGGGCAAAAGTAGTTTTGTGCACAGATGTGGTTTGGTGGGATAAATGATGATGTGCATTTAATTCATATTTTGGACTACTGGAGAATGATGACTAGAGAGGGTCATAAGCCATGAACTTCAGATCCAGGTCTGAAACAGCTTTAAGCATTGCAGAGCATGGGGTGACAGGCCTGGGGCTTGGGTTTTGCTCCAGATCATTGGAGAGAAAATGGTGAGCTTCACAATTTAGCTCTGGAATCATTCCCAAATTTGTCTAGATTCATAGTTTTGGCTTGGACCCATTAGTGGTAACAACTGTGAGCAAAAACACAAGGGAGGAAGAAAAGATAACACAATGGCATAAATTCCAGTAGCTCCTGGAAGAAATATGTTTGACCTTTATTATCTACTAACTTCTAACTCTGATGCTTAACTCTGGTTTTTCCTTTTAAAATACTGTCCCTGGCAGAATGGAGTCCAAGGAGAAAATAGACTCTGGAAAAAGTGTGAGACTCTGGGGAGACAGTTATTTACTGGCAGTTTCACAACCGCCCCTGCACTTCTAATGAAATTTCATTTGTCAAATTCAGTGCAACTTGGTGACAAGCCAAGCTTATTCTGTCTGCCTTTTAGCTTAGAAACATCCCTTTGGTCTTTTGCTCTCAAGCAGTGCCTTTAATTCATCTGAGATTAAAAAAAAAAAAAAAATTGCAGCTTGTAGCTAAAAAGCTGTTCTGAAGCTCTCATGGACATAATTTCTTATTTTATCATGAAAAATGATTTAAAATTTTGAACTGCTGTTAACACCGTGCATAACAAAACATGCTCCTCACCAATAGTACTTGAAAGAGAAATACATATAGCTTTGGCAAAAAAACCACCCCAACTCACAACTGGTTATGATTTTCTGTGGACTCACCACTGTCTGGGGTGAGGCCACCTAATAGGAGTCTGGACTTAACATCCTTCCAGCATAGGATGAAATCTGTAGCTTCTAAAGAGGGAATGGATCTAACTCATTATTGATGGTTTTTAACATGTAAGGCCTGGTTTGTCTATGTAGATTGTGTTACATTCCAATGGTGGGTAAACCAGCAGAGGTATTTTGACTTCTCCTGGTTAAAATACTACTTTAAGCCTGTTGAAAGTTTTTGCATGTTTGGGTCTTAGAGTAAAGCTGTCAACAGAAACAGTCACAGGTTTTGTCTGGATTCAGGGAAAAGGAGAATTAATGAGAAGAGTTAGCACAAACAAAATGATCACACTTACCCCATTGTTCAGGAAAAAAAGAAGAAAAGAACCCAGTGATTTATTTTAGACAGCCTGAATAGCTGGAGACAGAAAGCTAAAATATGGCAAGGAAATTGCTACCCTAAACAAGATCCTTTGAGGAATTTGTTGATTTTTTTCTTTCTGCCTGAGTTATGAGCCCTTGGAATGCACATACCATTGAATGGTTGGTAATTTGCACAAACATCTGTTCTTGAGGTCCTAAAGCCACTGTATATCCCTGAGTGGAAATATTAACATGATAGAGAGGGACAGAGTCAAATTATTTGCCAGAGTCTGGCTACTTAACCTTATAAAACACATGAGACACTCCAGCTTCTCCCATGAAACATGGGAGCAACTGAACATGTGCTGGCGCACACACATCAGGGAACATGGGGATACACATACCCACGTCCTTCACTTGAAATCTTGAAACTTCTGTTCCAAACAGCCCAAAATCTCACAGAAGCATCACTGCTGTGGTATTGAACACCTCCTGGCTGCATATTTGATGGTGTGACCATCTCTACTGTATGGGGTCCCTTCTTCTTGACAGAAATGTTGTTTGTGCAGTCGGGGCTTTTCTTTTGTAAAAGAGGTTTGTTTGTGTTTTTGTCTAAAATATAAATACAACCATAATTATAAACATAAACACACCACAGTTTTATGGCATGCAATTTGTGTGGGTGGTTTGGGTGCCTAATTGCCATGTTCTGCACAAAGCCTGTGGTTCCAACCCTGAGAACCTCTGCCTGCAGACTCCAAACCTTGTTTTCTCTTCCATTAGCTCTGAACTGCTTTGTGCCTAATAAATGTTAAATACTGCTCCTACAGCAGGCTTGTTAACTACACACCCCCAAAACACATGCCCAAGTGGAGGCTACAAGAACTACAGCAGTCTTTTATAAAGGGAGCCAATGGCTAAATTTGATTTCTGGGACAGCAGAAGCAAGAGCTCAAATCTTTCTTGGCCTGATATGAAATAAAATGGTGCTTGACAATGGTTTCTCAAACTTCCAGGAGGCTGACTTAGCAGCTATGTTACAAGTTATCTGGGAGTGATCCTCCCACTGTCTCACAAGAGGGACTCATTCCATTCTGCTCCCCCACCTAAACTGGGACAGAGATAACACAGGAAGTAAGAGGGTACATCAGTAATCCAGCAAGCAGGATGCTCACCTGGAAGCTGGGCATCAAGCTGGCTTTCAACATTCAATTATATCAGGGGTACTCACAACATCCCAGCAGGGAGAAGGAGACCTAAACTGGAGGACTTCTTTTCTTTCAGTTCTTTGTTTTCCCTGGGGAAAAGTAGGCAGAGTCCCTTTGAACCCTTCCCCTAACACCCTGCCAGTCTCAGAGGCCAGGGGAGTAAACCACTGTGAATGGTGCTGCTCACAGCCTCCACCCTGGGGAGGGACTGCAGTGACCTCCTGTCCCCATGTCCCACTCCTCCTACAGCAGCACAGTTCTCAAATGAAGGGTCTGCTCCTCCCTTTCAGGGTGCATGGTGGGCTCTCTGATTTCTAACAGCAGTGGATTAAATTCAGTGACTCAAACAGCTCAGCCTCCTGTCTAATTCAAAATTTCTCTTAGAAAACTAGGGCTGAAAGACCTGCTGAGATCATCTAATATCATTTTCTGCCCACAGGCAAGGTCTAACATCTATGGGCTAACCCCAACACATGTTTATTTAACATGCTCTGGGAAGGCATATGAGAAAGGAGAACCCATAAACTCATTCAGATTCCTACTTCACTACTTTATACTCACAGAATTTATCTTTTTTTGTCATGCAGTCAACTAACTAATTTTGCTTCAAAATTATTTTCATCCTCTCCCAACATGTCTGAAAGAAAATATTAACTTGATGTAAAAATACTGAAATTAAATTTCAAAGTTAAATCTCCTCCACTGAAGCTAGTAATTAGTAGGCAAATTTTCAAAGCAAAATAAAAGGGAATTGCTAAAAAAAGTCATATCTTAATGCTGTGTCACTGTATATGGAACCTCCTTTTGGAGCTTTGCTGTGGATGTGGCAGCTCTTTGTTTATTTTGAAAGGATAAGTTAAGCAGTCACTCAAGGATGGGTAGGAAAAGCCTGAGGCTGGAGATTATGATGTAGCTTTCTAATTAGACTGGAATGAAAATAGGTCTAAATCCGTTGAGCAAACAAAATATGTTTGCATACTTGGTAATTGATAATAATTATGGTTCCCTTTAACAACACTAAATGCTTAGTTGTTATTTTGTAACCTCAGGCAAATGAGTAGGGTATTTGTTTTTCTTAAGCTGACAAAACTTGTAAAAGAGGCCACCACAATTACATTCCAGAGCACAGGGAGAGCTGTCATTTCATCTGCTGGCTGGTAAAAAAATAATATATGATTTCATAATGTTATCCTACTAAATGCTTGAGGAATTGCACATCCCAGTAGCTGGAAGGATCTGAGGAATTAAACACTAGTTGAACAGTTCTAACTCTGAACAGTCTAACTCAGTCTTACCTCAGCGCAGGATAAACAGCCATGTACAGTGCAGGATAAGCAGCAACAGAAGAACAAGTTTGTTCTTGAGAAACCAGTGGAAAAGTCTGACTTTGGTTTCTTTACATTGAATAAATTACAGAAAAACAACCAATAACTCAACTTTTGAAGTATCTAAATGCTGACACAAACTATATGATCAACATATGTTAACTGACAGGCAAAAAAATACTTAAAGAATCATTGTGGTTATCTAGGGTGGGAATAGAAAAAACCAAGGATACACTTATACAATGGATGATTGTTAAAAGCTGACCTTTTTCTTTGGGATCTGATTTTAATGGTCAGGACTTGCTTATGCAAAAATAGAAGGGATTTTCAGCTGCATGAATAGAAGTTATGCGAAAGCACTCCCAAACCTACACGCCTGGTTAACATGTAGACGGGTCGAGATGTGTATGTTGAAAGCATTACAGCAACCACACGTTGCCTCGTGCTCATTTCTGAAAGCCAGTTACCAGAGCAGTCCGTGTAAATGTGCCACAGGACAAAACAGCACTCCAGGGACCAGTACAGTTTGTTAAACTTGTCAAACTGATCCTTAAATTGACCTACAAAATGCCCACCTGTGTGAGTGTGCACCTGTGGGGGTGAAGCGTGCGTGTGCCTGGTTTCCTAAGGAAATGAAAGCTTAAGGGGTGCACATGTACATATTTACTGTGTGTACAGATGACCATTTATCTAAACTTTAAAAATTCCCAACTCTTGACTTCCAGGGAGCCAAAGCCAGTAGTTCACCCATAGCCTATACCTGTGAGATGGAATTCCAAATTGCCTGTGAAGTCGTTGATGTAGATATAGTAATATCACCAAGAAAACCATCTCTTTGCAGTGCAGAAATCCCCTTCGTGGCAGATATGCAGCTGCAAGTTGATTTTGCATATTGAAAATTCTGGGGATTTGTCAGGGATTTCGCAAAAGGAGACGATCTATCTGCACCTCTAAGGGTCTCGGCACACTATGAGACAGCTTTTTTCTGCTGTCTCTGCTTTTTTTGGTATTTGGGATTAAACTTGGCAACAGATGTGGTTTTCAGGTCTGGGAGACATTTAATATATGGACATGCTCAAAGCAAGCTGCTCAGATTTCTAAAGATTTGGGAGATTCATATGTATTTAAAAATACTTCACTGCATTTCTGTGGATGAGTTCCAGATACTATGGTGTCCTGCAAAAGCTTCTAGCTACCTCCTTTATGGCAGCCTGGGTTTTAGAGAAGGTTTTATTCACAACAGGCATAAGTCCTTTACAGCACTACCTGAGAGAGCAAGAACTGTTTCGCTGGGAAGTCAGGCAGAGCCTTAGACTTCTTTTGTTTATGTGAATAAATAAACTACTTCAGCTGTAAGGAAAACTATGATGAGCAATAAACATGAAGTTTTTAGGCTTCTAGTGGAAGGTGTTTACAGTAATGGATGCTCATAAAAATATTGGCCTAAAGGAATGAGAGGTGCTAGCAGTCCAAGTGCTCCTTGGAAGAGGGAGAAGTAGATCAAGAGCTCAAATTTCTTAACATGTTAAACAAAATAAAAAATAAAAATGAACCTCCTCAGTTAAATACAGAAATTTTATTCTCTGTAATTTAAAAATGCAGGAAAATATTTTTATAATCTTAGGATGCAAAGGGAATAAAATACTTTCAAATAACATCTGTGCTCTATTCACAACTGGAATCAGGGTACTTCCTCAGACTAGAAGCTTCACCCTCCTTTTGTACATGAGAGAAAAAGGAGATGAATCAGTCAGAAATACCCCAAAAACACAAGCACATTTTGTGTCTTACCAGAAACTAAATAATTATATTGAAATAAAGGTCATTTGGCTTTGTTTTAAAATCTCTGCCACCAAAGCTTTAACAATTCCATGTAGAAAGATGTGCCTTTTTTTTTTAATCTGCCTCAGTATCATTACCTGCAGTAAACAGATTATTTTGAATACACAGAATTTATTTGCTATCATGTCATTATTTTCAGGATACAATGTTCCCTTGATTTCATATACCAAAAATCACACACTAGAGTCCCTAGCTATGCTCTCATCTACCTGCATTTTCAATATAAGAGGACAACATTAGTGGGAAATACAATATTCACAGGTATAGCACGGAACAGAAGGAAAAAAAGGACATTATTTTTCATTGTCTTAAAGGTTTCCTTCAACAGTAAACTAGAAAATTACTTCTATAAAGTTAATTTAGTTCATAGAAAAAATATCTTAAGATATAGAAGAATGAACAGTCATAAACTAGCAGCGATTTATAAATCTGTACAGAAGAACTACACATACATATATAGTCCCAAAACTATGTAGCAATTGGATGTGAGTGGTTCGTATTCCAGGAGACATGAAGGTTTCCCATTCTGAAAATACCTGCACAGGCAAGAGGAAATTCCCATGTTCCTTAATACTAATCTTCTGCCAGGAGAATTGCAATTCTAAATCTTATTTTGAAGAAGACCAGGAAGGTAGTGAACAATGACTTTTAGCAAACACATCCTCAGTTTTAAAGAAAAACTACAGAGTGAAAAGGCTGATGATATTGACATTTCCAGATCTTCATTGTTCTGTCACCCAGAAGGAGACCAGGTTAAATTACTCCTTGTCAATGTACTATTGTTCTTTGGTTTTTTTTAAAGCTGAACTAGAATGATGGAAAGATTTTTAGAGGCAGCTTTCAGAAAGAGAGTAAGGGGGCAAGGGGGACAATTTTTTCTCAGTAGCCACCCAGAAGCCCATCCCCACAAGAAATAGAGAGAGTTTCCAACCAAAACCATCTATGTTTCTTATTGATCTGATTTTAGTCCTTTTCCAGAGGACTAGCAACAACTACAGAAGTCAAAGATCTATATAAAGGTAGATGGGAAGCTTTTTCTTGATCCTCTAAGAAGAGGCAATTGAAAGGTGGGAAGCAGAATACACTAAAGGTCTGGTACCTCTTGCAATCTAGTAGAAAGATACTGCACCTTGATCCAGTGCAAATGAATGGATAGTCAGTCATGAAAACTGTGGAAGTAGAAGTCAGTTCACACAGCCATTCTGAAAGGCCAGGTCCCTCATAGTGAAGATGTTGAGTTGACTCATTCAAATCAGTGCATCTGGGATGACTTGTGCTAAGCCAAGGAGCAAGCTTGAAATTTTTACACTCCTTATTCTGTGTGCATTTGACACCAAGTAGGGATTTCTTTATGTTTCAGATAAAATAGGTTCCAGTAGAAAATTTTTTAAAAATAACATTTTAGCCATTTCTTTTCCTTACTCAGGAGGATACCTTTTAAGTTGGAATCTCCAGATCTCAATGCAACCTTTCAATAAGTGATGTAATATGGCATAAAATAGGAAAAAAAGTATCAAATTGATTTTGTGTTCCTTTCTCTTTGAGGTGCTTGTTGCAAAATTCTACACTACATTAATCAGCAGAGGTGCTTGGGTCAGAGTTGGTTACGCTTTCTCAGCCAGAATATTTACTTTTCACTTGCATTTATGAAGAAGACAGACAACTTAAGATGAATTATATTACCCAATGCCAGTGCTTTGAATGAAGCGTGCATTCAGTATTTACTGACTGTGTTAAGGTACACTTATGGTACTTAAAAACCAGAGAAATTTTACCATGTTAATTGTAAACTGGTTCAACTGAAAAGTGAGCATTTTTACATGTAGATATAATTTTCACACATGTAGATATTTTAATATCCATTATCAATTGGGAAGTAAATTACTGAGAGTAGTTATTCTTTCCAGAAAGTACAGAATTCAAAATTTGGTTATCCAGACTGAAAACAACTTGATCGATGAGTAGCAGATTGAAATCAGTCATGACACTTCACAAATTAAGAAAAATCCTCCCCTAGAGACAGATTTATTAATCTGGCCTATGGACTTCTGTACAACTTCTATAAGAGCTGCTGCAGTCCTTACCATTGAGAAAGTTTCATGCTAGGCTGGTAGGAATGATTTGAAATGTAAGTGTTCAAAAAATATTCAGAGAAAAGAATGGCCTGGGAGCAGATCCTGACAGTGCTATTTAAAGGGAAGACCAATCAGTTCCCCTGGCAAACTTAGTTCCACGTGAAATAAATTACACTATTAGCAGAACAAAACATAGCTAAATGTACATAGAATCAGACAGGGGTCAGATTATTAGAACCACTTACTGGAGTGCAATATAGAACAACACTGCTGTTTGGTAGAAAGGTCAGGGCCATTTTCACTTGTGTTTGATATTCTTTGAAGTTAGAAAATTATATTAAACAGAAGAGACATGCTCACATGTTAGCACATCAAAAGCTCTGCTGTTAAACTGAGGGCCTAGCTCAATAACCACAAGATCCACCCATGAGTGTGAGCCCCCTTGAAGCTCTTTCAGTGCTCCAGGAAGAAGCTTCACAGTTGCAGAACAGGGCTGTAATATTAAATTAGACATAAGTATTGTATGTTGACATGGCTAGATTTGGAATATGCACTGTGAAAATACAACTAATGCAAGATTTTAGAAACTTAGAATGTCATGAATGATTCAATAGACATGAGGCTATGTTAAACAAAACAAACAAACAAACAAACAAGCAAAAAAAAAAAAAAAAAAAAGAGCTGGAGAATGTATCTAGTTTATTTGGGTTAATGCAAACATGCCCTGAGCTGGCCTTTTACTTCTGCATCCCCACACTACCACATAACTCAGCATGGGGTTTTTTTAGTACGGGCTGAAATTTTGCAGTAACATCTTCTGTATGAGATCCACCAGCAACTACCATCTCTTAAGTTACCCTGCATGGTCTCCTGCCATACCAGTGGAAGGATGAGCTGCTTAGGCCAGAAGCCATTTTGACATCATTGTGCAACTCATTAAAATCCCAGATGAAATCAAAACCAAAAGTAAATGGTTGTGAAGCCTGTGTTTCACACTCAAAACATATTTATGGGAAAAGGAACCCGTTCTATGTAGGATGACTATGCTCTACATATTTTCTTTTGAGAAAAAGAGAAGCTACTCTAGCAAAAATGAGATAGTCTGGAAGATTATTAGAATGTAATACATAGAATTGGTCTTGTTCTTTTAATAGCTCTTCTTTGAAATGAAGTCATGATTTGTAGCTAGGTGGTGGTTTTAGAGAAGGGCTCCTTTCTTTTCATTATGAGGTCAGAGACCACAAATTATGCAAGAATCTCAAAAGCTTGTCCTTAAAGATCAGTTTACTAACTGGTGGGCAAATATTTCCTTCAAACTTTTCTTGGGTAGCAGTTTCAAACCATGATTCTGAGGGATTTCAGATTATAAAGCTTTGGTTTTTTCCTGTGTCCTCTACAGAAGAAGAAAGATGGAGACTTGGTTCCAGTGCTAGCAGTAAACAACTCCATGTTATGTTTCCGCAGCTCCAGTTGTGTTAAATGTGATGCTGATATAGATTTATCCAGGAGAATTAGCAGGCCCTGGGCCTCTGGCCAAAGGCAAGTGTGGGAAATGCCCACAGGATGAGAGTGGATGTTGCACAGGTGTGCACATCTCCTGGTCACACCAGGGCTGTCCTCAGCACACAGCACAAACGGCCTCTGCTGTTTGCCAGTGATGGAGGAATGTCATTAGCATGGCAAACCCTCTTTATTCTCAATTTAATAGTAAATCTGTCACACAGCAGGACAAAAAACCTTTGGTCTTCCTGTATAAAGACCCATGGAATGCTGAGCTCCCAACAAAGACTGTATCCCTCTCTGAAGACATAACTGCTCTGATGGTGAACAATGACTGCCTGCCACCAAAAAGGAAAGATAGCCTTCTTTCCTGTCATGACATTCAGCAGGATTGGGTTAAGTAAATTAATAAAGCTTCTTCAGCAACACAGCTAGCCTCTGCTGAAGTAGCCCTGTGTTCCTAGAAACCAGCCCTTTTAGAAGAAGCTTCAGGACAGCCACTGCATTTGCTTTTCCCTATCATTTGATTTAAGGAGTGGATGTCCCCATTTAATCTATGCTAAGCCTCTCATAACTGAATAAGAGCCAGTTGCAGAAAGTAGCTCCCACAAGGTCCTCATAGCGAGGCCCTTTGCAGACTCCAAACCCAAAGGGCTGAGTCTTAAACACTGGCAAGGACTTGGCAGATGCTTGGCAACCAAAAAGGTGGCATATAAGGATTCCTTGTGTAGGATGGCTTTAGGTATGGAGTCAAGTCAGGATGCAAATTCTAGTTAGGTACCCACCTAGGAGGATGAAAAAGTCGAGATTTATTGTGGTGATACCTTCAATTTAAGCAGAAATCAAAGCAAAAAGTAAGGGGCAGTTGTATTGAGCATTTGGGCAAGAATCATCGTGCTGTGTAGTTTCCATTTGTCCTCCTGTCCTAGTTATTGTCCTACTGTACCCAGCGAGCAAGCTAAACTGAGTCTGGCCTTTCCACCATGCCAGTTGCAGTTCAGAGGGATAAAACAGCGGGTTTCATCTCTTTGTGAAGAATAATGGCAAAGCATGGGTCACAGTTGGCACTATACAGCAAACTTTCTGGGTCTATTTTGTTCTTGCGGCACTGTATTTCAAGCTGAAAACCACATCCTGAATGTGTATATACAACCTCAAAACCCCCGGTGAGAGGTGTGATTTCAGTCTAAAAATCCAGAAAGATGTATTTTGTCATGGCAGCTAGCAAGGCAGACTACTGATGCACAGAGCAGGATATTGATGCATGAGTTAGTTAATAAGTGATGGATTTAAGGGTCTTTTACATATTGCACAAATTAGTAGAAACAGAAACCCAGAGAGAGTAATTTCCCTTTACAGTATCTTTGCCTTCTATATTTGTTCCATCAAATGAACAGGCTTTTCAAAAGTCCTGGGAAAAACTTACTGCCTACTTTGAGCACTGAGATGCTTGACTGCAATGAATCATTTTCTGTTCCTTGCTGAACCAGGGGAGAGGCCACTTTGTATTTAAAGGATCAAAGTAGCAGAGGTCGTGGTCGCCTAAGCAAGCAGGCTGTGACAACTTCACAATGGATGAATTTTCACTTGGCTGAACCTTAGGGACTGGAAACTGGCTCCTATTTTTCAACCACTGCTACTCTAACTACCAAATCTTTCCTGCTCCCAGAATTCCTGGACCAAATTTTTACCTGGAAACAACTCAAACATATTTTGAAGATGTGATTATTATTATTTTATGTGTTTTCTCCTCTGCATGTCCGGCTCCTGCCAGAAGAAATGATTTGAAGAGAGGGAGAAGCAGGTCTCAAACTCCGGCTCAGCTTTGCTAAGCCAGGACGTTTAGGTATCTTGGCCATGATCCCAATAAATATTCAGGGGTTGGATTCCAAAGGCTCAAGCCCCCTATTCTCAAAAATCCATGCAAGGGTGGGTATAATGCAATTGGACATATTGGCTATTGCTGTCTTCCTGGAGCTGCAGCTGTATGTCAGCTGGAGTATCCCAAGACAGACGTGTTCACGGACTCCATGCCCAGGTAACCCAGTCCCATTCCTTGTGGACATAGATTTACTCCTGAAAGTCTAGCCCTCAATACTCATGTGCCTAAATGAAACAAACATCCAAACCTCTTTGATTTTTGAGGACCAAGACAACACAGGCCCTAGAGCAAGTGAAATCCAGCCTAGTGCCATTTCTAGCCACACAGGCTAGAAATACAGTGGGGGAGATTCAGTGAAAATACAGAAGCCTCATCTATATGTAATAAATCAGAATTATTACCCTACATATACAAATGCAACTCTCAGCTAGTTCAACACAAGCTTTATCAACTGGACTAGTGTCAAGAAATAGCAATGACTTATAAAAATGAGCAGCTTCAGTGTAGCTTGTGGGTTCTCAACACCACCAAGATCTTGAAGCAATCAAACACAGGCACCATCTTTAGGATGCATGGCTAGTATAATCAAGCAGTTATATCACACATCTTTAAAACTGGCATGCCTGATATAGTTTAGATTATCTGGGGCACCTGCACACAGACAATACATCTGAAAACTAGAACCACAACTATATAAACATGTCACATGCATGTTTGTTTTCATGTTCTGAAATGCAGAACGAACTCTGTGAGAGAAAACAATAGACACTAAATCTGAGCTGAAAGCTGTCCAGAGCTGCAGGTGGAAAAATTTCTCTTGGCATCAGGTGTCTTACATTGTATCACCATGCAAAAGGCTGAAAGATCCAGACACACTTTTTACTCACCCAGATTTTTGGGTGGTGATAAATAGCAAAAACGTGACAAGAAAATCCCAAGGTTTTATGGAACTCTAATTTTTCTAGAGAGTAAAATAATGAAACTACTATCATACAAAGAGGAGAACTAAAGTCAGCAAACAGAGCAGCCTCAAAGCCTGAGGGAAAGGGGCAGGAGGTGCACTTGCTACTCACCATATGAATGGCAAGCAAAGAAAAAGCAGACCTGACCTTTCAGGGAGACCTGGAAACAGCCTCAAGAGCACTGGTCATTAAAACAAAACAAAACACACAAAAAGGCATTAAGAAAACCTGACTCCAGTGGGAAGAGGAAGTGGTTTAAGGGGATTAGCTCCCAAAAAACAACGTTCCACTCTTCCTCAGACTGCTGAGGAGCCCCAGAAATCTTCTATACTGAACAGGGCTGTGAAAATGGACAAATGTTGGCAACCACTCAACAAATGATAATAATGTGAGGTGACATCTCTGGACCTCAACCAGCCAGCACACAATTGTCTCATTTTCATGGTGTGTCAAATTAAATTTGGACTTTAGCGCTTTGCTTGTCTTGCGCTGTTACCTCCTTTCCAGAGCAGAACACAGAAGAACATCTACAAATTTACACTGACTTTGACCTGCAGACACAAATGCCAGCCCGCAAAAAAACTAGTGCTGAATCATTTCTTTTCCTAGCTGTGACCTTTTTACCCCCCTTCTCTTTCATGTCAGACCATTTCTTCATGAGAGGCTCTCCTGCATCTGTATCACAGAATTCTTCTTTGGGAAGAATTGGTGGGTTTGCACTGAGTAGCTGCGGGGACATTTTCTCAACCAGGAGCCTTTCATGTTGGGCAGCAAACACAGTGCCCCTTTTCTGACAGTGTTTCAGCAACAACAATGGTAACCACCACAAATAAAATCACAAACCTCAGGACAGTTTTTTGTAACCTATTTCACAAAAGTGCAACCCCGCAAAATCTTGGGCTGTTACAGAGTGGCAAAGCACTGACTGGATACAAAACAGAAACCAATTTTGTCTTGGCACTGTAAAAACACGATAATTGATTTAGTCTTCTCTACCTTGAGACCAAACTGATGATACAGTGGTGGCACAGCCACACTTGGGTCAGCTTTGGTAGGACCAGGATTACCCCTCCTCATTGTTTTACTGGAGTAACAGCCTGTTCTACTGTGCACACCCAGCCCATCTGGAAGTACTGCTACTGAAACCAGACACTTCTAAAGCCTTGATACATTTTTGGAGCAGGCATTATGAGTCCAATGTCTTGCTGCATCAAGGCAAAAAACATCAATCCCTTCAGTTGCAAAATTAGGGAGATTTGAGCTTTAAAATGGGAGGGAGTTTATGGACTCAAAGCGGCTGAAATTAAAAGTCCTTGGAGATGTTTAGTTGATTGTGTGACTTCAGCAGACCCTGAATTTGAATCTCAGACTGAACAGAGAGCACTTGTAGAGGTGGATGAGGGAACAGAGATATCAAAATGAAAGCAGGCAGTGCCAGTTCTGGGTAACTGGGGATTTTTGAAGAGCTATCGGTATGACTACTAGATTAGATCTGAATAAGTCTGAGTTTACCACAGAAAAATAGGACATATCTTGTAGCAACTGCTTCTGCTCAAACTGGAAATACTAGAAAAATTCCCTCTGCCTGTGGCATTTTGGCACTTCTGAGTTCAGATGATCAGTACACAGAGATGAATAAAAATCAGGGAAGGATTTGAACTAGAAGTCTATCCAATCTCCAATATCCATATATTTGAGAACTCATTGCACATGGATCAAACTTTATGGATAAGTTCAATGGGAGATGGATGCAGAGAGAAAAACAGCACAGCAGTTTCTCAAAAACATTGAAAAACTAGCTCTTCAGGAACAGAATTTTGTTGTACAAGCAGACAGAGACTCATCAAGGACCCAGTTCTGTGAAGCACAGACACACAAATTTATGTAGAAGGACGAGCATGTGTGTAAAATTAAGTATGTGCTCAGTTGCTCTGCTGATCAGAGAGAGTAGGTTCTACTCCCTAGCAGTCATTTCCCATTTGGAAACCCTTGTCAGGAAGAGAAAGGGGAAGAAGGAGGGTTGTTTAGCACGATATTTTTAGATAGATTTTTAATGGAATATTTGTTAAGCTTTCTTCCACCCTGACTCCCCCCTGCCCGCTGTCTGGGTTTTGTGTGTGTTTTTTTTAATGGCCAGCAATGCATCACAGTGAGGCTGCTGTTTAAATATTTGCCTGAAAAAAATGTAGTCTGTGCTTAAGAAAAGTGGTTTGGCACAAACTGGACATTTTCAAACATCCATTTACCAGATGGATCACTTTGTTCAATTACAAAGAAAAAAAAGATGGTGAAGGAGTTGAAAATCGAGTGGAATGTTCCTAAGCACACAGCATTGTTTACTATCTGCATGTCTCCTGGCATCCTGCGAGAAACTATCAATAGGCTCTTCAAAAACGTTCCTTTCCTTTAAAAAGTCTGCATTTTTAACTATAATAAAGAGGCAGTAAATATATTCTACAATAGCCTGATGGAAAAATGTGCTAAAGTATTTCTATAAATCAAATGTAGCAGTTTGGCATTAACTTTGAGGCAGTAAATTTAGTAAATTAGGACCAGATGATTTTAAAATAGAATCTTACATAACTTTCTAGCGTGATATATTTTTTTTTAATTTAACACAAGTTTGTCTGTCTTCATAAAGTTATCTTGGCTGCTACCAGAATATGGTTTGGTCTTTAAGCACCATATTTTTTAGTTATTTATCAAGTGTAGAATATTTTAAATATCAAAGTAAGAAGTGGAACAGATTTCTCAAAAGACAAAAAAGGTCATCATATGCACTGACCCACATAAGGTGTGGGATGCTTTGTATCCCTGATCCCCCTGACTATTTCACTCCTATTATTTTGATTAATAATAGTCTGTATCTCTATTCATCTTCCTTTTTTTCACCCTCCTTCCCTCTTCCCAAAAATTGAAGGAAATGTTTCCCTCCATTAGTCTCTAGAGTGGTTACACCTCCTAAAAAAGCAGTTTGGTCCAACAACCCTCACCCATATGCTTAGGTCAGGAGTCAGCATTTGGGACCTTGCATTTCTCATGCTATCCCACTTTTGACTTCTGCACCAAAATATCCATCTCTGACAAATAAGGAAATGAAATTACAAAAGGAGTCTAAGGAGCCTATGCCACCAGCTTCAGTCTAAACCTTTTGGCCCTATCCACACATACATCCCTGAAACCTGCTCCCCCAGCACATCTTTGACTTTCATTTCTGCACCAACATCTACACCACCAGATAGTCATGTCAGACCACTGCTTATGTTCTGAGGAGAGGGGATTACATACATATGTCCTCTGTGGCCTTCTTTTTGGGCATACATTCAGTTATACCATGGTCTTTCACTGGAGGCAACAACTTCTGGAATAGCTACTGTGGAGCCACCCCACAGCAGCTGTGCTCACTGCAGTGCTACAGTGACTGGGAAAGCACAACCAAGGTCCTTTTACAGAGCAGCCTTACTGTCTAGAGAGCCAGGGCCAACACTCTCTATCTCAGAATCTGCAGATAAAGGAGAGTCACTCCAGTACCAACTCATGCCTTACAGACAAATGTACTCCACAGCATTATGACACAACAAAAGAGCTAAGCCCCTCCTCAAAAGCTGTAAGGACACGTGGAGACAGATCTTTACAGCTCCCAGACAGGGCTGAACTCTGAGGATGTGAAGTGTCAAATTATGACTCAAGCCCTCATCAGACTTCAGAAGCAGACACCATGAGTCAGCTGGGATGTAAGGAAAAGGGCAGACAAAGACAAGAACAGAGGTACTGAAAGCCAGCAAGAGTTGTGCAGTCTTCTTTTCATATGATCCCAAGACTGGTGCTTCCATCACCTGTGCAAGTATCCAGGCTGAAGGAAGCAGAAGAATAACTGTGGTGGATACTTGTGAGGGCTGTTATCTGCAAGTGCTGTCTCCCTCAGCAGAGCCAGCCTGCTGCGAGGAGCCAGTGAAGTCCTCAGTCCGAGGCCTGGGATGCTGCACAGCATGGCCAAATCAAAAACCTTGTCCCAGTGAAGATGAGAGAAGCTTTGCCAATGGGAGCATGCTCTGTCCTTTTCACCCCGTCTTTGGCTACCCTGTTGCTGGAAGCATTCAGAGTTTGCAAATGGAAAAGAGAGGGAACAGAGTTCCCACATTCCTTCTGTCCTAGCATTGTTTCCTGAGAGTCCTGCAACACACAGCAATGCAATGATCTTTTCTCTAAATGACACCACACTGAAATGCTTGTTAAAAATAACAGAAGAGGAGGAGGGGTTTGAAAGTCAGTCATTTTCCTTTAAAGAATGATTTTGGGAGAGTAGACCATAAACAGATTTAGATGGCAGCAAAGAAAACCATTTTTGGCAGTTTTGTGGAGATGCAAATTTACACTGAGTATGAGATGAGAGCTTAAACACCAACACCCAAAGAAGAGAAAAATAAGTCAGTGTGAGACATTTCATATGCTGTTATCCGTTGTTATGGATATCAACTGATCCCCACAGATCTGTCTGAAGAAAAAAAAAAAATATGATTGATTTCCTATCTTATATGCTCTCTCCAAACACCTCCAACGAAGGAAATTTCCTTGAAATTCTTCAAGTTTCAAAGCACATATCTAGGCTGAGACTTCATGTGAAGCTTGGCAGTAAAGGCAAAACAGAACTTTCTCCTTTGTATTTTTTTTTAATCCCAAGCTTGCATTTTAATAAAGTTTTATTTTTGCTTCTCCTCCTACTGGAAAAAACTGTCTCCTGGCTAGTGAACAACCACTGAGCTGATGGCCTTACCAGAGAGAAATGTTTTTGGTTTGAGAGAGTTGCTGATGAGAGATGGGGAGAGAGAAAACAGGAATATGTGAAATACAGCAACAGCAAATAATTTTTGCTAAAAGAAGTGTGGGAGATTTACAACAAAAGGTTCTTAAAAACAGAGAGAACAAATATAACAAGCTTTGCAAGCAAAATGGACACAGCTGGCTAGTCCAGTCACAGGACAATTCCTTGAATGATGTGTAAAACTGATGGACAAGTTATGGCCAGGAGAGATTGTATTTTTGGGTCATTTTTGATGTTTTGCCAAGTTAAAGTAGTGTGCATTTTGCAAATTGGAGAAGGGAGAGTATTTTGACAAGATTGGCTTTGGTCCTGACTCCCAAAACAGGGTTAAGACACACAAATGCTCTGTATAGAGGATTCATGGGATTTCAAGGGGTTTTATGCAGTATTTTAAACCTATCTAATATATATGTGAGGAGTTAAACACACACCCCTCTTTATACACCATTTTTGTACCTTCATGTGTCTGTACAAGCTCCTTCCACACAAGTTCAGAGCAAAGTGCTAGCATATGTGCCTGGAATTGGGCCTCTCCACCCTGCCAACTGCAGGGAAGGCAGGAGGAGGGGAAGGAGAGGTAGGCAGGAAAAGTAGACAGCAGCAGGGCACCACAGACTGGAAGGAGCAGAGCTGCGTGCTACCGTATTCAAGAGAAAGCTTCTGGGGAGGAGAGTTGCTGCATATTACTCTGTGTGTATGTGAGCGAAGTCATATCTCCTGAGAAAAAACTTGGTGATCCCAGTCTACAAAACTTTGCTTTTCCAGGGTGTCACAGGAAAGTGAACCTTTTTATTCTTGATCACTGTTTCCTACTTAATTGTCCACACTCACACTCCTGCTTCCATTTAGAAACTCCTTTGCAGGTGGGTTATGTGCTATTTGAGTCAGGACTTTGTTCCCACACTCCTAGAATGCTGGACGCATGTATTCAAAAGAAAAAAAAATACTTTACTCAATTCGTTCCCATTTTAACAGTTTTAATATCTATTGGAATAATGTGACATGTTCCCTGTGAATAAAATCCCAGCTCTGGAGTTTTACCCAAAATGGGGAAAGTTCAAGTAGAAAGTTCAGGTAAAGATCTGAGCTTTTGGATGCCAGCACTATGCCTTCTTAGAACTGCATGAAAAAGGTTAACATGCCTAATCTTTGTGCCCAAGTTTCTTGTCTGAGGCAATTCCGGTCCCAATTCTGAATTCCTTTCATCTTAAACAAGCTGTGATATCTAAACATGCATTTCCTCTTAAGCAACCTCTCTATATTACATTTATCATATTTCATCCGCACAATCGTGAACAAGAGAGAACAGGAGTCCTTTGCAGTCTCCATAGTTGTACTATTTCTCAGTATTTCTTAGGAAAAACAAGAAAAACTCTTTTGGCATCAGTAGGTTGAATGGCATGCACGCCACATGTCTGGAAGCAAGCCGGTATTTTTTAACCCATGTATTAAAAATACTCTGTTCTGGAGGGGAAAATAAGGGAGCGTAGTCTGCGAGCACAACTGTTAGACTGGTTTGTTTGTTTGGGAAATGAATAACCCTTTGACAGTATCTCTGGAAGGAATAGGCTAGTGCGTGCTCCATGCTGACATTCTTTTCCCTCTCCAGTCTTCCCTGCATACCTCACATTCTTCTTCCCCTCCCAATAAATTAGTTCCTAGGCAAACAGGCACTGCAGACCCAATCTGCCACCGCTCTGCACCCACCTTGAAGCCATGGGCTTGTGCCATCTCTCCTCTCCCCAGTGGTGCACCAATTCTGCACCAGTGTATGTACCAAGGTTCCCAGAGCTCTTACTTTGCCTCAGCTCTGCCACCTTGAAGCCGTGGGCTTGTGCCATCTCTCCTCTCCCCAGTGGTGCACCAATTCTGCACCAGTGTATGTACCAAGGTTCCCAGAGCTCTTACTTTGCCTCAGCTCTGCAAAAGGTGCATGACAACTCAGCTACAGTTTGTGCTGTCCTCCATAAATTCCTCCCAACACAGGTGAGAACATGAAGTGCCCCTGACTCAAATGCTCTACATCAGCCATCTCCATGGGGAGCTGCTGCACAGACCTGGAAATGCTTTCTACAGAATGACAGAATATGCTGATTTGGATCATTGAGTCCAACTCCTGGCCCTGCACAGCATACCCCAAGTGTCACACCATGTGCCCAAGAGCAGTGCCCAAATGCTTCTTGAACTCTGTCAGGCTTGGTGCTGTGACCACTTCCCTGGGGAGCCTGTTCCAGTGCCAACCACACTCCGGGTGAAGAACCCTTTTCTAATATCCAACCTAAACTTCCTCTGATACAGTTTCACACCACTCCCTTGTGTCCTGTCACTGGTCACCACAGAGAGATCAGAGCCTGGCCCTCCTCTTTCCTCACAAGGAAGTTGAACCCTGCAATGAGGTCTCTCCTCAATCTCCTCTTCTCTGGGCTGAACAGACCAAGTGACCTCAGCCTCTCCTTGTAAGGCTTCCCCTCAAGGCCCTTCACCATCCCCAGGGCCCTCCTTTGGATGCCCTCTAAGAGCTGTATGTCTTTTTTTTACTGTGGCACCTAAAACTGCCCCCAGCACTGAAGGTGAGGCTGCCCCAGCGCAGAGCAGAGGGGACAATCCCCTCCCTTGCCCACCTGGCCATGCTGGGCCTGATGCCCCCCCAGGACAGGGTTGGCCCTCCTGGCTGCCAGGGCACTGCTGGCTCATGTTCAACTTGCCATTGATGAGAATCATTTCTGTGGCACTGATTTCCAGTGCTGGAACAGAGATAAATTTACTTCTTTTCAATTTTACGTTCTTTTACTTTTCTCCAGAGTAAGATGTGTCCCTCATGCTGTTTTAATAGTCATTCCACTGTTTCCCTTTCCCATGTCTCTTCTCCCCTGAGAAGGTGACTGCTTACTTCTCATAACAAATGAAAATTGTAGTGGTATTTATACCACTCCCCTGCCCACCCCCCTCCCCCCCTATTTTTTTTAACTGAACAAACTTTTCAGGTTTTATTCACTGGGTCAGGCTGGTGGCTTAGTGACAGCCAGTGCCAGAATATCTAAATTCCAACCGCCTTCCACGATTTCTCAAGCTAACAAAGGCTGGATTCACTTTCAAAACCTTTTGGGTAGGAGGACACCAGTATGTTTCTTTCTGGCTGGCATTTGAAGCAAAACAGAGAGGACAGAAGGAGCTGCATTTATTCCCCTTATCTGAAGGAGGGTCACTAAACAGGGCCTTGATGGTTGACTTACAAAGTTAAATGAACAATTCCTGGCGAAACACTGCATAAAATGCCCGTCTCAAGAATGTGAACTGCTTTTGTGCCTTATTGTGAAAGGAGATGGGATCCCTGTAAGATTAGTTAGTATCTATTAAAGTAAATGTAGAATTCTAAAGCAAGGCAAGCAAACAAACCCTGTGGTTAAAGGCATCTTAGGTAAAATGGCAAAAGACAGACAAATTTAAGAAGATAATTCAATGTCACAATTTTTATTCTCAGAATCTGAGCCTTGTATTTAAATCTCACCACTACAATGACTGCTACCCATTCCTCTGTCTGCCAGGACAGATTTCTCGTACCGTTAAATGGAATAAAACGCTTGCTTAAAAAGATTTCCGTCACTGGTCAAAGAAAAACAGAGCAGACTTTGTTTTGGTTTGCTGAAATGCAAAATATTCCCTTCTTTGGGTGAGAATGAAATCTTTTTCTTATTATCTCCTAGTGAGGTGGGAGAGGGAGCCTTTCTATGCAGACAGACATAGAATCTTGCCCATGTCAGTGGTGAACTTTTGTTAACGTTCTCAGGAAACAGCAGCGTTTCATCTTTTTTAACAGATTTGTCCAAGCAAGCAAATTCCACCACTCTGAGTGTGTGTACAAAACCATTCTGCACTGAAGAAATTCCATCCACTGCACATCCGCTGAACCAGCCTGGGTAACATTATATAGGTGACAGGACATGAAGCTAATCATGACTCCTGTGCTCAGAAAGTGCAGTGGCACTATAACTAAATTAATTTTAATCCAAATCCCCTGGCCAAGTATCATAGCAAGAAGAAATGCAGATGCTGCACAACATTATCCTTATCCAAGAGATAGTTAGGCCTTTGTGAAGAGGGAGAAAAAAAAAAAAAGACAGCTCAATGTTTCCCCAAACACAGAGCTCACAGACCCTTCCTGAAAAGACTCTCTCAACTGTGAGGGAGACACACTGCTGTGTCTCTCTTTTCTCAGATTGTGTCAATGGGGAAACGGGAACAAGGGGAATTTTGTTTGAGTAACCTTTCAGAGCAGGATATGTGTCTCGTGTTCCCCTATCAATTGTCACAAGGTGATAGCTGGCTGATGTGTTTCAGTGGGTATTCCCTTCCTGGCCTGCTGGCAGCTCTGTTCTATGTTGTATGCCGAGGGTTGTGGCTGGCCAGCAGCAGAGCCCAGCTGACAAGTCCCTGTGGCTGCCCCATCACTTCACCTGCTGCCACCTCCCAAACACCTCAGCATCCCAGCTGGCAACCAGGAGGGCAGTGGGAAGACACAGAGCAGAGACATGATTAGAAATAAAGCAAGCAATAAGCTCAGCGGGATGGGGCATGAAAGCAGGAGACAAGCAGTAGGTTGCCCAAAAGAGCAGAGAGTAATATTAATTGCCCTCAGTAAAAGCAAAGAAACAAACAAAAGCCATTGACAGAAGCACAAGACGAACTCACAGAACTCATTTGCTGCTCTGCTAGAATTGCAGTGGAATAAATACGAGGCAGTGAATCAAGCCATTGCTGTGCTGCAAAGCAAAAAAGGCACATTACATGAATTACCCTCCTGAGAACTTCAATAGGACCTTGTAGTTATAAATCCTGGCAATATAGCTCAAGTTGCCTCTGAAACACAGACATCAGTAATGCCTGGTCCCGGCTTCCTCATCAGCAAGTTTCATTGTATAATTGAGCTGATTATCCAAGGCAACCGACTCAAAACTTCCCTAGGCTGTGCCTGAAATACAATATTGCATAGCAAAGGCACGGCCGCTGCCAAGGTCACCAAGAACAGCAGAGTGCTTACACTAACCACAAACATGCCTGCTGCAATCCCGACTTCTTACAGCAGCAACACGAGGAGCTTAGTGGATCACATTTACAAATCTCTCTTTCAAGGTATATCTAATTCCTGATATCCATGATAGAGCATGGAGCTCCGCCATGCTGCCTGCTCTGCTACCTGAGTGGGAATGTTTCACCCTGGGGGAAATTAAAAACCCCCTCAGGGTAAATGCAATGGGTGAGATAGGGGGAGGGAGGGTGCGTGAATAAAATGAGCAGTGGGACTTCACTTCACTGCGCAGTGGTGTGCGATGGCAATCTCTTTTTCTCCCTGTAAAATACCAGCTCTTATGTCTGCTCCTTCAGAGTTGTAAAGTACAGCTACCAGCACCTACAGACTTTGTGAGTTTGTGCCCAAAGTGTCATTCCAGTGGCATCTAAGTAAAAGTATTTAATAAGAGTTATGGAGAGCAGTAAAGGCGAAACAATACACACGCAGGAACACTCCACTAGAATTTCACATTAACACATCTGTTACCTCATATTAAAACCAGTCAGGGACTTTTTACAAACATTAAAAGCAATGCAAGCTAAAATAATAGCAGAAGGCACAGCTTCTCAAATGTGCTTAGGTTTCATAATATGATTGTAAAGCGTTCTTAAAAAACACCAGTTACAAGAAAAGTACTACTATTGGTGGGATTACTGGAAACCAAATGCTCTCTGAGTTTAAATATAGGTGAAGTCAGAAATATGATGTCACTTTCCTTATTTTTGTCTCCAATACTTATTTGTTTCTAGCCAATGTGGTTTTACAATCCTTAATGCACTTATCTTCATGGCAATGGTGCCACAGGAAGAGATTGTACAGAGCGTATTCAAGGAAGGGGATCTGGATGCTAGTCCAATACCATGCTAACACATTAGCCATTGCATCCTCTGTACTTAAAAGTAATTTTCTACTCAGAGTATGAAGAGAAAAAACATGCAAAAAGAAAACCAGTGTTTCTTTGATTCTTAACTCTTCAATTAAGAAATGCTCCAAAGAGATTTGCACTCTCCTAATAGTAAGCTGGTTATACACAATCACTGGAAGAATTCCTTTCTTAATTAAAGTGTCTAAGGATACAGCATACAAGTGAGTTTTATTCTCTTGAAACTAGCCAGATTTATTTTGATGCTGCCCTTGAAACAACGTTGCCAGTGCATGTAAAGTATCATCTGTTTCACATTTCTTCTTGGGAAATCAGAAGAATCAACAGCAACAACAAACTGAAAGAAAGGCCCAGAGAAAAACCCCTACAAAGGGCTGGAGCAGCAAAGCTACAGCACAGCCACAGTGGCTCTTCTGCACTGCAGAAAGCAGGAGCTCACTCTTCTCACCCATTTCTGCTACTTATTTTGTACTGACAGGGACACATACCCACGAGCTATTAGGGCATGTGCAGTCAAGAAGACAGCATAGGGGGAAAAAAGCATTTTTGCATTCATTTGGTAAATTTGTACAGTACAGCCACATATTTTATGCTGGAACTGGAGAACAGAGGAGATTGCAGGCAAAAGTATGACATTCTTTATCAGTCAAGAAACCATTTTAGCAATAGGATCCCTCTCTAGACTAGAGAATTAGTCACACAAGAATTTAAGGATAACATTGTACTATGGAATGTAGTTATGTTTGTAATCTGGTAGTACAAGATTATTTTTTGCTATTTTTCCTTAGGCCACTAGAAATAGCCTTGAGTCCATCTGTGACCTAAAAATGTTGGGTAAGATCCAGCTCGGGCAAAAAGGAGAGAATTTATTTCCTGTTCCTCTCAACAAGCTGGAGTATGTCCCATACACAAAGATTCCTATTATGTGCACCATATTAATCATGCCTGATTAAGAGATCTAACTTGAAAAGCATGGAGGATCACCACACGTCTATTTTCCCTGCTCTTTCTTGCTCCCAAGATACCAGAGTTAATTATTACTTTCTTCCAAATAATCCTTGTTTACCATGGTCACTCTTTATAATGGACTTCTCCAGGCTATTAAAGCATTCTTGGCCTCTGGTGTCTAATCAGTGTTAAAATAGCAGCCAGGCAGAGCGAACTCTTGGCAGATTGATTTGAGCAGTAGTAGTTAAAAAAAGATCTTCTGAGGACAAATGAGAACAAAAATAATTGCAAAGGCAGGAACAAAGCAGTGTTCAGTCCCTTCAAGAGCTGCACATGAGAAAAAATGTCTATGGGAGGGAGGGATGGAAAAGGTTTACAGAATCACAGAATCAATTAGATTGGAAAAGGTCTTTGAGATCACAGAGTCCAACCCTTGACCCAACACCACCATGTCAAATAGACCATGGCACTAAGTCCCATGTCCAGCTGTTTCTTCAACACTTGCAGGGTTGGTGACTCCACTACCTCCCTGGGCAGCCGATTCCAATGGGTTACCCACTCTTTGCACAAAGAAATTCTTCATTTTGTCCAACCTGAACATCCCCTGGACATCTTGAGGCTGTGTCCTCTTGTCCCATTGCTGGCTGCCTGGGAGAAGAGACCAACCCCCACTGGGGTTCGACCTCTTTTCAGGTGTTTGTAGAGAGCAATAAGGTCCCCCGTTAGCCTCTTTTTCTCCAGGCTAAACACCCCTAAGTTCCCTCAGTCTCCCTTCACAGGACTTGTGCTCCAGACCCATCACCAGCTCCGCTGCCCTTCTCTGGACTTGCTCCAGCACCTCAAGGTCTTTCAGTGAGAGGCCCAGAAGCGGACACAGGACTTGAGGTGTGACCTCACCAGTGCCCTATACAAGGGATAACTGCCCTGCTCCTGCTGGCCACACTAGCGCCGATCCAGGCCAGGATTCCCTTGGCCTCCCTGGCCACCGGGCACTGCTGGCTCCTGTTCAGCCGCTGTCGACCTGTGCCCGTAGGTCCTTTGCCGCCGGGGAAAAGTCGAGGCGAGCAGCTTTGCAAAGGCACGGGCGGGGTCCCGGGGAGGAGGGCCGCCAGCCCTCTTCCTGCGGGGGTCTCTCTCTCTCCCTGGCCATGGGCGGAGGAGAGCGGCCGAAGGCGCCGCCCGGTCCCGAACCCGCGTCCCCTCGGCCTCCACCGCGCGCCACCCCCGGCGGCGGGGGCGGGGCCGGCTCGTGCCCGGGCGCTGTGCGAACGAGGGCGGGGCCATGCAAGTCTGGCTCTCCCTAAGCAGAAATGGGCGGCGCTATGCAAATGAGCGCGTGAGGCTGTCCGGCGGCGCGCGGCGGGGCGCGCAGAGCGCGCGGGATGCGGCGGGGGCGCGGCCATGAAGTACAAGGTGAGCGCGGCCCGGGCTGCGGGCGGGGGTCGGGCGGCTCGGGACTCCCCTCCGCACCTCCCCCAGGTGTGCCGGCCGTGTGCGGGTCTCCCTCCTGCCCTCCCCTGCGCTGTGTGCAGGAGCGGAGCCCCGGAAGGGTCCGCGGGGAGTGGAGAACGAGGGGCAGCGAAGGGGCTGCGGGGACCCCCCGGTGCCGTGTCGGTGTGGGCGGTGCGGGGAGAGGGAGCTCCCCTCGCTTGTCCCGCTGGTGCCCGCCCTGGGTAACTGGGAGAACCGGGATCGCGGGAGAGCTGGCGGGGATGGCCAGGCGCGTTCGGGACAGGTACCCCCATCCTCCCCGGGAGCTCATCCAGCCCTTCCCCAGCCGCTCGTGGAGCTTTCCTTATACAGGGCTCATTAGGTCTGTTTGATGGATCACAAGCGAGAGGCAAAAGACCCCTTACATTCTTTAAAAATGGGTAGCCTATTTCTCGTGTTAATTCCTATTATTAAATAATTATTATTATATTATTATTATATTATATTATATTATATTATATTATATTATATTATTAATTCCCTCGTATTAAATAATCACTTTTAGCGACCCTTTACCGGAGAAGTGGTTGGTTGGTTTGGTTTTTTTTGTTTGTTTGTTTTTTTTTTTTTTTTTTTTTTAATTTCAAAAGACAGAAATGTGGAGCCTTTAATCCTAATGTTACTCCAAACCGTCTGGGCAAGGTACAGCATTGCCCACGGGGCATTGGGTTACTGTACAGACATACCGTAATCTTGTGCGATTGGAAAAAAAGGCGGAGGGAAGGAAAAACTTTCCTTCCTCTGCCAAAAATAACTTCGGCATCAATAAAGAGGTGATTTTGGAAATGTCACACGCTATATACTTACTTGGAGACTGTGTTGCTTTGGAAGTGAAGTCCATCTCGGTACTAACCTTAGGCAGCATGGTGTGATGCTGTGGCAGTGTGTGTGAGAAGTACGAGCGATACCCAGGTAAATGTGCACAGATTTTTATGCTCTTCTGCGTGTCTGTGAGCTCAGACCTAGTTTTCAAGGTCTCTCAAGCCAAACTTTGGGAAAGGTCAGTTAAGTTTCCAAAGCAACTGCCAGTTTATCCATCTGCTGCAAAGACAAGGGAAAAAAAAATTGTGTTAGATGTGGGTTGACAAAGGTAATCCATTGCTTTGACAATTTTGGTGTGGATCTCATGGCATTTATTTTTTTTTTAATCATATCTCAAACAACTCACTAATGTGAAGTATGAAATAAAATTCATCTCTTCTATCTACTCGACCTCTGATCAGTCCAGGTAGACTTTATACCTGCCTAGAGGAGCTGTTACTCTGGGCAGGAAACATCAGGCACTCGAGGGTGGAAGAGCAGTGTCACTGTTAGTCCAAAGCTCACAAACTGTTTTCAGGCTCCCCAGGGCCAAGCAACACTTGTATCCCAGTAGCAAAATAATGGTCCTGCATAGTTGTACAGCTTTCTGATTTCTTGCATGTAGCTCAGTGGCATTGCAAAAATAGGGAGGGATAAGGTGGCTCAAAGAGGGGAGGTCTTCCCTGCTCTGTTTCCTTTGCCCTTTCTTGTAGGAATGAGCATTTTGGGTTTGGTTTGTGATTACGTAATTCTAGACAGAGAAAGAACAAGCCATTAAAAATAAATAAATAATTTTAAAGAGAAGTTTGAGGGGTTTGGCCTCATAAACCTTCTTGCTGGATTACAGTGTTTACTTTCCCTGGGAAATGTGAAGTAGTTACACTGTTTAACTGGGACAAACATTCTTAGATCTATTTCTTATCTGTAGAGTAATACACAAGCAGAATACCTGCACATTCAGTCTTTGTTCTTTCTGTATTTTCTCTCTTCTTTTATCTTCCTGTAGGAAAACTTTTTTTTTTTTATTGTATACATGAAATAAAGGAACAGAGAATGCTCATGCCATGCCTGGGGACATACTATCACTTCAGAGGAGGCTTAGCATCCAGGTGCAGATTTGGCCCTATTTTACTGTTCCTGGTGTTTGTGGTGTTTGTCATTGCTTACTTTCATTATGCTAGTCCATAAGGCCTCATTTAAAGAAATAATGGAAATGCTTATTATAGTTTAATTCCGAGTTTTAACAGTAGGACAGAACAGAAACTGATTCATGGGTAAGACCCTGAATATGTCTCTCCATCAGTCATGACTTTGCTTTCAGTGTGACTAAACCCAAGGTCATTTCTGGTCTAGAAATCCTTTCTGCTATGCAAGCTATACATTTTTAATTCAGACGTTTTCAAAACTTGTTCCCTCCCTCTCTTCTTCTTCATCTAAGCTTCTTTAATTGTCCATTGCATTCTTTCATCTTAATACTCAAGTCTGAATCCTCTGAAAGGGAAATTTCCTGTGGATTTAGACAAGTTCAGAATTTTACCTTACATATGTCTCTACACCACTGTCTATCTTTTGCACACTGTGTGAAATTCAGTGTGAAAACTATATGACTTTTTAAAGTAAAGAGATATTTAACCCCAGGTCAGGTCCTGTTCTCCATGTACTAATGCCCAAGAACAAAGAAGTTATTTTAACTGAGCTATGGAAAGATGGGAAAGGTTAAGCATAAGAAATACTTGCATTGGTTTGGAGCATTTCTTTGTCCTACTTGTCTAACTTTCAGAAACTGATTCCTGTAGGGGTGCAGTTTTTTGAGGGCAACACCTCAGTTCTTTGATGACCACAGCTTGCTTTCGTGCTAAATCCTCATGTACAATAGAACTGCAACCCATCAAGTTCTCACAGGACTCCGTTGCAATACTCTGTAATCTAGGAGGCAGGGTCAATCTTTTCTGAAACCAAAGCCAGGCTATGATTCCAAGGATGGAGCAGTTCAGCTACAATATACTCTGTAGCAACAGAAATACCAGTGGGTTACCATGATGAGGAAAGGACATGGATGGGAGAGGGTATATCCAGCCACCAATTCCAATGCTCTTATCTCAGGCAATAAAAGTGCAACAGAGGCAAAAGGGAGAAGACATTATCATAACAAGGCTTTTGTAACTTGGTGGCTGTTCCCATGCAAGACAAAATAAGAGGAGGAAGAAAGGAAGAAAAGGGGACTTATCTGTTTACTAAAACTTCCAGTTAGTGAAAGAGGAGGGGGGAAAAAAACCCCTGCATTCCTTACCTCATTTAAGCCAAAAGGAATGACGTAGATGTAAAGTATGAGGTCTTGATTATCTATTTTTAGATAATTTGTTGGGCAAGGAAGAAACCTAAATAGGGTTCGAAATGCCTGCCATTTGTGCTAAGGCACAGTCCTGTAATATATAGACTTGATTACAATGTCTGCAGGCCAAGACAAACAAAATAGTGTCCCTGGGAAGAAATACAATATTCCCAACCAGAAGTGCTTGTGAAAAGCTGCTTGTAACCCTGGCAATGAAAGACTTTGAGTGTTGGACCATGTAAAAGGAAAAGAACTGTCTGTACTTTATTAACCAAGTCCTCTCTGTTTCATTCCTCACTTCTCTTGGTTTCACTTTTTCTTTTCAGTGTCTCAGCAATCACAGGGTGGCAATCAAACTCAGAAGTAAAAAGGAACTGTAAAGCCTTGTAAAATGTAGTAGGAGAGGAACAAACCGACAAGGGGGAAACCTGTCCAAGTTTGTGCTGTCTCTCTTATTGTCATGAGTTTAGAATGGAAGTTTCATGATTTTTCTCTCACCTGTGCATGTACAGGGTGACATGGCTGAGGTCTAGCAGGGTCAGGCCTAAGTCAGCAGCAGCACTAGTGAGATGTAGCCAGAAGGACTGACCCCTTCACAAAGCTTGGAGGGCCACTGTAATTTTCAGGTTCTGGCTGTCGCTTCTCTGTGCCCTCCTTCCCCTCTCACCCACCCTCCACCCCCTGCCCCCAATAGGTTTATATTTGTGTATTTAATAGGGGTGAGTGCCCCAGTACCCCAGAGTTGTTGAGAAACTCCCACAGTTGTGTCCACCCGCCCTACCAAAGTCTTGGTAGGATAGCAGAGTGTTTTTAATTCTCTTTTACAGGTAGAGCTACTGAGGCTTAGGAATGTTACAGGGCTTATTTCAGAGGAAGAAGAAGAGCCATCACAAAGCATTACAGCCAACAGCATGCAGGGTTTTTTGCCTGATTTCTGAACTTCTGCCTTTTTATGCTAACAGCTGCTCCTGAGCAATGTAGCTGTAAATCTATTTAATCAGAAACTGGTAGCCTAATCTGTCTCTGACCAGTAGTTCCTACTATTTGATGGGGAAGCAGAACTATCAGATGAACAGCCTTCCTTATTTTTTTTTTTTGATAGTTCCAATTCAGTTTGATTCTAGATAGTACAAGAGGCCTTAGATATTTGTAAGGTCCTGCTAGAGGTTGCAGGTTGCACGTTAGATTATTACTTGGCCTTGAGGTATCTTGACTCAACTGATTCTAAACAGTGCCATACTATCAGAATACCTCATTGAGGGGGACCTGTCAAATCAGGGAGCAGTAAGTAATAGTAAGACTTTATGGAAACCTCTTCTGCAAAGGAAAAATGAAAGCACATTTCAGTGGTTATTTTCTTAGGCTGCAGAACTCTGCTTTTTTGCAGAATATAGGCCAGACGTCAGAGAAGTCTCACAAAGTGTTATTGTGAACTTGTTAAAGTGTTGGAGCACAATTCCTAAGACTGCAGACAAACTCACCTTTGGAATCTTACCATCTCAAGCCCAGCAACAGGTGGGGTTAGAAGACTGATGATACCTGAACACTGAACTCCTATGTTTGGTGTCTGAGGAGAAATTTGTATTAGTGTATTGTCTGTGCTCTATAATTATAAGTACCAGAGTAATTGCAGCAAGGCCAGGTGCATCTAGTGCGTACAAAAAAGTAAAAAACCAGGAACATAGAGCTTCTTACTTGCCATATTGCTGTTATCAAAGGTGTTAGGGGCATAGGTGCTTTCTGCATGCAATAGATGTGCTTAGGTCACTTAAGGGCCAATGTGGAGTCACTTTTCCCTTGTTTATTTTATTTGAACTAGCTTATCACAGCATTTAAGTACTTAGATCCCATTCATACCAACAGCAATTAGGAACCCACCTGTCTCCCAAGGTCCAGAGTTTAATTCCATTTTTAAAGCAACTTGAGTGCTTAAGAAGAGTATGCACAGTCTCTGCCCTGGCTGCAACACTTGTGGAAGAGCCTTATCTTGCACCGTTCCCATTTCTGGCTGCACTTGATGGAGACAAGTAGCTGAACTTCTTAGGATGTTAAAGTCCACACACCTCTGTAGGAACCCACTTTCAGTGACATCTGGAATCACAAATGCATAATTCACTTTTCAAGAGGCTTTTTTACATAATAGATGCTCTCTGAACATCCATTAAAGCAGTGGACATCTCCTGTTAGAGCAGTACTCTGGGCCCTGAAAAGTGCTTTATGCCAAGCCTTCACTAGGCTTGATCAGACACTCATCTGGGACTCTACTATGAAAATAGTATTTATGGCAGGTATTGGGCGATGTTTATTAAGTCAGGCTGCTGCTAAGTAAACCTGCGTGTAGAGGTCCTTCTGTCTGTAAATGGCTCAGCTCTCAGCATCAGTGAAGCTGGGCCACTTTATAGCACCTCAGAGTGCAGCCTCTGCATATTACTGTCTGATTATGACAGCCTGCTCTTGGGAAGTGCCAGTTTTCTTTTGCTTTTTGGTCTAGACATTACAGTAGTGGAAACTGTCTTAATTTTAAGGAGCTCATTTTTCCACAGCAGATTTGGATGTAGCTTGTGTTTGACGTGAAACAGGGCTGCTAAAGCTATAGTTCATACTCCTAGAAACACAAGCATGACAAAAATTGCCTTTTTTTTTCTCTGTAGGGATGAGGCCAAATCTCTTTTTTCCATTTTTATGTTGGTTTTGAAAACGCTTTCTTCACAGTCAGAGTGGATCAGCCTTCCCAGAAAAGGAAGGGTAATAAGAATGGGTTTACTCTACAGGAATGCAGTCAGCACATCAGAAGCCCTTTCTTAAGCAGGCTTCACCGACAGCAAGGTTGAAAATTTTAGCAATAGCAATAATATGAATCATTTGGTAACCACAAATCTCAGAAAATGCTGAAGGAGCCTAGGAGTAAATCTCAGTTCTTCTAGTGGATGACCTGCTTAGCTGCAGACAGAGAGAGGAAGATACAGACTATTAAAAAAATCAGTAATTCCCTTTCTAAAGAAGTTTCTGATCCAAAGGGTTAAGTGCAAGACAACTAGAAGTGGAATCTGTTTAACATACAGCTAGCAGTAGGTAGAGTCATGAATGCCCTTGTCCTGTGGACTTTACATCCAGTTAAAATGCTTAGGGTAATAAACCAATTTTTACTACTACAGAAGGGTGTATTTACAAGCAGATATCTTCTATTGTTTTCTGTCTCTCTTTTTATACTGCTTTATTTTGTTTGCAGCCCAGGAGGTGCCCAAACCAATCTCTCACACAATCAAAGATAGAGCTGAAGTTGTGTTTCAGCCTGAGACTGAGCACAGAGATGCTTAAAACTCACACTTTCACCATCCCTTTTCTCCGGGGGTACACTTACCCAAAAAATGTCAGCTTGCCAAAATCGAGCTGTTCTGGGAGGTTTGTTGACTTTTGGCCACTGTCCTGTGGAACGGAGATGACTGGCAAGCGTCAGCTGCCAGCCAGGCTTGGCTCCCCTGGAATTCTGATCCACAGGCAATGTGCTACCTGTCCCACCAGCCTGCTGAGGGCTGGAAGGAGCCTGGAAAGAGGAGTTCCTGAGCTTGTCTTTCTTTAGTTAGCTGGACTCTCAGGGCATCCCAAGGTGTAGCTGCTGTGTAGTATCCCAGATGGTGACACTAAATTGACAGAGTAGGATGGCTTTCCCTTATAATGATTTTTTTTTGAGAGAGAGAGAGACTTGGGGGAAGAAGAACTTAGTCCTAGTTCATCTAAGTTCTAGCTTAAAAAAAAAAAATTAAAAATCATACTTTTCAAAGCTGAAGACATCAAAGAAGTAAGTTGGTGGCAATACTAAGGTCCTATGTCTACATAGCTACGGATTCTTGACAATCAAGCTGTAATTGTTCACGCAGAGCCACAGAAGGAAGGGTTAATTTTGGAAGGAGGGTTTGGGTTTTTTGTTTTGGTGTTTTTTTTTTTTTTTTTTTTTGGTTTTTTTTTAAGGAAACTTTGTATGGGAGAAGACTGCTCACAAATGCCAGAAAATGAAAACTGAGAACTCAAAACACACGTTTTGGGATTCTTTCTTTCCGTACTTTTTTTTTTTTTTTTTTTTTTTTTCTGCTCTGCTTCTTCAATTCTTTAGCATTTAACATCCGATCTCCTTTCATTAAGTTTTTAATTGCTTGCCTGAGGGAAAGAGGTTAAGTTTTACATCTGCTTTTTGATTCTGATGTACTGTGGTTTAATCACAGTGAGATCATATTTACTCTAAGGGTATTGTTTGCCTGCTTGATTTTTTTTTTTTTTTTTTTCTTCTCTCTCCCTGTTGATGTCACAAAAGGCACACAGCCCTCAGGCAGATTTGAAAAGACCTTTTAAAGTCATGGAACGAGATCACACCCTTCCTTGGGTGGGGGGAAAGGAAACCGGTTACGAGACTGAAACATATACTGCAAGCTTAGTGATTTAGGTGTGGTGGAATTTCCCAAATTATTAATAGATCTTGAAGGTAAGTCAGGGGATGTGGTTTGTATTCCCAGAAAGAGCAAAGAGAATGGTATTTCGGCACTCCTGTAAAGACCCAGGAGCTCAAGGGGCAGAGGAATAGGAGGAATATGTGATCAGTGGATCCGTGCTCTGCCTCACTGTGGCTGTTTGTGTCGCCAGCCGTGCGTGACACTGTGCGGGCACCAGCACAGGGCGAGTGGTCTGAGAGCACAGCGGCACCAGCATCACTGACGGGTGTGCCAGGGCTGGGCAAGGAGCACTGCCTCAGCCATGGCTCTTCCCAAGGAGCACTGCCTCAGCCATGTCCCTTCCCAAAGAATATTGCCTCAGCCGTGGCTCTTCCCAAGGAGCATCGCCTCAGCCATGTCCCTTCCCAAGCATTGCCTCAGCCGTGTCCTTTCCCAGGGAGCATCACCTCAGCCGTGCCCCTTCCCAAAGAATATTGCCTCAGCCATGTCTCTTCCCAAGGAGCGTTGCCTCAGCCGTGCCCCTTCCCAAGCATTGTCTCAGCCATGTCTTTTCCCAGGGAGCATCGCCTCAGCCATGCCCCTTCCCAAGGAGCGGTGACCGCTGCATCCCGCTGCGCCACACTGGACCTGGTGCTGTTGTGTACGGAAAGGGAGTGCTGCCAAACCCCCCCTGCTCCGTGCCATTCATGTGGTGTTTGGGATATGGATTTATTTTAATATTTTTCCTTTTTTACTTCCCCCCACACACACACACACTTTTTCTAGCCTCTTAATTCCTTCTGTCAGAGACATGCATTTGGATTCCCTCCCAAATGCAGGTTCACTGCTGTGCCTCAGTTTTGCAAACTACTTCACCAACTACCTACCAAAGGGAAAAAAAAAAAAAAAAATATATATATGGAAAGATAATATCTCCTATTTTCTTAAAATGAAGTGGTCATGGTGCAACAAAAAAGGTTCTTAGACAGAGCACTTTCAGTCTCTCATGTATCTGTCACATTTGAATCCCAGTCTTGGGTGAGCCAATGGACCACATCAGCATCTTGTGCCTGAGTGTGAAGTGCCTGAGCCCTAGCTGGTCTGCTCCCTGCTTGCCCACCCTGCTTGGTGGAGTGTCTGCAAAAACTGGCAATGAATATTCCAGAGCATGACAGCCATAGTGCCTACTTCGGCTTACCCAAGTGTGGTCCTGTAAGAAAGGGAATGTTCCCATTTTTCCTCCTTAACTTTCCGTGTAACTTGTCTCACTGCCAAAAAAAAAGTCCCAGCCAGGGCAAACTCTGAAAATCAGATCTCTCAGGCAGACAGAGGGGCTGAGACAGCTTGGTGGAACACTGAAATAAGGTGCTTGCCTCTGCCCTGCTGCAAGGTTTTCCACATCTCAACCTCCAGGCAGCTTGGTCTACTTTAGCATGACTGACAGCCTCTGTTCCAGAGATGCACAGGACCAGGCTGCTGGCTCATAGCTCTCTCATCAGCTGTGAAGCCAGTCTTCCAGATACGTGCGTGTAAAAGTGCCTTAATTTACATCCAGCACGAATTGTAGTCGTTCGGGTGAGCAGTGTTTGACCAGGGAAGTATCTTTGCTAAACCACAAACTTGTGGGGTTTGGTGTTAGAAAGCAAGACAGTGCCTGAAAAGTAGAACTATGGGCTTTGCCTGTAGAGGAAACATTTCCATGGTGAGCATTTGCATCTGGGCTCCTTATATTGTCATTAGCTGAGAGCCAAGGGAGCTCAGAGTTCCCAGAGCCAGGCACAGGCTGACTTGGGTGCTGAGGGTCTTTCCCCTACTGAAGTTGCAGTAGCTGTGACACCCTGCTAGTGCAGAGACTCTTTGATACATGCTGTGGTAGTACTTCCTGCCTCTGCATAGCTGTAGACATCATCTTGAGATAAAGAGCAAAAGCCTGCACACAGCTTGTTGCTGGCAGTGAGTTGTTTCAGATGTGCTCATGGATGGGGCTGTTATGGCCATTTCATAGTCCACTCCCCATGTCACTGCCCACAGGGACCTGTCTAAGAACATGCCAGTGCAGTTTTGTGTGTATCGGGTACTGCCTTTGCTGTTCACACTACCTTTCTTCCAGGTTTGAGCAGACCAGCAAAAGATATTTTTCAAAGCCCAGTGTCTTATTCAGTGACCTCTGTCAACCTCTATTAAGTCTTTGTGGTAGGTTGCTTGTTATAGATAGACCTGTTACCTACTGTGCCTCAAGTTGCTTTCCTTGCCAACACAGCACAATGAATGCTTTATTTCAGGGGCAGAGGCAGTGAAAAATAGAAAAAGGAGATGGGAGCTGAAAAGAACCGAACTTAAACTGTCCAATGACCCTTGCACTGAAACCCTTCTCTCAGAAGGCCCAATAGAGCTAAAACTTTCCTCTCTTCTCCCAGTCCTGCTTGTAGGCAAACAGTGTATCTCAGAATAAAACTCACTTTTTAGAGGATTTTCAGAACAATCCTTTTCTCTCACAAGGAGATCCTTATTGTTGGGCCTAATGCAGCCCTACAAGGGTGTGTAAATGCTTAAGCTTAGTTTGGAATAGCAGTCATTCATTTTTAAGAAATCTAAAAGATGGGAATCTGTATTGAAAATATCATGAGATGGACAACTAAAAGTGATCCAACCAAAATTAAGCTACTGGTTTGTTCACAGACACTGTCCCCACCTTTCCTTCCTTTGTTCCTCCCTTCCTACTCCCAAGCTAGCTAAACATAGGAGAGAAGCTGTTTCTCATTTTAAGAAACAGTTTGTCCAATAATAGAAAAAAGGGGTCCCACCCTCTTTCAATGAAGAGCAGAGGCAATTTTCCCAGTCCTGTTTGCACATAAACTCTACACACAGGAAGCAATATCACAAAACAAGACAAAGCCGAACAAAACAATATGCCTCAGCAGCCAAGTGGAGAGCAGGGATCAGTATCCTCATATTGCAGCTCTGAGGGATGCAGCAGAAATTCTTTGAGCTTATGGTTGGTTGAACCTTTTCCTCGAGCGTTCATTCATTGTGGAGCTGCCTGAGAGGAGTCAAGTCGGCAGCCCTGTGCTGGGAGCTTGGCACGGCCGTGCTCAGCCCTTAAAGAGACCTTTGTGTTTAATCTTGTAGCATGTAATTTATTATTCCTGTGTTTGCTTCCATGGCTGTGGGCACCTCACACACTCTCCTTACCCACGTCACTGGATGTGTTTACTCTAACAGAAGTGGTAGATGTTTCCACTACTCTCTTTAACTCTTGCCTTTTCCCTCTTCTGCCACTTAGCCTCATCAACAAACACCCTCTTCATCCTCCAGACTATAAATTACAGAATTCTGTCAGTTGCCTTCACTGCAGAGAAGGGCAGCCAAAACAGATCATGATCTTCCAAGTGTTTTCATGCGTCTTCATCCAGCTGCAGACATATTAGCCATCAATTGCAGTAGGCTAAGAAGAGAGTAGACACCTTTGACAGTTCTGTAACAGAGCTCACTTATGCAGCTGAATTTGGCCTGTAGTTCATTCAACATCTGAGAAGAAAAATTGTTTACAGAGTCTTGTTTTTTTTAGTTTGGGTTCTGGAAGTAGAACAGCTGACAGTTTTCAGAGCAGCATCTTTTGCTTACTGGGTCATGCATCCTAAGTGCAAAAGAAAGAAAAAGCCAAGGCATGCAGAGAATACAAATTGCACCTTTCCAGCTTTTATCTAATGGACTTTAAATGGCATTAAAGGAAACCTCAGACAGAAGTTTCAAATCCCAGGCTGACTTTACCTAGAGAGAGCTTGAAAGCTTTACTGTTGTCTCAACCAATGTAGAATGTTGGGACCATGGGCACTGTAATCTGCATTTGATCTGGAGGGTATACATTTCAGTTCCATTTCTTTTAGACAGTTTCTGATACATGGCATCAGCAGAGTCTGCTGAGCCTTTTCCTGCAGTATGTTACAGCTAAGATCCCCAGGCAGCAATCATTTGGGTCAGGCTCTCTTTCTCTCTGACCTGCTGACAACTGAGATAGCACTTTGTTTAAAAGATGCTAAAACTTCCAGTTTTCAGTGATTTTACATGATTTAACATGCTCTCATGAGCCCAAGGTTAAGAGGAATTTAAGCTTCTTGACAACAAATGTGGGGATTTTTTTAATTTGCTTGTACAGAGCATTAACGCAGTGGGGGCCTGACCCTGGCTTCAACTTCCAGATATCCCAGTATTGCTAGCAGGGCTTGACACAAAACCTGAACTGAGTCTTTCCAATCAACAATTAGTTGTAGAGAAGCACTCTTTACTTGAAGCGGGGCTGCCACAGCACAAGAGCTCAGGAGAATGGATCTGCTGCCCAGAGACCACAGGTGCTTTTGGATTTTGAGGAGGGCACTGCTACACCTCTCGTGTATTTCATTTAGCTGGACCAAAGGAGAGAAAAAGACACTTCCAATCTTGGTCTTATTAAAAGAAGCTGGTAGCTACCAATATCTTCATTTTATGAAGTGCAGCTGATTTCTATAACAAAACTTTTTTTTTTTTCCTATCTAACATCAGGTAGTCTTTCCCCTGCCTTTACAGAACTTGATTTTGTAGTTCTGCATCTGTTGCCCTTCCTTTTTTTTTTTTTTTTTTTTTTTTTTTTCTTTTTTTTTTTTCTTTTTATTGGGAATATGAAAGAACTTATTTGCAACTTACCACTTGTGAGAACACGTTCCAAGATGATTTTCTCATTGCCCTTTCTCCATTGTTGATTTGTCTAGGAAATGGTCAACTTTTTTTTAAAATATAGTGATACAAAAAGGTCATTGCTGTGCTTTTGTCTTCTCATATCAGGTCTCAGTGCTTACTTGGTGCCAGTTCTCTGTTGAGGGGATGGATCCATGCCTCATCAGAGCAAGTCCAATTAATTTCATGTAACTGTCCCCACTCTCTGAGCTGATGAGACCAATGAGAAGAAGTATTGATGTATGGGCTACAATGCCCACAGGATCAAAAAATTATTCAGATTTGTCAAATCTGTGGAGATTAGGCCCACAAGTGTTGAAGGGTATCTTTGATCAGAATGTCTTTCTGTGTGTGGAAAAGTAGAGTACCATCTTGATCACCACAGCAGGTTAAAGGTACCTCTTTGTGGTTTCCAAAAGCTTTCCTTCTGTGGTCACAATCTCATTTTTCTCAAGGCTGATTCTGCTGACTCGTGAAAGTGACTGTGACACTTTCTGAAGCTCATACTAAGCAATCCTGTGTAAGAAGAATGAAGTCAGGGAAAACACAGAAGGTTTGCTTAGCAGGAGCAGTGCCTTTGCTGCTGGCACTAAGCAACAGGCTTAGTGTTTCTGGTCCCAGTGCTTATTTGGAGGAATATTTTGCCTGCCTCACTGCTCCATCAGTGACTGGTGCTGGTGGCATGGTTTTCGGCTATTTAAAAGGCCTTGGGGAAATGGCTGTGAAACAAGTGGCAACCAATTAGTGTAATTCACATACTGGTGCCTGAGTTAACACTGACAATGAGAAGCTGAAGCTGTTTGCAGCAAAGAAGTTCTTGAAGCACATCCAGACAGTGTTAACATGCTGCATGCCAGGTGGTGAGAAGGTCACTGGGACAGAGATAATGAGCAGCTGGAAAAAAAATTCACATGGGAACTTTCATCTGCTCTAATTCTATGACCATTTCGGCTTTGTTCTGAGAATTGCTTTGCTGTAGAAGCTAATCAAGCTTTTCAAGTACCTTTAAACACCAAAGTATAGAAGAATATGCATTTATCATTGATTTTGCCTGCTTGGTTTGCGCCTCCCCCACCCAGCTGTAATCTTCCTCCTTTAAACAGCTCCTCTTCTTTAAATTGCACAGGCTCTAGTCCCATTAGTAGATTTCCCCTGTGAAAGACATGCTAGAAAGAAATGTGGAAACACAAGAGATTAACTTGAATATTCAGATTAGGCAGGGGCTTTTGTTTTCTGAGCTTCATGGACTCTGCTAAGCAGCCTGGTTGATACAGCAAGAGCATAGGGGTAGTGCTCAAGAAGAGACCACTGGTTTTGACCATGCTTAAACAATAGTTTTGCAGTCCTGCCAAGCACGGACAGAAATTGCTCCCTGCTTTATCTATATTCTGTTATCTTAGTGTTGTTGACTGATGAGCTGAGCACTCGTACATCAGAGGGAATGGTGGGCCCCAGTGCTGCTGTTTACATGGGAGTTCAGAATGGCAATCCTGCTTTTCCGAGCCAAAGCTTAATTTATACCGACCTCACTAATGATGCTGATGAAAGGCAAAGCCAGTGTTTCTCATACATTTGAAAGCTGATCTCCCATTCAGAGAAGAGGAAACTGATCTCGTGCACACCATTTCAACACTGCATGTCTTGGGAAGTGCAAGTTCACCTACCTTTTATGTGACATCTGAGCTTATCCCCCTTCCATCCACCAGTCAGCCCTGCACACAACTTGCTACACTGAGCAAGGTCAAATGAAAGTCTCTGTCTCAAGGAAGCACAGGAATGGTGGGAAAGCATCAGTGTGTCAACAGGGAAAGATATAACTGAGGGGTGGTTAAAAAAAAAAAAAAAAGCCCTGATATATCTAAGGGGGAGGATAAATATGACAGATAAAAACACTAAACTGTACTTGATGCTATTCCTTTGACATAGGAAAGATAAATCATTAAGACAGCTGCATATCTTTTTTGGTGGATTAGCACCATCTCAGTTTGTGTACTACATCCATATATTGCAGCTTGAACACTCCAGATCCAGGGCTCTGTGTATTTTTTCAAGTGCTTACAATTGGATTATAACCATCTCTGCTGACCGCCTTCACTGAAAATCAGGCAGTCATGGAGCAGTTGTTTCCAACACGTCTGGAAATATCACCAGAGCCAAGAAATTAAATCTTCATGGCCTTTTTGAGGGGTCCAAGAATGTTAGGGCAGACAGGCTGCCTACTTTCCATTGAATACCTTGGCCAGTTACTCAGAACTGTTGATGTGCCATAGAGGCCTGCAAAGAAAGGGGAAAGGGAGGTAGTTCCATCTGTGAGAGGAGGAGGAGGTACTTAGTAGTAGCACATCACAGCCAACAATCTTACATCAGCTCAGAGCTGGCTTAAAACTTCATAGCAAAAGTACTGCTGGGAGTAGAACCCCAACAGGACACAAGTCAGGGCAAACTGCAAAGCCTGCCTGAAACACTGGGCAAATGCTTGGGGGTAGAGGTGTGTGAAGTTCCTTGTGATAATGATACTGCTCCACTTGACATAGTCAAGCAAAATGCACCTAAGAGTGCTTAAACTATGTTTACACAAGTCAGACACTCCTTGGCTGCCCTAAGAGTCCCCTTAAATTCCACACAGAGGCTCTTTATGGTGCTGGTTGATACCTACATTCTTATATTCTTTGGCCCACAGAGATGGGCACTGCTTTCCTCATGGCACAGGCATGACCCCACTTGGGGTCACTGGGCACATTATCTTTTTTAATTATATTTTTGTCTTTAAGATCTTTATACAGAAAGTGGAACTCAGAGGAACCATGTTCTTTGAAGTCGTTTTGGAGGGGTTTTTGTTTTTTGGGTTTTTTTGTGGTGGTGGTTTTGAGGCAGCAGTGTTTTACCTAGCTACTGCTATGCTGTGTTGTGCTGTGCCCCTGAAGAAGTTTGCAGAGAGTGAGAAGGCACAAAGCTACACGCAAAGACGAGCATCGTAGTTCAAACCTGTGCCATTTTATCAACTTGCATTTTAGATAGTTTTTCTTACCAGGTGGTCTACAGGTCCATCACTTTAAAGGCACCCACAGGTGTCAGCTAAAAAAGGCCAGGCCACTGTCTTTACACTGATGGGATCTACACCTCCATGGAAAGTTTTTTTGGGACCCCACAAATGTAAAAATGTTTTGGAAAAACTACTCTGGATTACTCACTCCTTGTGAGTCTTGTTGAGGTTTATTTTTAATGGCTGCTAGCTGGCTGTAGCAGTACACAGAGCACATTTATAGGGAAATCAGTGTCAAGAGATGAAGGTACAAGCCCCTCATTCACAGGAAGAGCACCTCCAGTGCCAGGAGCAAAACTCTCCTGACTTTCTGTCTGTTCAGGTGACTAGGCCATATAAAGAGCTTCTATCTGACTCACAGTTGCTGGAAAATTTTTCACTAGCAGTGTTGCTAATGCATAAACCTCTTTTTCTTCCAACTTGGGACAGAGGAATCCTGTGCTGTATGGTCTTCCATGTTATTTTGATTTCTTGCACACTTCTTTTTCAAATTCAGTTCTTATTTCTTATCACTTAGAATGTGCTTGAAGATACAGAAGAATTCTGGCTTGTTTGTTGATTTGCTATTCTCGCCTTTGTTTCTCCCCAGAATCTTATGGCAAGAGCCCTGTACGACAATGTCCCCGAGTGTGCAGAGGAGTTGGCCTTCCGCAAGGGAGACATCCTGACGGTGATAGAGCAGAACACCGAGGGGCTGGAGGGATGGTGGCTCTGCTCCTTACACGGCCGGCAAGGCATCGTCCCAGGCAACCGTGTGAAACTCCTGGTAGGTCCCGTGGTACAGGACACTCCTTCTGGCCAGGACGTGCCCAGCTCTGGATTGATGAACCAGCCTCTCAACCACCAAAAGATCTACCAAGTGCCAAGCTCGCACGCCTCAGCACGGGATCCTGTCTACCAAGTGCCACCTTCCCACCTGAATCAGGGAATTTACCAGATACCCACTGGTCATGGTCTGATGGGACAAGATATTTACCAAGTGCCACCCTCCATGCAGAGGTGCATTGATGGTCCAGCTGTGACTAACAAGGTATGTGCATTTGCTTTTACTTCATAGCTCCAAAGCAGCTCACTTGTGCTGAGAGAAGTACACGATTCAGGTTCCTCCCAGGCTGAAACACATTTGGCCTATGGCATTCTCACACTGTGTGTTCAAAAGAGCTGCTGTGAACTCTGCCACTTATTAATGAACAGTTACATCATCTGCCCAAGTAATTTTTGTTTAATTAAAAATTATATACCATCTTGCTGGAACAATCCCAGTGGGTCTAAACTACAAAGAGGAATCAATGATTGATGTGACAAGGGCCATACTTGTAAGAGTGAGGAAACCAGAGGATGATGACAATAAGGGATGTTTTAATACTAAACCTAAACCTTTTAAGAGTGCACTTGGTGTTTATCTACAGTTAATTTTTTTGGTTGAAAGTGAGAGCTGCAGCAGCTCCATGTTGCAGCCATTACTGCATTATTGCATTACGTGGGTCCTCCCTTATTCCTGTTGTTCTTCTTAATTTCTCCCCATCTTCTGCCACTCCCTCATTTTACCTTCACAGAATACCTGCCAGGTACCCTGGTGACTGAAAAGGATTAAGAAAGATACCCAATGAAGGAAGTATTTCAAAGCCAAAAAGAAATTCTTTCAGTCCCTCCATTCCCCATTCAACAGCTCCGGATATCAGCATCCTCCTTACCTTTAGAGCTTAAAGCACAGCATTAATATCCAATTTATGTGAGCTGGCTCTCTCAGGATGTTCTTTACTGGTTTCAACTTTCATCTAATTTAGATTGGCAAGACCATCTGTTTTGTGGTTTGCCCACCCATCACCCACAAGTCGGCCTTTTTCATATCAGGCCTTTGGAAGACATCTTCTAATGCTTTTATTTCCTTGTTATAATTTCATTTTCCTTGATAAGAATAAATGGGTTTTTTGCCTTCTGAGCAAGAGAGAAAGATCTGTGAAACCATTCCAAGTCAATTTATAAAGAGGTTTGCTTGCTCAGCGTTTCCTTAGTTATGCTTTATAGGCTGTGCAGGAAGATAATATGAGAAAATTGCACTTGCTCCACAGGCAGAGAGATAGGAGCTTTGTTGGAGCAATTACGTGGGTTTTCTTGATAAGCCCCATGTATTTTCTCTCATTTTCTTCTTTCCATACACACTACATGCATTTAAATCTTTTCCAGGAACAGCATTGTTTGCCTATCCGCAGTGGATACCCTCCAGGATAGTTAGTGAGCACCTGGTAAATAGCCTGATGATGCGGCAGAACAGAAGAGATCCCATTTTAGGGTATGGTTGTAGGAAACATTTTACAGCACTGTTCAGAGGTACCTCAGCTATCCAGCTTGGGCAAAGGAGATGCACCAGACAGCAGATCTGCACTAAGGTCTGTAGGAAAGCCCAAGGTATTAGTCTGGAATGAGCACTATGTACCTTCATTTTAGTACCTGCCTTGCCTAAATACTATTAGGATCGTTTATGCTTAGCATAATGAATATGTGTTTCTAGTCCACACAGAAAGAATTTTCCGACTGATTAGAGGTTTCTTCTCCGTCCTCCTGCTCTCTCCAGCTCCAATGAAAATAATGGGACATTCTGCATAAACCTGTTAGCTGCTAGGACTGTGTTAAAACCCTTGAAACACTAAGAGACTGAAATCTTTGTTTTAGTCTAGGTGCAAGGTTCTTGTTGAGATACAAAAATCAGAAGCTATAAAGTACCTATTTTCTCCAAGTTTCTGCCTAGAAATTTCTTCAGCAACCTTGATTATGAATTTTTCTGAATTCAAGTCACTTTTAGAAAATTATCTATTTGTTGACTTACTGAGTTGTGACTTGTTTTCATTTAATTCCTTGCAACCCACGAAAGGCCAGCTATGCTGCTCACTGTAAAATAGCTAAACATGCACCTTTATAAAGCATTTCATCCTCAATCAAAGTGAATGCCAATGCTTAGCCCTAGGCAATATTTGCTACTTACTTTAGTCCTGACTTAAATTTATTTAGCTTAAGAGTCCTTAGTCTCAGTATTCACTGTGTTGTATTAGCGGCTGGCAAACCTCATGGCAGCATCCTACTTTGATCAGAGGTAGATATGTATCTCTTGTTCCTTGGACCTGCTCAGTTCTACACTGAAAGGAACCCACTGGGATTGAAACCGTGGCAGGCAAGAGACAACTTACTAGTGAAGGAGGTGTCTGAGGTAAAACTGCTCCATTCCTTATCATCCCATTCTTGCTAAGCTGCTTTTTTACAGCTACAGCTGCAACTCTGCTAATGCCTTTGTGAAAGAAAAGCCTAATTAAAGGGTAGCACTTTAGCACTTGTCTCCTTCGTATGAGGAAACAGTCTGCCCTCCAAATCCTCCTCCTCTAGGGATCAGTAAAAACAATCCTTAATATTAAGAAAAACTGGGCATCTTGAAAGTTTGATTCGGGGTCTCTTTGCTTTGTTTTCCAAAATGAATAATATCTTTTCTCAGACTTGTGACACCTGCTTCAAAGGCTTAAATGAGCCTCTCTGCCTCCTTCCATCAGCAGAATCAGCTTGTCAGCAAGATATGTATTTTGGTAGTCTTAAGGATGTTGAAGAGTTTTGCTGCAACTTCTTGCTGTATGCAAGTCTTCTCCCTTCTCACAGCAGGAGGTAGGGAAGATTGTCCTATGGACACTCTTCCCACTCTGCGTGGGACCAGCAGCAGTTTTTGTGTTATCCCTTTCTGCACGTGTCTGCTTGCTCCCCTTGTGCAAACGTGTGGCTTGGCTTCCATACAGGTTTTGCAGGCAGGGCTCAGGAGCTGCTGTCAGGCAGGAATTGTCTAGCCTCGAGCAGCAGTAAATCAACAGCAGGCATGTTATTAAGCTGTGCTGAGGTAAGGCATCTCCTTAGCCAGCAAGGCAAAGCCAGTCAAAAAGGAGTCCTGAGGCAGATAATTACAGTGATTAATTGATTCTGGCCAAACTGGCTGCTGACAACAGAGCTGTATTGGCTCCCTCTATCAAATGAAAATAGCACCTTCTAGAACTCACTCTACCAATGGCAGAGATAAGGAGGGGTGGTTTAAAATTAGCCTTGGTTAGCCCCAGGCTTTTGTAGCTCTGCTGCAAGTTCAGTCACAAAACAGTTCCACCCCTAAGTGGAGAGCGTCTGAGGAACGTAAAGAGGTTAAAGCTGTATCTTAAAATTTATTCCCTCTTTCTGTGCTCTTCCTTGGAACTTACTCTCTCTTGCTGCAGCCAGCAAAGAAAAAGAACCTTCAGACAAATCTGACATTCAGGAAACCTGGATTTTATCCTTGTCGCAGAATTCTGTGTAGTCTTGAGTGGTGCTTTTGCATCTCATCTGCAAACTGAGGGCTAATTATGAGTGAGCTTCTTCTGTACAGATTGCTTTGAGAACATCTTTGGCTGTCAAAGCAAAGATTCTTTTGCATCTGTGATTAATTATTGGTTCACACCTAAGCTTTGAAGTAGGGAAAGCTACACATGAAAAAGAAGTCCCTGCCATAATTTAAACACTCGTTTTCTGGTTCAGTGTTTCCCCTAGCTGATCTGTTGTTGTGCTGTCCCTGCCATCCTGAAAATAGCATTGGCCAAAAAATTAAGGGTATTATTTCCTTGTTGGAAAACAGCTTTCTGTAGGAACCAGTAGCTCTCAAGAGAACTGTTAGTCAAGGAAACTCTGCACAAAACAGAATGAGACTGATGTTTGACCAGGGAAAAGACTGCACTGTGGGAGTTACCAGCCCTGAACTACAGCTCCCACAAGGCACAGAATAATTCAGGCAAATAGAGATTAATGCCAGCTTGGAACAAATCACCTTTTTTGTTTGTTGGTCTGTTTGAACTGGAATGCTTCAGTTCAGGAAACACTCAGATTTATCCACCTTTTAAAAGTGGATAGAGTGGAATGGGGAAGGAACTCATCTTCATCCCTGGCTTATTTCCAAGTATAAACATATCCTTGACAAATCAAGGGTTTCACACCCTGCCATCCTACTATCTCTGCCTTTATCAAGAGGTCACTGCCTTCAGCAGGAGGTTTGGGTAAACCATGGCTATGGGAACGGACCTTGTTCCCTGGTTTTTATTTATGTTCAGAGTCATGCTGGTTCAATGCATGAGAAAGTAGAAACACCACCCCACAAGCAGCACCACCCTGACAATTCTGGCACAGACTTCAGTAGCAGGAACCAGTTAGCCACATTATGACATTTTTCCTTCCAATTACACAAGTACTGTCCTAGCTGGGAGGAAGCAAATGGCTCTTTATAATGTTTGTTCCAGAAATAAGCCTTTACATTATTGTCTTCTTTTCCTTGCCCATTTTCACATTTATTAAGTAAGAAGAGAAAGATATTAAGCACAGTAAAGAGTTGTGTGACAGATTATTTTGTTATCAGAAGGAAAGAATGGAATCATATCTAGTGTTTTGTAGTTTGTTGGTAAAATGTATTTACATTCCAAGATGATGTCCCCATTTACCCTCAGGCCTGAAATACCACAGTTTCCTGTGATGGGGTTTCCATAAATGGCCCAAACAGTGATCATATAGTCCCTCTTTTCTTCTGCTTTCACATTACAAACTCTACTTTCGGGGACTTGTATCCCTCGTAACAAAATATTGCTTCAGTGTTAAAAGTGCTGAACACACAGGAAGTTTGCTGAGTGCAGCGGGAATGGTATCACATACCTCAACACTCAGAGCTCGCTTTCACAGAGTGTGCTCTAAAGGACGAAAATACCTCAAATTAAATGCAAGCTCAGTGGTTAAGACAGCACACAGACGTTTTCTTAGGCTTGGGAGTTTTGCTTGTAACTTTCCATGTGACGTTAATAGGAGAACAACCATTTTACTGATAAAAAGTCCGTGCAGTTAATCCCTCATCCACAAGGCAGAGTAAGCAGTAGTTAGTCACTGATGTGATTTGTAGAGAAGTATTTCAAGAAAAAGACTGCATTTTATTAGGCTGAGCAAATATATGAGCTCAGCATTACTCCCTGTTCCTGCCTGAGCACAGGGCTTTTTTTCATCAGTTCTATTTGTAGACCAGAGGCCTGCATTTTCCCCCTGGAGTACCCGAAAAAAAGGCCAGTCCTGCAGTCTCATCCAATAACCAAGGTCTCCAGGGACACAAAGCTGTCTGCACAAGAGTAGGATCAAACCATTGCTAAAAATAGTAAAACAATAGTAATAGTAATAATAAAATAAAGATGCAAGCTTATGGGCTCTTTCTTGGTGCTTAGAGACCTATCTGAACCTTTGGTTATGTCTGAAACAAAACAGTGAATTCGGGTAATCTAAATTGCCCTTAAGTACTAAAAACTAAGCATAGCAGCAGAGCATTTTAGAAAAAAAAAATCCTCATGAGTGGAAAACTGATTATTCAGAAAGTGAATCTCATCATAAGGAGGAAGTGTGGTTTCTGGAGATAGGAAATGGGTAGATGAAGACAGGTTGCTGGCCATCAGAAAATACAGTTCCAGTAAAATCTAAAGTCTTGGCAGGCGTTCTATGATTTTTTAGATGTTTTGATTTGGAAGATGACTAATTAGCATCAGAATATCATCATTCCATATGTTTGCATGAAACATTTCAATTTTTCTTTTTTTATATACCAGTGGCATTATAGCATCTTTTTTTTTCTTTCTTTTTTTTAAACATGAACCTAAATTAATCTTTCTCCCCAAACAGACTGTTAAAATGGGAGCAAAGTGAAATTAAGGTAGTTAAGTTCCTAGGAGACAGAAACATTCCATAAGCCAGTCCATCCCTAATCCTTAAAAGACAGTACTATATTCCCATTGGGTCTTATCATCAGTTTCACATATGCACAATCTTTTACATATGCACAATCAGAGGTCTGGTATAATTATTATACAGATGTAACAAACAACTCAGGATGGAGTTTATATCTGTTTAAAAGGTGTCTATGCCTTTCATAAACTTGCCAAAGCAAGCTGTGCTAATCTAAACACCACTTACTAGAAGCACTTGTCTGTACAGCTGCCCTAAGATACCCATACAGAAATGGAGCCAATAGAGCTTGTGAGACAGAGAACCTCTACAAATCAAATCAAGTCAAATCAAATCAAGTCAAATCAAATCAAACTTCTTCCTCATGGAAGGTTTTATTTGCCTGCCTCTCTCAGAGCAGTGTAGTTCCTGACTTAAATGATTTAGGGGCACTTCCATTGTTTCTGCCCAAGTGTACCTCTGAGAACACTCTTGTGGAATTGAAACTCTTTGGCAGTGCTTTGTCTCAACCATTTTTTTTTACCCACTGGGAAATGCCGATTCACAAAAACTGAAATTGTTGACAGGGAAGGATCTGTTCTGAGAAATGTCTTAAAGAAAGGGAAATAAGAAGTCATGGAAATACCCTGTTACAACAATTCCCAAATGAAGCTTCCCCCCCTCACCCCAGTCTAGAAATTCAATACAGGAGGAAAGAAATAACAGAAAAAAAGATGACGTACCTCAAAAGAATTAAAATTATTTGTATTAACTGAACCACACTGGTTTCTGTTTGTGAACCTTTAGGATTTCATGTCATTCACAACAAGATACTCTCTGTCCTACCTGCCTTAACACCTCATGCTTTTTCTTTATTTCGTCTCCTCTGCCAAACTTTCCCTAAATTTGGGATTCTGTCTTTGAAAAGAGTCATAGTACTATCAGCACAGAAAAAGAGCACTGGTTTGCAATTGGTTCTTCATGTAACAATTTTTTTTAAGTGAGGAGACTAGACAGGCTGGGATGGCTAAAGCAAGATACTCATTTTTATCATGAACAAGAGAGCTGAATGCTGAGGTGCTGAGTTTTGCCACATACTTTTCATTTATCAAAACTGCAGCTCAGATTTAATCACAGTTTTCCAGAGAATGCTTTAGCAGACGTGTATATTTCTCCAATAAACTTATCACACAGTAATTAGGGGAATTCTTTCTCTGTAAGACCCATCCATAGACATTATTTCAGAGTTCATGCCTGTCCTATCACCAGTCCTGTAACACATCAGCTTTTTAGCTCTGTTGGCCAGTGCATGCAAAAATGATGATGTCTCTGCCTAAATATGGGTGATTTTCATGGAGATTACATGACACTGGTAAAACCCTTATCAAGAATGTTGGACAACTATCCTCTTCACACTCCTCTTAAAAATGCTGATAATTTAATAGTAATGGTATGATTTGCTCATCTCTCTTGTTATCTTCCTTTCCTCTCAAAAATGGGACATTCTCAGAAGTGTTGGTTTGACTGTCTTTAATTACATTTTGCAAGCAAGAATGACTCTTACCAGAATCTTGGAAATACCCCTTCCCAGTCAGCCTTGCAATTCAAGGCCAGCCAGCACCCAGCCTGTTCCACTGAAGCAAGCAGAAATGTTGCTCATAACACAGCTGGCAGCAAGCCCTAGGGCCGATGTGAGAGGGAGCAGGATCATGTCATGAAAACATCATAAAATAAAGATAAAAAAATACCCAGTCAAATCTCACCAGTGACAAAGCTGTTAAAATTTTTTTTCATGCTTTGTACAGCTCATTAGGTAAGATCTGGAGATGCAGACCTTTTCATCTGCATTTAGTTTGCAATCGTGAACATCAGTGAACACTATCATATAAAGCTTCAGCTAATGCAAGTTCAGCACTATTCCACCACACTTTATACAGCCTTGCTGTTTTACACAAATCAGAGCTTAGGACATTTATGTAACTCTACAGATTAAAAAAAAAAAAAAAAAGTTTGGAAAGACAATAAACATGCACTTCAGATTTAGAGAAAATACAAAACTGAAAAAGTAGTGTGATAACCCTGCTTTTGTGTAAGATGTCACACCAGAAGTTAAAAAGTCAGGATTAGGCTAGCAGTTGGTTGCAAAGAAGTTGTGATGTCACATATTTTATCTTAAATTTGTTTTGCAACTTCTGCTCTATATCTTCAAGACTCACAACTCAAAACTTGTATAAGTCTTGTTGAAGTAATGCAACCTCAAAATTATAACATCCATTTTCATTAAATACTGTTGTTTACATGATAATACCACAAAGGCCTTTTTTAAGACTGGGCATCTATTGGTGAGGCACTTCATAGGCACATTTAAAAGTTTCTGTTTAAATGTCTGAGCCTGCAGACTTAAACATTTTTAATTTAACACACCATGAATAAGTGACATATGGACCTGTTTTAGCTTTTGAGAACATTCACAGCAGAATCTTCATAGGTGTAGGTCTTGGACAGCAAATGGAGATAAAGTGTAGGAGAAAAGCAGGTTTTTTGAAGATGAAAGCAGCATCAAGAAAAAAATCTGTTCTGTGTCAGGGTAGTTTTCGTCATGTGTTCCTATCTTCACACATCTGAATATTCTAAGAAATCTGAGTGATGAACACTCCCTCAAAGACAAGCAGAGGTGTCACAACCCGCCTTGGTGCCGCATTTCTGCCCTGTGCTACGGCTGGTAACTCGCTCAGCCTGGAAAATCAATACAGTCATTTCTGTGAATTTCTTCTTGCCTGGCAGAGGAATTTGGGCCTTAGCACTAGACACATCTCACAGTTGAGCTACAAGTCCAGTGCATCAGAAGAAATGCCTCTACAGACTTCCTCCCCTCTCTTCCAGCTTGTGAGACTTGATCAAAGCTCTCCAACAGCTCAGTCTTGGCAGAAAATACTACCAGAATGTTTTATAGTGGCCCAATGTTCATACATTTTTTGGATTAAAATAAAGTGTTATGAGTTCATAATCTAAAACCTATAGCAACTTACAAACCCAAACATTGATAAGAATATCCTTAGCACATGTGAAACTCCAACCTTTACTCTTTGGCAGCAGGGAAATACACTGTGTGTTATTATACACAGCAAATAGATACATAAAAATATGATTTTTTTTTTTTTTTTTTAGAGCAGGCAGCAGAAAGTGATACAGTAGGTATTACTGTCAGGAAATTTATTATCAGTCACTGGAAATCCTGATGCAGTTTGCAGAAGACATGAGTGGAAACACTATGTGCTTTTTGTAAAAATGACAAGAGTTTTAGCCAGCTAGCCAGGTTCTTTCAAATACCCAAATTACCTTAGAGATTCTGTTTTTCAACCTAACTTTCCTGCAGTTCAACTTAGCCACTGAACCTTTCCCAAGAAAAACCCCTAAAAACATTTAAAGAGGCACACATGGCTTACTAAATACATGCAGCAGAACAGAAAGAAGGGCCAAGAGGTCTGATCTGACATAATTCACTGGCCCTGCCACTGCCTTGGAAAAGTCTAGGAGTTCAAGAGAATAGGGATTTTTTTTTTCCCTTCATTCTCTCTAATATTTCCCTATATTCTCTTTGTCTATTTTGTACTTGTTACAAGCCTAAGAGAGGCCAGGTGGCTGTTACATATCCATTTAAGGGGCTCAGCAATAGAATTTCAACAATTAGAGCTTCATATTAAATGAAAAGAAATAATTTAATAATAATAATAATAATTTAATTTTAATAACAGTAAAAAGACATGAGTTTTTGGTTTTGGGTTTTTTTTCCTTACACTTTGATTCATTTTTCCCACATTCAGGCTTTATACCAGCCTCCTTTCATGCAGCACCACTTGGCCTCCTCCAGGGCAGAACTCTTCCCAGGGTAAGCAGTGGATAGCAATAGCTCATCAGCTGCTGAGCCCTGCCCATGGAGTAGAGAGCATCGTGGGGTGAAATATGTTTTAATACAGTTCTTTGTCCCAGTTTAAAATATATGCCCCTTCTTTCCTGCCTTCAAAAAGCACTATTTTAAATCTATTTAGAAAGCAGTCAGCAGGCATCAGTGGTTTCTTAAGAGTGAGAGGCTGTACTAGGAAATACCAAGCTGCCCTTTTTAACTCCCCTCTGCCTGTGGTTTGGGTGGGGCAGTGTTTCAGAGGCGCAACATACCTCTGACCTGTTCTGTCACCTGTAAAACTCATTTGTTTCCCATCATTCTTCATATCAGGAATTGCAGTTCATGAGAACAGGCCAAATTCCCACCTCCATGGTACCACTATAAATTCAGAGTAACTTTGTTTGCTTCAGTAGGTTTATTTGCTCTTTGTCCTTGTGAAACAGTGTTGTGTATCTGCTGTAAGCAGGAGAATGGTCTTCTTGTTGCCGTAGTTAGGAGTGTTCTCTGTTGCAGCCTAACATGCATTTTAATCCTGGAAGAAATAGAATGTTGGTTTTACCCCCCCTATATTTAGGAAAGTGGGATTTAATGAACCACAGGACTGGATATTTTGCTAAGTACATGCACATTCAGCTCTTTTTTCTTGGTTAAGGACATGCCATTGGCATGGAAAAGGCCCAAGTAATTACTTTTGGAAGAGCATGGTCTTCAGCAAGAACAGAGCAAACTTTCTGCTCAGTTGTCTTTGTTTTGCAGTACTGAAAGTTTGAAGGTTCATTACATGTTTCACCAGAGCCAAAGCTGTTAGTTGCTCTGCGCGGATTAAGTGGTTAACAATGTTTTGAGAATGTTGGGCTAGATAGTTTGTGGGAACACCATCTGTTTCCTTTAACACGTAAACAAGGAAAATTGCTGGTTTGAAATGCGGGATTATTTTTTATACTTCGATGACCACAGGAATTCTTAAAAAAAGAAGAGGTAAAAGGATTAATCCTCATGAGGTATGAAGTGCAATGACATTTGTTAGAAAATAAATTTGTGAGTGCCAGATGGGGCCGCAATCCCTGTTCTAGAAATGGGTAATGTGGAACATTTCCTTTGCAGTCACCTCTTTTCCTTCTGAATTCATCTTCAAAAGTAAACTACCATCAAAAATAAAACTATAAAAAATTGTTCAACAATGCATTGGGAGGGCTGAGTATCCCATTCAGAAGCAGCAAGATAATTTAATATATTTATGGGTAAATATTCAAAATCAAAAGTTACTTCTGAGTGAGTTTAGTGTCTTTCATACTTCATCTGCCCAGCTACCCCTGTCTTCCTCAGACAGAAGCAGTGCAACCCCATGTCCTGATGTCCCATGTGAGGCCATGACAGTAAGAAAAAATGCCCTACATTTTCCCTTTTTCAAGTAGCGTGGGCATTCTTTTAATTACTGTTACAAAATGTTTACTCAAGATAAGCTTTGGTGATGAGCTGCTTCTGTTCTGAATTGATCAGGAATAAGCAGCCTAGAGCATTTTTAGCTTAATAAAAAGCATTGGAAGGAAAGAGGAGTGTAGGTACACAACAGGAAACATTCTGATACTCAGTGCAGACCAGATTATCATCTGCAGAGCATTTTGTTGTGAAATTGCTCATGACATGTTGTTACTGGATAATCATCCTCCATGCAGGAAAATATACCCAAGTCACTGGGAGAAAAAAGCTGTCTTTCATGTTGTCAGCAATCCTTGGTTGTTGCTGGGTTTTTTGAAGTCATATTTTCTGCCTTTCATATATCTTTTTGGAAAGCCTAAAGAGGAGCAGACATAAAAGCATCTGATGTAATTTTATTTGGAAAATAAATGCCACCACAAGTAGAGTGCACTGCTAAACCCAGCACTGCAGACAGCCCAGGTCTTCTGTCCACAGTTGCATTTGCATGCAGACTTTACTCATGAATACCCAGAATCAAGCATTTTGTGCTTTAACCTCTCACTTTCTTTGACAATAGCTAGACACACCCAGAGCAGGGTTTTGTTTCAACCAAATGAAAGAGTGACACTGCTTGACCACTGCTTCAGGTCTGGGAAAGAGCAAAAATATCTAGATGATATAAAAAGTCCTGCAGTGCTGAGTGAAAGTGCATTCCTTCATGTGGTCCATCTAGCTTTACTGTAGCTTTTTAGGATTGTGCCACAGCACAGTAAATAAAACCAGCAACCTTGTAGTACTGTAAATCTTTCATATGGCATCTGATATGTCAGGAGTTTTTGAAGGGTGGGAAAGGCCTCTCAAGATGAGGTACAGGAGTAACTGCAGCTGCCTGAAACTCCTGTATGCAAAATGAGGGAGAATTTCTCTGCAAGTACTGGGCGTGAGCAAGCTTCTCTTTCATGCATGTTCCAGGCTCCATGGTGCAAAGGTATCACCTGCTTTGTGACCAGGGTTTCTTGTTACAAAAGCAAAATACCATGTTTACCTGTAAGAAGAACAAGTGGTTTTAACTTGTATGTGCTTAGGGACATGGCTTAGTGGTGGACTTGGCAGTGCTGGGTTTATGGTTGGATCCAGTGATCCTAAAGGTCTTTTCCAGCCTTCTGTGATTCCATGCCTTATTACCTGTGCTGCTTGGATGAACTCCCTTTTTTATATTAGAGGCTTGTGGATTTGTTCATGGAGATCAATTCTCTGAGCAAGAAGAGACTGGTGGTATCTTTTATCACAGAATCACAGAATGAAGTAGGTTAGAAAAGACCTTTCGAGATCATTAAGTGGAATCTGTGACCTAACACTTCCTCATCAGTTAAACCGTGTCACTGAGTGCCACGTCCAGTCTTTTTTAAAAAATGTCCAGGGATGGTGACTCCACCACCTCCCTGGGCAGACAATTCCAATGCCGATCACTCTTTTAGTGAAGAATTTTTTTCTACAGTCTAACATAAACTTCCCCTCACACAGGTTAAGGCTGTCGTTTTCTATCAGTTGTTACCTACAGAAGGGACCAACCCCCAGCTGGCTACAACCACCTTTCAGGGAGCTGTAGAGAGTGATGAGGTCTCTCCCGAGCCTCCTTTTATCCTGAGGGAGTTCAGTCAGTCAGTTTCTGGTGTAGGACAAAACAGAGCAAATGGGTATAAAAATTTCACACGGAGCAACCAATATCTGTCTTTTTGGAGCCTGACACATCCTGCATTGTCCATCTAGGGAACAAGCAGAAGGTGAAGCAGAGCCAGACTGCAGCAGTGCACCATTCCTCCTGCTTCCAGCGCTGCGTGGGGCCTCTGGCTGCCTGCCATGAACACTCTGTTGTTTCTTTTCTCTGGGATGATCAAGCAGTTTCCCAGCATATCAGCAAGCAGCCTTAATGCCACAGTGTTCACAGCAGCAGAAGGGCTGGTGGAGATGGGCTACCCAGGAAACAGCCCTTTGTTTTACTGTTCTCCCAGAGGATCACTTTTACCACACCAAATGACTCATTGAAGCAATTCTGTGATTGTAATTTTGGAGTCCTTGGAAGGAACCTCTGAATAAATACGGCTTAAAACCAAATCCTTCTGTTCTTGACTTGGGTAGAAAGCATTTGACTGGCAGTACACAGCTGGGGGATAAAAAAGATGGAAAATATATATGGCAAACTGTTCTAATCTGGTCACTAGTCCTCACTGGGAGAAAAAGCATGAAGAAGTGATGTTGATACAAGTTAGAATTTTCTCTGGAAAACAGAAAACTTGAATAACTTGAGAGTGGCCTGGGAGGAATACTGTCTGGAGTGACCCATTATGGGAAGCTTCTAGTAACTTCAGAAAGAACTTCCTTAAAAGTTTTTCCCATAGATACCTTTTACAATGCAGTAAGTGATTCTGTTGGATAGGAACGGCCTGCCATAAATGTAGTATTTTTAGATTGTTTAAAAAAAAACCCTCCTGTGTATATAAGCCCTATTAGCCCACGCTCAGTTGAGCAGGAGTTCTCTCATAGGCAGCACTCTGGAAACTATCACTTCCAGTTCCTGTCCTCTGATGCTAATTCAAGGAAAAGCACTTTCAAAAGCCATGGTCTTCCTCCACCTGCCAGGGATGACTGTTCTCCTTTCCCCAAGGCCCACGCAGTCAGGGCAGGGGCTGGTGCTGCCCTGGGCTGCTCACTGAATCAGAGCTGTACTTGTGTGGCAAGGCACCCACCTGGGGGGAAATCCAGTGGTTGTTTCATGGTAGAGGGACAGGGACTATACAGCTAAATCTGTGGGAGGCAAGTGAAAAGGGGGAAAGCCTATGTTGCTAACATAGCAGAGAAGAGGTGGGGGGTTGGCATGAGGGGCTTTCTCTGAAGACCTCAGTAAAAAAAAAAACTCCCTATGAAATCCAGCCACAATGTAAAAATTCCTAACAGCAAAAACTGCCACGGGATCCTTACTGAGTGTTTGGGCAGGAATGTTGTTGGTATGTCTCACATATAATTCTAAGGAGAGTTAGGTAGCTCTGATATAAAATTTTCCCCAGCTGAGTAGCCACATCTTATGTGAGCCTATGTAATTTGCCATTTTGTGCTTCTGGGTTACAGTATTTTTATTTTTTTTCTTAGAGCTAAATAGCGCCAGCAGAGGTTAAGATGTCAGCATTTCCACTACAAACCCAGTTCTCTTTTGGTGTTAGGTAACATTTCTTTTATACCACACTGTACTGAAATTCTGCTGTGCAGATGCTGTCCAAGACTTCAGGCATTTATTTTTTCACCAGATTTTATTTGTTGTTGTTACGGTAGTTAATCGTTTACAAAATGTCAAAAAATGTGAATTCTAAGCTTTCTTGTTTTTCAGAGGCTGTTATTGCATTATATACTTCAAGAATGGTTTGACATTTCCCATCTCTTAGCCACTAACATAGAAAAACCAAGCAGAGACAGCAAAATTGAATGTCCTGCTTTGGAATGTTTAAGTATGGTGTTTCTATGTAAAGAATTTCCAAAGCTGCACCTCACACTCAGTTCTCCAGGATGATGTGCTTTGGAGCACAATAACAGACAGAGTCCTGCTGGAATAGGTGGGAAATACCTCTACAAGCAAAGGCTTAGACTCCCAGAGCCTAAACATAGTATTTTAAGCCTCTGAAAGTGAGTAGGGACATTGACATCCAGTAGAATCAGTGTACAGAGCCCTGATCTCAGCGAGTGGGTGGTGCAGCCATCACCTCCTGTGGTCTGTGCTAATGGGAAGAGGTCAATGGGAAGAAAGGACTGAGCTCTCAGACTTGCACAGAAACTGTGCTTGAGAAATAATGCTTTGTAGAGCACTAGCAAACAGTCATGTCAGGGCTGGTCTGGTAAGAAAAAAATGGTGCATTTGTAGCTACTAACACTGATTTTAGGGTGTTCAGCTCTCAGAAGGGTGTGCAGACTGGTGTTACTAACAATGCCAATGAAGCATGAATGTTAACAGGGCTGGATTGTTTATACCTTGTGCAGTTACAAAGAGAATATGCCAAGATCCTCAGAGACTTAACATTTCCTCTTTTTCTTTACCCACAGGTAATAATACCAGTCAGGTCAGGACAAGGTTATGTTTATGAACTCCCTTCCAAACACCAGAAGGATGCCTATGATATCCCTCCTGTTCGCCCTCTCCAAGGGGTAGGTACCAATAAAAGTGCCAACAGGGCTGACAGAGCACAAAAGGTGATGAATTTCTACCAGACTTTTATGAGCAAGGCAAGTTCTCTCATTTCAGAGAGAAAATATGTTTTAATTAGATGCTGTGGTTTATTCACAGATCACAGACGTATTTCAAAGTTTTATTTGATGTTGACTAAGATTTGGCAGCTCACCAAATGCAAAAGTCCCATTTGTTCTCTCTGTTTTGATCAAAGAGTATATCTAAACAGAATAAACTTGCTGCCTGGGAACATTTTTTTCCCCTGTACTTTGTTGTTGCATAGTTGACAGTAATTCACTCAGTAAGGGTAAAATTATCGCCTAAATGAACAGCTGCTATGCAGGGAGCTGTTTTCACCACCTATTGACTGCACCACGTCACTGAGCTTGAAATATATCGTTGTTCTGGGGAGCACCCTTAGCAGTCAGTCCCCAGGACCACAGACTTGTAGAGCGGATGCTGGCAGTATGTGGAACTCAACCACCCTGGATGTAAGGGTGTGATCAGTTCTGGTCACATGTGCTCCCCTGTTCACTCTAAGAGGTATTATCTGTAGTAGACTGACCCTGATTTACCTCTCAGGAGGGAAGTCAGCCGTGACTTCATCTCTCCAGCCTGTTGTCCACACCACTGCCCAGAGGAGACCTAGCCAAGTGCATTTCCTCCTAACTGTCCAAAATTCTAGGCAAATCCAAGATGTTCTCCCATATGAAAAAAACTGAAGAGCTCTGGTCAGAGAGAGGAAACACAGAAACTATGAAAATTCATCTAATAGCAGAGCTTTCCCTGAAGTGACTTGTTTTTGTAATCAATTTATTCTTTCTGCAGATATATGACATTCCCCCCACAGCGCTTAAGGGGCCTGCAATTCCAGTTCTCATGGGGGAAGCAAAAGCTTTAGGAGTGTATGACATACCACCTGCCAAAGGGGTAAGCATTACTCTGTTTCTGCAAGATCCTGTATTTTTGTGTCTGGCTAAAGACATGTTCTAACAAGGGTTCATGTATGATCTTGAAGGGAAAGGAGATTCAGTACTTCAAACACTCCATAGGTTTTTAAACTGTTAAAACTGGTGAAGTGAAGCACTGCATCAAAATTAAGGGTATGAACTATCAATTGATAATTAGACCTACCTTGTCTTTGCGGCAGCATGCTGCCTTTTTGGATTTTACTGCTTGTGGGAATTTGCATCGAGATGAGTGATAAAAAGTGAGATATTAAAACTGACTCTCAGTCAAACTTAAGGTTTCATGTGTTTTTTTCTGTGATTCAGGTCTATGCTGCACCTCCATCTGCATGCCAAGATGATACAGCCCTGAGGGAAAACTTTCAGGATTTTTCATCTCCAGTGGGCCACAGTGTAAGACCAGAAGGAGTATATGATATTCCTCCTCCCATCACCAAAGCAACTGGAAAAGAGCTTAATAGATTTTCTCCTGAAAGCCTGTTATTGCCAGGTGGAATGCCACAGACACAGAGTGTTTATGACATCCCTACGAACCATCAAAACCATTTTCTTGGACAGCAAATTGCACCTGAGAAAGATGTTTATGACACCCCGAGGGGAATGGCATTCCCAGGACAACAGACAGGACTCAGTGAAAATCCCATCGCAGAAGGAAGAGAAGGTGTCTATGATGTGCCACCTCCAGTCCTCCAAGACAATAAAGGCTTACAGGATGTGACTGATGGGATGAATAGGTTGTCTTTCTCCAGCACAGGAAGCACAAGGAGTAACATGTCCACATCATCAACAACATCGAAAGACTCTTCTCATTCATCATCAACTGCACAGGACAAAAGACTAATCCTTGATCCAGACACTGCTATAGAGAGGCTTTATCGCCTCCAGCAGATGGTGGAGGCAGCTGTCAATCACCTCACAGCCTTCATTACACCAGACTGGCGGTCCTATGGATATATGGAGAAACACATCAATGAAATTCACGCTGCTGTGGATAAGGTAGGGCAGTTGCTGTTGGAATACCTCCAGTTTGCCAAAGGATCAGCAGCCAATGCTTCCTGCTTGTCTGAGTTCAGCCTCCTCAACAAAATGAGGAGGGAGGTGCAAAGGCTGGAAGACTCTCACCAGATCCTTACCCAAACCAGTCATGACTTGAACAGCTACAGCTGGTCTTTGAATGTCCTAGCTGTCAACAGAGTGCAGAACAAGTGCGATGACCTGGATCGGTTCGTTATGGTGGCCAGGACAGTCCCGGACGATGCCAAGCAGCTGACCACCACTATCAGTGTCAACGCAGAGCTGCTCTTCAAACAGGCACTGGGCAGCTCCCATTTCAAAAACATACCAGAGAATATAATGAACGCTCCTGACTGTGTGTATGACAGCCCTCAGATGCAGCGTCATGGAGAGAAAGCACAGAACCACAGCAGCTCCCTTCCCCCGCTCCTGAGTAAAGGCCAGCACCCCTACAATGCCACCAGTGAAGGCTCGGAAAAGAGCTGGATGGATGACTACGATTATGTTCACCTGCAGGTGGGTAAACCCGACACCTTGTTCTGCATGAGGCCATGTAGGAATTGTCTGTGATTTTTGTGGAAGCTTCTTGTGGGAAAGCAGCAATTGATTGCCATGCTAATGCATATTCAAGAGTAATTTCACCAGGGTGATTACTTCCTAGTAAATAGGACTGTTGGATTACTAATAGTTATAGCCTTTTGCTGTGCCACACTATCCTTTCATTTTCTCTACTCTTGGTGGTGCAGTACCAGTGAAAAAGCCAATACAAAGCAGCCTCTTTCTTGACCTGTAAGCTGCCATTTAGCTCAGGACAGTTTTGGTTTAACAGTCTCTTCTGTTATGCAAAACAGGGGAAAGAAGAGTTTGAAAGGCAACAGAAGGAGCTTCTGGAGAAAGAAAATATCATCAAGCAGAGCAAAATGGAGCTAGAGCACCATCAGGTATGTTCTCTTGGGTATATAATGGCCCTGAAATGCAGCATTCATCACATATAAGGAGCACTGGTCAAATAGAGCAGGAAGGGCCCTTCCCTTAGCAGTGTGCAAAGGATACAGATAATTAAAAAAGCAAAGAGTTTAAAAACTCTAAAAGTTCACCATGGAAGAGGAACAAGCTTCTGTGATGTCTCAGAGCAGGTCAGTCAGAAAACCAGCTTGAGAACTTGGTTTTCCTGACCCACTATCCAGGCCCTTAATCACTGGACTATACTGAATACATGTGCCACCTTCACATCTGCTCAATGAACATCAACACCATCATCTTAAATATTGTGCTGAACATCACTTTTATTAGTGCTAAAAAAGTAGGTTCACAAGATCAAGGGCTGTCACTTTTCCCTCATATTAAATGTGATTTCAATATGATTTCTTCTTCAATATGTTGTTGCCATATCGTATGGCGTAAAATTGTGCAAGCAATGAGGAGGTGAGATTTAAGGGGTTTTTATCTCAAAATCCCACAGAGATGACAGCTTTTTAAAGATTGTGTAGGAGTCATTGCCACTTGGATCCATCTCTCTCACTTATGATTTCAGAGTACTCCAAATGAGCAACAGCCTGTAAATTCAGGAGTTTGGGTTGTTGGGTTTTTTTAATGCAAATTAAGTATTTTAGATGTTTTTCCGTTCTGAACTCTGCATGTTTGGATTTACAGTAATCAAAGCACTCGATCCTAGAAAACATACTGTTACTTTTTACTTAGCACAAGGTCAATGTAGGATACCCAGGGGCACGAAGTGAAATCATAACACATAACAACATCTTATGAGAGCAGTTGCTGATGGGAGCTTTGGTTTTTCCTTTCAGATCAATCAGTTTCAGCGTCTGGAACAAGAGATCACCAAGCCAGTGGAGAACGACATCTCCAAATGGAAGGCTCCGCAGGCGCTGCAGACCTCCCACGACAGCCGCCTGCTCTTGTTCTACTCCGACCAGTGTGAGACTCACTTCAACTCCCTCCTGAATGCCATCGACGCCTTCTTTAATTGTGTCAACTCTGCTCAGCCCCCCCGGATCTTCGTGGCGCACAGCAAGTTCATCATTCTGAGCGCTCACAAACTTGTGTTCATTGGGGACACGCTTGCCAGGCAAATGACGACTCAGGACATGTGCAACAGAGTGATGAACTCCAGCAACCAGCTGTGTGAACTGCTCAAGAGCGTTGTTCTGGCCACCAAGGCAGCTGCCTTGAGTTACCCCAGCACGGCATTCCTGCAGAAGATGGTGGACCGAGTAACAGACCTCTCTCATCATGCACGGTTGTTCAAACTCTCGCTGGCCCAAATGGCATCCTTATGAAAACCCAGCAGAATCCAATCCGTGAGCAGCAAAGCTGCTTTTTTGAGCAGACAAACTGGAGCTATTTTTATGTAAATGTTATCTTTTTTTAGATATTTTTATTAAATATTTTAAATACATTCTTATGCATTAGAGAGTCTAATTAAATCAGGGATCTGGGAATATTGTCTGGTTCTGTATTATGTTTCCTATACACATCTAGATTTGTATACACAGCATATATGTATATGTTGCTACCTTCCCTAAAACATCAATTAAGCACCTTAAAAATTACATGTCAGGTAAACAGCGCATATCTTTTGTATATAAAGCCTGTTGCCTCAGCATATTTGTTAACTGGATGCTGCACTCTTGTTTCATTCGATTCTTGATGCTGGTGCATGGACTTGGTTGTGAAACCTACTTGTAGCAATCCATGAAGCAAGTGTAATGGTTCTCATAGAACTCCATTCCCTTCTTAGAAATGACTTTCTATAGGTTAATTCTGTGAAGTTTAACTCCTCTTGATGCTAGTTCGTTGTGTAAAACATTTGGTCATTCTGACCAATATAGATGCACAGCTGCAATGAGCAATATATCAAGCAAGGCATACAGCATTCAGGAGAAAAGCATTTTTAGGCCGTGTAAGAAACAGGATCTTCAAAGGAGGAAGGCAGAACTGTATATATTTAATATCTTTTGGCATTCAGATTTTGCTGTTTCTAATAAATGTGCAACATGGGATTTCAAAACCGTGGATGGATTCCCAGCAATGTAATTTCATACATATTTACTTTGTATGTCCTTGCATTGGCAATTTAATTTTAACAGTCATGCTTGAAAGCCTTATTGTTTATGGACTCAGAGTTATCCTGAGGGCATCCCAGGATCCATTGGGCTTATCTTTGAGGCTGTGGATGAGCACTGTTTAAAAATACCAATCCCCTTCAGAAGGATTAACGTACAAATTGTATTTCATATGGAAAGAAAAAAACTTAATTTGAAATAACAGATATTTAAACATCTCTATAGCATATACACAATTTAATGAAGAAATAGCACTTAATTTTCTAAGACATATTATTGCGAATTAATTGCTTCTGTTGCAATTCTGACTTCCATTCCACTACTGGGCTTTTTTTCTGGAATTCTGTTGCGTAGGTACTGGTCTTTTCTGCACTACATTGTTGCCAAAAATGATGTCCTGTTTTAATAGGACCATTCCATCAGTAAGTACACACAGTCCCACCTAGTAATCTTCACTGTAAAAAAAATTGTTAGCAGAGTGTTAGGCTCCTTTAGAAATTCCATGTATGCTAGTCGCTCCAAAACCCATATCAGCTTATTTGTCATCAGTGCCTTCTGTGAACCCCCTAAAAGTAAGTCACAGAACACCATTTTCCTGTGGTCCCCAGCCTAAAAGCTGTGCTTCAAAGTAAGCAGTAGCTCAGGAAAATTCCAGGTGATTCTGGCATTTTTAAAGCATAAACACTACTGTCCTCATTAATTCAAGGTAGTACCACATTAATGTGTTCAGAGTGCTTGCCTGATCTCTGGAAACTACGTGGTCGTGAGATCAGTAGCACCTGGAAAACAGGCACTTCTCACTTCTTCCTGACTCCTGACTTTTCTGTTTTGTAGTCGAACATGTGCCTTACTGAAATGGGATTTGTTGTCTTAGGTAACAACCATTTCAGCAGTGTATGAAACCCTGCAGCCTTAATGTATTGTCTTAGAGCAAAGATTGCTCTTCACTACCATAACGTTCTGGAGCGCAGAACATTCCTGGAAGCTCAGTGGAAGCAAGTGCAACCCCAGCTGGCTCAGGATGGGCTCCAAGGCTTGGCCTGGTGTAACATCCTGAAAGGGCAGTTGGGATTTTGTAACCTGCAACCAGTTGCCAAAAAGCAATCTGTGTAAACCTGTTTTGTACTATTGTTGTTTGGGATTCTTTTGGATTTCCTTGTCCATTTTTTTTCACTGTTTATTCTTAGAAAGTGAAAATATGTTTCTAAGTGTAGTGGTTATGTTGATAGTTTGTGCTTTCCAAAGGAGAACCTTTATTGAAACCCTGTATTACAGTTTGTTATCTTGTAGAGAGTCATTTTGAAATTATTAAAATTAAAAGCTTTTTTTTAATATAATAAAAAGGCAGCTTGGTCTTATGTTTTCTTGCTTTCAGTCTTCTAAGCATATTCAAAGGAAATATTGTTGCTTGCTAACAACATCAAGGCCATTCTAAAATGAGGACCTCATTTTCTGTCTTTTCCCTGGTCAGTGCTTATAGTGTGAAATGAAAACTTGGGGATTTAAGAGGAAGAGACAGAGTTTTTCTGCCTGTCCAGAAGCAGCAGGTGAAGCATTTATACAGCTCAGCTACACAAGCTGTCAAGTCCAAAATACAACTATCAGGGCCTACAGTACACAGAGCCACAATCCTGCCCCATTCTTGTGTGTATTCCTGCTGCATAAGCTGCATCCCAAACCACCTCATCCTAGCACTGACGGTGTCCTTGACATGAGTGGGGCAGTTCCTCTCAACACAATCCCACAGTTAGGTGGGGTCACAGGACACAGCTGTGCCTTCCACCCATTCTGGCCTCCTCCCCATCTCCAGCACTTACTGGTGAAGGCATTATCCATGCAGGAACTGGAAAAGCAACTTTGCTCAGTACAGGCACCTTTCCCACCCACACCCAGTGATAAGAGCTCCCTTCTCCTACTACACACCAGGTTGAGCATTATGAGGCTGTGAGTTCCATCTGAGACAATCCCATGGCTTTAAGAACCACAAAGTTTTCCCAGAAGTTAAATTTACATTTCACTGCTGCCAAGGCACTCACTGCCCAAGCTCCTTCCTGTCAGACACCCAGGGGTTCAAAGAGAGAGAAAGCCCAGGGCTGGCACTGTCCTTGCACCAGTTTTTGGCTGCGAATGAAAGACGTCTCTGCCAGAAAGGCTAAAAACAATTAAAACCTTGAGAGCAAAGTGCTTGGTTTGGCTCACCAAGTCCCTGCAAGGAGACAGCAGGGGATGCAGGGTTGCTTCCACAGAGTGCTCCATTTTGTTCCCCTGCTAAATTTAAAAAGGTCAAGTAACAACAAAGAAGGGACTGGACAAACAAAATAGTTCAGAATAGAAACCAGAGTCTCTTTGCTTCCCTCCCTCAAGCCACAATGTCCCCATGCAGCTGTCAAGATACTGCTGTTGTATGGCAACCAAGTTGATGGCCAGTGTGAAATGACTGTCTCATGGCCAGTGTGGGAAGAAAGTCTGCCTCACACTAGTGGCAAATGCAGACATACATGGCTCTTTATTCCATACGTTAAGTAATTACTATTTCATGCTTATTAGAGAAACACGTCCTTCCTCTTCCAGGATGATGAGTGAGGAAGAAAAACAGGCAAAACCCATCCTTGAAATGGGCAGGTTTTAGAGAAGTTACCAATTCATAATAATATGACACAGGACAGAATTCATACTGCACAAACCCCTGCTGCTACAACTGCCATTTCTTGCAAGCCAGGGTTGTGCAGCTCCTGCCTTTTCCACAGCAATGCACTGCTGCAGTCTCGGCAGAACCACTGCCTGCTGGTCCAGCACAGGCAATATGGGTGAAGGACACCCACTTCCCACAACATCACCTCATGATGCCAGAGTACACCCCAGCATCTTCACATCCCCCATAACTTCTAGGCCCTGGAGCTTTTGGCACACTCTGACACAAACATCTGGGCTGCATTTCAGAAGTGTCCCTCCCACACCTGTCATCAGCTCTTCAGCATGTTGTCACACTAGTGACGCCTTCTCTCTGCCTACAAGCCAAGCATCTGTAGCCTTTCAGATCCAAATTCAGCTTTTCTTTATTGAACCTCCACTTCCAGGCTGCCTGCTCTACCCTAACATGCCTCAATCTCAACCTAAAGGCTTTACTAGCTCATGGGATTTTCTCCAAAGATAGATCTTAACCTTCCCTTGCCATTTCTCCTCTCACGATGTCCACAGTTTTAGTCAACATTTAGACAGAAAGATTTCCAGGGCAAAGCCAGTCCCAGAGGACAATATAAAGCATTCCTCCCTACTCCAAAATATGCCTGTTCGTTTCATCTTAGCCCGTTACACTGGCAGTTTCAAAAGCTGCATGTGCGTATCTTTCTTAACTCAATGGAGCCCTTTATCTGCTAAAAGGTTTTCCCATCTCAGAGATGGACTGTCTAGATTATGTAATTTTGGGGTATTTTAAAAAATAATTTATTTTTGTTACTTGCACCCAAATTCCACCTACAGCAGCAGCTTTCTCTGTCTAAGAGCCTGGATATAGGTGTGTGGCTTTTCAACATCAGAGCAAGGCTACAGTTGGACCTAGTGCTGCAAAGTCCTCCCCAGAAATTCTTCTGAGTTGAAGAGGGCATTGAAGCCCAGGTTTGATAGTACCTGCATAAAGTAAACAGCAGCAGGAAAAAGATCTAATCCAGCCCTCTTATAAACCTGTTGACTTCACAGGGAGCAGGAATGATGTTTGATTTCCAGGGAGGTTGCACGAGGGGTAGCACAGACTCCCAGTAACTTGTACTACTTCCTTTTCCCTCTGATGTACTGCCCAGAGACAATTGTACTTTGATTAAATTAGAGCTAAATTTAGAGTGGAGTTCACATCATGAGCAAGGCCTGATTATGCTGGACATATTGCCAGCTGTTGGATTCATTTAGGAAACTCAAGTACATAATTCTCTATTCAAAACCCAAATATTTAGCCTTCAGTGCCAGTGAGTTAGGCAGGGTATGAAGCAGTCAGCTGCCTGACCTTGGAAGAAATGCCTCCCTAGGGCATTGATTTGAGCTCCTGGGAAGCTGCTGGGTTCAGATCAGGGTGCTCCTCATCCTCTCACCTTCCAGGTTAGTGGTTAGGACCAGTTAGGGGTGGCTTCCCAGAGCAAAGGACCAACAAGGATAGTTGCAGGTGAAGATTTCAAAGCACGGTCTGGGCATGCACACTGCCAGCTGCTGTAGAGGCCTCCTCTTCAGCTCCCAAAGCAGCAGAAAATCAGTAGTTGCCCACCCCATGGGTGAAAGCTCTTTGTGCCTCCTGGTAAACTCTTGTCTCTGCAGAAACAGTCTTTGCTCTCAGCTGTTGTGGACTGCTGAACAGCAGAAGCTGAAATGCTCAGAGGGAGAGGCAGTGCTGAGCAGATCACTTTCCCATCTCTCCTGGGGTTTAATTTGCAATAGTAACCTCCTCACAGCATTTTGTGCTTCAGTTCTATCTTTCCAGGAGACAGCACCAGGCTTGGCTCAACCCACAATCGGGCTGCAGTTTGCCTTTTTCTTTCTGCACCTCTCTGGATTTAACTTCTTGCTCTAGCCCCAGCAAGTCAGTGCTCCTCAGGAATTCACCTTGTTGCTATTGGCCTCTCCATGAATCCTCCCATTCCCTGTGGAGGGTGAAGCCCATTGCCTGGGAAACAAGTGCCTCAGGAGCACTGCTGCAGCTGCAATGGGCTCAGTGCCGCCCTGACAGGGGATTCTTTTTCTCTGCTGAGCACCGAGGGAAAGGATATCTTTTTCTGTGCAATTCGACGTGCCGGGATGACTGTGGTAAAGCCAGGAGCACGAAGTCTTGGGTCTCCAGGAGCTCCATGAAGCTCAGCTCATCTGCTCCTCTCTGCCTCCTTGGCTTTGCGGCAGGAGCATCAGCTCATGTCAGCCAAGGGAGGGATGTAAAAATCCTGATGCTGGGCTGTCCTCCGGGATCAGGAGGACTTTCTATTCACCTTCTGTGTAATTTCCCTTAATTACAGAAAGAGCAATGGGGGCCCTTTCCTTGATGTAAAGCTGCAGGAAACCAAATTCAAGAGGCCCTTCACAGCTTCCTACTTAGCCAGATTTATCTTGCTCAACACTGCAGCCAGGGCTGCCCAAACCCTTGCCAACCACAAAAGCACAATAACAATGTCCCAGAAGCATCTGTTATTTATATGAAGGCAGACTTAATGGTTAAATTAAGGTTACAATGAAGGATAAGCAGAAAAATCCGGAGGAGAGCAGAGGACAAGAAAAGAAAAAGAAAAAAGCCTGCTCTGGCTTTAAATTTTCTTACAGAAAGGAATCAAAGTAAATCTTACAACTTTTTGTGCAGTTAGAAGACCCCAAGGCATTTTGCTGTGCAGTGATTCAAGTCCTCCTTTATTCCCAGTCAAGCTCAAAGAGAAAAAGCCACAAGGGTGAGTGGCCACGAACACGAAGAAGAAAAAATATACTTTTACTGCTTTTTCACCCTATGCTTTGTTTTTATGAAGGATGTTAGGAGCAGCCCGCCCAAAAGCCTTTTATCTCAGGAGGTGACTTGAGCTGGAAACAGGTACCTGTAATTAACTTGCATTCCAGAAGGGGAGAAGTTAACTTACCTGGCATTTCTTCATGAGGCATTTCAAAGAGAAATTAATTTTTGATAAATGAGCATGTGCATTGTGCAGTTCTTGACCTACAGTTAGTTTTCAGGCCTCGCTGCTCTAGGCACAGCTTTCACTTGTCCACTTGCAGATGTGCTAAAGGAATAAGCACAACAGCCCTGCTGGAAACCTGTATCACTTTCATGGGAATTGCTACAATGACCAAATGGACATTGCCAGAGCAGAGCAACACTCCACAGGACACCTCATTCCACCCTGAAACAGCAGCAGCTGGAGCTGCTTTTGCTCCTGAGAAGGTAGAAACCCACAGGTCCCTCAAATGCAGGCATTACACAGAACCACTGGTTCCATCCAAGAAGCAGAGCTGCCAAAGACACCAAGATAAACAAATAAGAAAGCTTCTTCCTCACTCCCTCCTTTTCTCTCAGTGGGGGTGGTGATTCTCAGAAATGCCTCAATTTGGATTAGCCTGTATCTACTCTCAGTGTGAGACACCTCAGATGCAATTCATCCTGCCTATCTAAAGACATTTGCTCATAAAATATCATCAGAACCCCCTTTAAACTGGCTTGAGTCCAATCTATGTGATTAAATCTACTTTAGGATGTGATAAATCCTCAAGAGGCTCTAGTGATTGATTGCATCTTCTAAGGTCTTCAAAGGCAGCCAAGACAAGCAGCTCAGGTGCAAATGACCACATCATACACTCCTAAATTTTGAGGATGATGAATACTACCTGGAGGCCTCCTGAAACTTGATGGGGCCACATACACAGCTCAAGTCACAATCTGAACATGAAAACACTGTAGAAACTCACGGACTCTCCCTGGCTCACCAAGCCTGAGGCTGGTATTGGTACCATCACAGCACTGGTCCCGAGGGTTTGGCCAGTCAGGGCACTCCTGGAGGCTGAGCCAGCAAATGGCACAACCCACATCTGAGCTGAGTAGCCCCAGTCCTGCCACCTCTCTCTCAGATGGCTCCAGGCTTTGCAATCAGCCCTGGCTCTAAAGTCCCATCAACTAAAACATGCCCTGTGCCAGATGGGGGAAAAGCTGGACACACAGGTAACTCACACCTCTGTGCTTCCACTCTCTCAGCAGTTTTCTTGCCAGCTCTGCACTTGTAGCAGTGCAAAGTCCAGGTGGTTACAGAGCTCCTTGCTTAGGAGCTCCCAAACGCAAGGATTCCTAGATTAGGTTGCTCTTCCTTGTATCAGAGCAGAGAAACAGGAGAAGAGGAAAATGAGGCGGATTTCCTTAAGGTCACAGGGGTAGTTGTTAGGTGACGTTTAGCTCCCCTCCATAAGTAATCTACATCTATCTCTGCCTTGGTGGATAGTGTAACATGCAGTTTCATGCACTCATGTCCAGGGAGAGCATGCACCAGATGCCAGGTTAAGTGGCCTTTGTACAGGAAGGGGTGAATCACCAAGAAAGGCTAAAGGAGAGTCAAACGATAGAACAGCTCTTAGTTTTGAAATGTTAGTTTCAAAATTATTTTCTAACAAAGTGAATTTGCTTTCTTTTTCTAGTTAGAAATGTTTTGTGAAAGTCTTTTTTCATTTACTCTGAATGCTTCTCCACTACCAGCACATATGCCTCATCCCATTTTTGTCTGTTTTTCTCCTCATATGGGAATGAGGATGACACAACTGCAAACAGTAAGTACATGGTGAGTATGTAGATCCAGCTGAAAGAGATTTCCCATTTCTGTTTTCCTCTTCATGATATTGGAAAAAAAAATACCCAAAGACCAAAAAACCTTAAGACCTTATTCTCAATGCTGTATCTAATGACACAAGTAAAGCCTTGTGTCAGTCAGGCACTGCCTATGCAGTGACCTGCAGTAGCAGCTGGCACAAATAAAGAGTCATGTATTTAGGTACTGTGCTCATTAGCTGTTAAACAGATAGAGAAGTGTCAAGATACTCCTAAGCTACTTCTGTCCCACAAACCAACAACACATTATAGGATAAAACAAAAGCACCCACTTGGAGGCCAGCACAGGATACCAGTATTACCATACAATCCAGACTCCTGCAGTTGACCAGTTTTCCAGCAAGCAATTCTGCCTCAGGCTGTTCTAGCATGGGGGGAAATCCCATAATTCATATATTTCATATGGAGCCATTATAGCTCATCAGCTACTTATCAGAGGGGCCCTGCTACAGTTAAGCATTTCTGATAAAATTCCCATAATAGGCAGACACAGGAGCCTGTGGCATCTCTTCTACAGCAAACCAAAATCTTTGAAGCAACCCATCTGATCCATATAAGTTATTCACAAGCAATAACTTCACCAGAAAATGCCAACCTCTACTTCCAGGCAAGGCAACAGAGCATAAAATCTCCATGCCTTATGATCATTGCTCAGTTCTTCATCCTATTAGAAAGCCAATCAAGTAGAAAAGTGAAATTCAATGTTTCCTACACGAATGCATCCATGGCTTCCCAGGAGGACATTGTGTGACAAGCAGCTAGGAGGCCATTTAAGCAGTCTCTGTTCCTCAGCAATGCTGCTTTTCCACAGGCTCAAGGATGAAGGCACAAGCCTTACACACATAAAAGCCACAGCTGTGGCTCTATCACCAGCTGATACCTATTTTTAAAGCTCTCTCCATACACACAGCAGTGAGTCCACCAGGCCCGATCTGTTTCTAGCTCTTGCACTTTACATAAAGAACAAATAATACCTTTTGCACAATAGGAACTAATTGACCCTTCACAGCTTCCTTACACAGGTGAAATCAGCTACAGGAGGGTGGGACAGTCTTGTACCTGCTGGCTGCAGCTCAAAGCCCAAAGGCAGAGCTCAGCTCTGATCTCTGCTGGTCCTGCTCATGTGCAGGGCATCCTGGGCAGGAAAGGCTGCCATCTCCTCCCATGTGCTGCACTGAGTGCTGGCTTCTTACTGACTGTTCATAGCAGTAAATATGACAGCTGTTTGTGAAACACAGGAAAGGTTTCTTCCTTCTCAACTTCGGAGACCTTTTTAGTTGAAGGGATGTGCATGTATTCCACAGGTTTTATTCTCTGAGCATTTTTAGCTATCAGCCTGACAACATTTAAGAAAGTAAGAACTTCCCAGGTGGGTCAGGCCACGGAGCAAACAGCCCCATATTCTATTTCTGGAGGGGCAGGTGAGTTTGCTTGGGGTCTATTCACAGGCTGACTATCCCTAGAGCTCACAATCATTGGATATTGGATGTTAGGAAACACAGCACTGACTAGACCTCTCATTATTCCATGAACTTGTGATTTGCCCTTGGAAGTATCCATTAGTTGGTATCTGCAGGTTCACAACCTTATCTTTGTTACATCTGTGGTGGCAGATTGCAGGTTTCCATTATCTACTGTGTGAAGTGTTTATCTACATGTGGGACATCCCAAGGAATCTGTGGCTGCCACCACCACTGAAGTGCTTGGCAGTCCTAGAAAAGACACTGCTCCTGTCGTGTCCCTGTACCTCAGAACAGTGTCCTTAGTCCGTTGTGTTGTGTTTCCTCAGTGGGCAGCACACACTGAACCTACCACCCCCACCACAGGACAGGCTCACTCTGCTGTCCATCATAATTACTTTTGAAGCACCCTCCAGTCCTGGTTAAAGTGTTGATGACAAGCACATCTCACCTAACATGAACTGAGAGCAAGGGCCTCAGAGAACGGAGAAAATACAGCGTGACTAAAGCCATTCCCGGTTTTGTAGACTGATCCTGGCTAGTCAGCCACTGGCTGGAGCCTGGACAAGAGAAAAATAGCAGTCCTGTCTTTTTTAGCCTTAAAACACCCCACATACAAAAGGTCGGCTTTCAGCTCTTCCTCCTGCTGGCCACAGGGCAGAGGCTTCTTCCTTCTGTCCAAGCTCCTGCAGGATGGGTGGGCGGCCACAGCTGCAGTGATCCAGAGCATTGGCAAGCTCCTTTCCAGTGGCATTTATGCTTCCCATGGAGCTGCCTGCTGCCAGGCAGAGGAGTGGTGTAAGAGCCAGTGACACCCTCAGCCCAGCTTGGGTGTTACAGACAGCTCAGTTTTTAATCCCAGCATTTCATCTCAGTTTTGACTTCGACAGTTTCGCAAGCACTAGAGATCACTAACACAAGCAGCCCTTCAGACCCAAACAGCAGATGACCCAAACCTCAGGCAGACACCTGCACAGCTGGAATAAGCCTGAATTTCCCTGGCAAGCCACACAAACTAAAAAAAAAAAAAAATTAGTAATTGTTTGCTTGTTTGTTTTTAATGCCAGCAACCCTCTAAGTGTAAATGCTAGATTTGCTAAAGGGGATTCACTGTAAGTCTTGAGTAAAAAATGAGGGACTTGATAAAGGGAAAACCGGTTTCTCCAAAGCCCTGTGCAACAAAGTGCTTCCCTTAGCCTGAATACAGACTCATCAGTGTAACTCAATAAGGATCCCAGCATATCTCTATCCTCTAGCTTTTCTCAAGAATTTTGGTCTTTAATGCAAAGATAATGTTACACAGGCTCTCTGTCCCCAAGTCTAATATTAATATTGTGCTATTAATATTATATTTTATATTACTAGTAGGCTACTATTGGACTAATGCTAATATTAGACTTTGGGAGAAGGTTTTAAAGTAAACAGATCACGATAAGTAACTAGCAGGATTTAGACCAGCTTTGATGGGATGGAATGCCACATCACATCTCAATTCTGAGAAGCATGAGGATGCACTGTCAAGAACTGGTTTTGAAGAGATTTGGAAAGCAGACAGTTTGCCCTTGCCATCAGACTGGGGAAAAACCCCACAAAACCAACACTTTTCCAAAGCTGCTGTAGGCAATGGTACAGTATGTTTGTAACCCTAAGGAGAAGTGCTGCTGTGGTGTGTTTTGTAGGCTTTTTTTTTTTTCCTCAAGGAAAAGGAAGAGTTAAGTGAGAATCAAGAAAAGCAGACCTCTCTTGGCATTTTTTAGACCTCCCTTCCTGAAGCAGGTAGTTTTGAGGTCACTTTCCTTTACAAAGTAGAGCAATGCACCAGTGCCTCTAGACTCGCGGCTCCAGGCATTCCCACAGCATTTTTAGCACGCAGTATACAGCCAAACAAGAACCAGGCTCAATTCCTACAAGCAGCTGTCCTTGTACTTTCCGAACCCACTAAATAACAGAATTACTATTGATAATAAATAAATAAATAGATAAAGAGACAGCACCGGCAAAGGAGCTCAGCAGCATCAGCGCTGCCAGGAGGTCCCGTTCCCAAAGCCTGGTGGCCCGTGCCATCTAGTGGTGACAGGCGCCCTTCCCACCCAAAGTGGATACTAAAACCCTCCAGGATTTTACCATCTATTTCCTTATTTAGTATTTCAGACTGAATCTGCAGTGTCGGGATCAGGGATAAGTGTTTTCCACTACCCATGACATCACTTCGGGGCTCAGGAGAAACGTGAGGACATCCTGGAGGCAGGGACAAGGAAAAGCAAAATCAAGTCTACCCTCAGTATGTGAATCTTTTGGAAAATGTAAAAACTAAGGCTGCAATTAGTGTCACCGCTAGTACTTCAGTGCCACAATTATTAAAGGAACCTCGTGATTTTGCCCAGAGAAGCTGTGGATGTCCCATCCTTGAAAATGTTGGGTTGGATGGTGCTTTGAGCAACCCTGTCTAGTGGCAGGTGTCCCTGCCCATGTCAGGGTGGGTTGGGACGACATGATCTTTAGGGTCCCTTCCAGTCCAAACCATTTTGTGATTCTATGATTTTGGAAAAATAAAGAGGCTAACACAGAAATTCAGTAAAATCTCTGCAAATCAGAGCCACCAAGTGAAATTCACCGCTCCCTGCCTTGGCATGGCCTTTCTGCTGTCCTGGAGGAAAGATGAATGTTTCCCCACACAGCTGTAGTACCCACGCTGGTTTGTGTTTGCCAATGTGCCCCCAACCTACCAACACCAGAGGTTGATCAGACTGGTTCTGTTCGTGGAAAATCAAAAATCAAGTTGTGCCAGGGTCAGATGTGGTGCCACCCAGCCACCAACACGAGAGGGCTTTAGAGGATTATCATCATTGCAGAGATGCTGCAGACCTGGCATTTCCAAGCTAAGCACATCCTCTGCCTACACCTTGCAGACACCTGCTCCCTGCACCAAGCTCAGCCCTCCTGCAACCACCCAGGTCGCCAGGCAGCATCTCCTGCTTTTTCTGAAGATGTTCTCAAAGCAGGGTCTTTCCAGAACTTGGGGAGAGCAACTCTTTGTATTTCTAAAATCTGAGACCACTCAGTTTCTAAGAACTGAGACCACTCAAACAAGTGGTGTGCAGGAGACAGATTCTGATGCATTCCACTATGGCAAGGAAATTGCCTAATATTTTTAAACATGGAAAAGGCTAATAGCTGATCATCTAGCATCAAAAGCCTCATCTGCCACAGGAACTGCAATTAACTCAAAATAAGCAAGAGGCTCTCACAAAGACAGAAGGCTCCTGATTAAGTCCTTAAATAAGGAGCAGGGCACTGTCCTAGGAAGTTCAAGATTGACTTTACCAAAAATTCAGTGTTAACACATCCCCAGCATCAACTTAGCACACAGTAGTAGCAAGTGGCTTTGAGCCACAGCCTGTGTTACTTGTGAACAAATTTGGTGGCAAAAGGCTTATCAACTCCCCATAAAAGAGGCCAAAATACTCTAGTGCAGAGGAGAGGAAATTGGTATGACATAGAGCAAGGTATTCTCCTTTTCAGTGTTCTGAGGAAGACATAGGTTGCATGTAACTTCTCATTTTGAAACTTCAGTTACCTGCAGAGAAGAGTGGATGTTTTAATAGTGTGGACAGAAGTCAGCTATCTGGATTGTTCAGCACACTCCCAGACCCAGGGAGAAGGATTCACAGGCAAGTAACTCCTCAAGGCCATGGATCCCACATCTTCTTACCTTTCTCAGTTCAAGTACACTGCCAGCACTTGGAATGAGTCAGGGTGACAGTACACACAAAACAAGCCAGCAGAAGCAGGTGCACCACAAATAGTATGTATACAATACCTGGACAATGACCTGAGTGGCCACATTATGACTCTATCCCATCTTTCCCTACATATTAAGAGTCTCTCAGCTACCAAAGTTAAAGGGATATTTGTGCTATTCATTTCCCACTATGGAAATTGAAAAGGCCCGTGAATAGAAACATACAGAAAATAAAGTCCAAGATGTACTTTCAGTGTCCTCCTTCGTGAAAATAATTCCTTTGCCTTGAGTCCAACACTGCTACATGTCAACATTAGTCCTAGACCAGATGAGAGCCTTCTCCCAGGCACTGTGAAGCAGTGCTATAAAGTCTTCCCTCCATCCAGCTTTCAGAGATAACACTGTGATTACAAACACCCACAGATGACCAAAACATAAGAGCTTCTGGTCGACATGAAGAACACAGCAGTACCCATGTCTTAAACATTTAACATAAAATCCAGCATATTCACACTGTCAACTTCCAGTCTGATCACAAATAAAAAATGCTCATGTAAGTATAACCCAAGCAAAATGTAACATTGCTTGTATTTTATAAAGACTGTGCGTTTTAATTACATAGACTCAAGGCCACAGGAGACCCCTGATAGCACACAAATGCCCATAGGAAAGGCATAGTACCAGTTAAAACAACTTTTGGTGGAACTTGGAACTTGTACAATGGTACCTTTACTCATCCCACTGGACCACACAGGGGTTCCTTGGGATCAGCACCAAACAGAAAAGCAAGCATGTGTTTCACGTGCACCTGACACCAGCTGGCCATCACTGATTGTTCTTATATTAGCCCCCAACACACACCACCACATACAAATCCAACTTTCTGAGATGAGAAGACCAGGTGCTCAAGGCACATAACACCAGGACATTTTGTTGCACTCCATTAGGCTGTTTTTACAAGTGAGGAAGAGTAGCACAACAGCAAAACTGTTCTCTCAAGGTATCTCAGATTTTTCTTCAAAATCTTCTTTTAATGTCTGTTTATTAAATAAAATAACCCAGGATACAATGTATGCATTTTATTTAACAGAAGCAGTAAGGAATGAACCATGTTCTCACTTCCTTCTCCTGTACATCTTCATTTCCAAAATAAGAACTCCCTACTTCACCAAGACACTTATTTTAGAAAGACTGAAGTCCACAACCAATCTTAGAAAGATCAAAAAAAGCAGAGTGGGGAGATGGTTTGATTTTTGGGGGTTTGCTGTTTGTTTTGGGTTTTTTAGTTGCTGAAATATAATTACAACTTTCAAGGTATAAGGCAGAAAAAACATCTCTACTAACAACTACTCTAAAAGATATACACAAACCTGCCCTTTGCAATGAAGTAATCTGTTGGAGTCCTGGAGACTTGGAATTTGGGGTTTTGGTGTATAGTAATATGTATGAGTCAGAATGGAGGACTTTGGGTGTTGTCTTTGTCCTTCTTCTTCATGGGTTTGGGTGGTTTTCTGTAATTGGGTGAAAAAGGTCTGCATTGCATGCCTTGGGTGGTCATTATTGGGTCAAAGCCATAAATAATATAGGCGTCACCCTGGTATTGGGTAATTGGAAAGAGTTAGAAGCACTCCATTTTACCTTGTTTCCCCAGCTGGCTAGTTAGGCTCACAGCTTGTGAGCCTGCAAATACTGTAAATAGATAAGATATAATAAACAAACAAGTCTGAACTTGACATCTTCATTTCCCATGTTATTCATCCTGACCTTGGCAAGGGAAAAAAGAAGCCTAAACAGTCACAAGAGCTGTACTAAATCAAGGACTCATCATGTTTTGTTTTTGATGAAAATTTGTGAAGTGCCTTTATTTGCTGTTTACTCTGTTCTGCCTTGTTACTGCTGGAAGAAAAAGAACCCAGTACTACTGCTAAAGTCATCTGCAGGTATTACACCAGGTAGAATGCAACTTTTGACAAGTCCTCTTTTGTAGTGTTTCACACTCAAACAAGCAGTCTAATTCTACAGACAAAAAACATTCAAAAAAGTAAACAGAAAATCACTCAGGTCAAATATTCATAACAAGTCTGGTTACTTTATTTTTCATCTGTGCAGTCAGTTAAAAGAACAGTTAATGATGAAAGCAGACAATCACAGAAGCTTTAGGTAGAGTTTTGTAACACTGAAGAAGCAAATGACCACACTGAACATATTCTTTATGCTGGTCATTTCCAAATGAAACAGAAGGACATACACAGGTCTAGTTCAGTGTAAAACCTGATATTAAGCAGCAACGTGATCACAAATTGCAACACTGTCACATACAACACAGGAAATTACTGCTTATTCAAAGTTACACAGCCCCTGCAACAAAGATGATATGACTATTTTTTAAAATAAGAACCCAAAATACATTCAAGATAATGGCTGCAACAATAAGGCAATAGTTTTAAAAATAGATCCCACTAAAGAGAAACAAGACCAACTGTGTCACCTATTGCCTTCATAAGGTTTCAGACTAGGATGGGTCCATTCAAAGTTAAGTGCTTACCCACCACTAACGTTTCAGAAGGACACTGGTAAGAACACCTGAAGACATGAGTATATTGGACTGCCAGCAATCACAACCCAGGTCTTATCACAAGTACACGTCCCACACACGCAGCTTTGTTCTTACATGAAGGGCCCTGTACAAAGATTTCACTACAGTTTCCTTCAAGAAAAATTATGCATTGACAGAAGACATCAGCATTTCAAAATTCTTCCAAACCACATTATATAATATACCTTTGGCCTGCTACGAGTAAGATCATTAAAGCTATACACTAGGCAGACAGTGTTATTGGCAGCTACATCACAACATTAAGAAAATAGCATTGGCTGTTTAGAAAAGGAAAGAGACTGAAAATAACTTTGGGGAGTGAAATGTACACCTACAGACAGCATGGAAGAGAGAAGGAAGTTGTTTGGCTAGAGCAGATGAGCTACCCACAGGTTCCACATCCATCTTATTGCATATTTGATTGGTGTCCGCATTCAAACCCACACGGATTTCTCCTTCATTACCTTGCTCCAGAGTCTTGATTTTTGCACCTTCAGAGCTACCCTGAACTAGCTATGTATATTGCCATGACTTCACATTTCTTCACAGCTCCTAGAAGCAGGGACTAAGTCACTGTTACTTAGCCAGGGACACTACAGGCATCAGCCTTTTGCTGTCTTTTGTGTACTACAGTCTAGGTAAAGTGAAGTGCAGTGGAGTGTCAATATCCTATATCAGTAAAGAATAAGTATCTTTATTTGTAAGCCTAGATTAGCAAAGCTAGACAAAGATGCTAATATCTTAAGAAAAATGTCCCAGTACTTGATTAGAACTGCTAGACTGCAAGTCTCACCATGTGACAAGACATAAGCACACAAGAAAATTGGGACATTAAGTTGTGTGAGGCAAACTGAAAGCAGCAGGAAATAGGATCTGATGGCTTTTGCTCAGTTTGAGTAAATGGGAATTTTACTAATTAAAGAGAAATGAAAAAGGAAAAAACAATTCAACCATCATTAGACATTCCCTTGCCAACACACAGGACAGAGGAGGAGACAATCAGTATTTCAACGTGTGTTTACAGGATATGTGCATAGCACTGCCTAATCATGCCTCAAAATGTAACCTTGTGCTTAATATATACATGCTAGCAAATGAAACAAAGTCTTTTAGACTCCAAAGGAAAGTCGGGGCTGATCTTATGAATTTTAATAATGAAATATCCAAATGATTTTAAGAAGTGAATGCCCCACATTGAATTTTGATCACTATTCAAAACTGATAAATTAAAACATAAAGGCACTAACAGAGTGCTCTTCTAGATGTAGGCCTACTTGACGAAAAACCTAAATGCTGCTGCTTTTAGCCATATAACTGAACCAAACCACAATCTGGAAGCCATAGGTTTAAACTTCTTAACAGCTGAAAATACAAGACCAATTTTAAAGTCTTGATTAAGTTTTTGTACATGGAACAATGATCCAAACACTACCACATATCCAAACCTAGAGAGAAAACTGAAGCTGTTCAAGACGACGTCTGTTGGTAGTTCTCTCTCATACACACATCAGAGGTGGTACATGCATGTTCCTCCTCTTTCCAAAATCTCATGCATCAATCTTCAGAGCTGCTAGATAAACAGAAGTGGAGCTCTTCATTCAGAAGTGCAATGTCAAAATAGCTGTAGAACTCATCCTCAGAGAAAACAGGAGCAACTGCTGATTACCAGTAAAAATTCGTAAGTCCTCCAGCAAACGTGAGGTACCAAATTCCCTGCTGGAACACTGTCAAGAGTGTCCCAGTGATGCCTGACAAACTGGTAAGAGAGCCTTAACTGCTTCTTGGAATAAAGTTGTTAGATACCAAATACCTAATGTAAAGGTGTACAAGGAGAGCTAAGAGAAGTGCTCAGTGCCCAAATACCAAAGATGACACTTCAGAATACTAAACAGTGGGTAGTGTATAACCCAGGCACCTTCCTGTCTCCAGCACAGGTTGGACTTGGAGTGAAAGGTTCAGGAAAAACATTCAGAAGCCTAGCAGGACTGTTTAACCTAGAATCTTTCTTATATACCAAAACCAAGAAAACAGGTCTTGTCATCCAATTGCTTTCTTTGCATCTCCTTCTTTTTTAAAAAAGAGGAGATAATAAAAACCTCCAAATCATGTATACCTAATAGGATTTTTCATATTTCATTTATACTTTTTACATATACAACAACTTAACTAAAATCTCACTTTAGAATACATTCTAAAGCAGGATATTCTTTCAACTGATTTTTAGTTCACGTGCTTTCTCAAGGTTGAAAAAATATATATATTCATATACAGCTAAGGAAATAAAACTCAATTTCACTATATGTAGTTACAGTGCTGCAAAGAAAAAATAATTTATAAACTATTTCAAGTCTGAAATGTTTACTATGTTCAGACTAACACAAAGGCTAAGCCTATGGTCCAGGACCTGTTCTTCATCTGCGTGCTGAGAGGGGAGATACAGGAGCTCAGCATTTTTGTGATGGAGATTTCTCTCCACCTCTGCATTCTTCCAGTATTCTGTAACCTGCTGCTGAAGCCCTCTCTGAAACTCTATCACAGCAGCATCATCCATCGGTAGCTCAGAAGGAAAGGTCCACAGAGATCAGTGTTACCTCTTAGGTCAGTTTGTCAGTAAGATCACACCACTGAAGGGCACAGGGCAGAGATGTTAAGCATCCACATTTACTCAGAAGTTCAGTGGAGTACTTTATGTGGTCTCTTCTGTCGGTGCCCTTCGCTGCCGAGCTGATTTCTGTCTCCCTCTCTGAGGCGAGGGTGGAATTTCCTGTTCAGTTTCAGTTTCTGAAGGCTCGTTGTCTCCCTGCTGGGACCCTGTATCTCCTATTAATTCTCTCAGGAATTTGAATTTAGACAAAAACAATTGCCAGACCACATACCATCCTGCAGGAGAAAGAAAAAAGGTATTGCTTAGTTATTTCATACAAATTGACAGTCAGCTCTCCAGCAAAGTATATCACAAAAGGGAAAAAAAATTCATCAGCTCCCATCCTCTATTTGCCAACCCCAACATTGCTCCGCAACACATCCACTCCTTTTTACAGCGCTATAAAAACCATTTCAACTTCATAAAGTTTGTCCTCATCCAGAAGCAACATTTAAGCTCCAGGAAAAGCCCTACACATTCTAAACTCTACTGCTACGGCAAGTAGGTGAGTGATCACCATCGCCATCACACAGATAAAGGTCATAATTGTCAGGAAAAAAGAAGTCCTGTGGTTATATCTCAAGCAAAGAGTCAGGATTCATTACACAGGCACTGTGAAAGCACTAGAATTTCCCCCCACACTCAGCAACACTAAATTCTGGAAATCACATTTTTAAAGTTGCATTGCGTAGTCACTATTAACCACACTTGCTCAGATCTTCAAATTAATATAATATTTTATAATAAATCCTATTCTGAAATGGACAAGGTCTTCCTTGTATTCACTAAAAGACCACATTCCCCAAATTCAATGAGATCCCTCACCACGCCCAAATCCCACTAAAATAAAATTAACATTCTGTGGTAAATCTATGTTATGCTCCAATGCTAAAATACTCTAGGTCCCAAAATTATGCAACTAAAGAGCTGAGATAGATTCTAGAAATGTGGTTATCTTAAAAAATATTTAAGATCCATCCGCTCCTCCTCCTCTGTCTTGTCTAAGTGTTTCTGTAACAGGTAGCCAAAAAACCTTGAAAAAGCAGATAAAAATATATCTAAACTTAAGCCACAATCTTAATTTTAGAAGAACCCACCAAACAGGAATACAACTTCTCCATGAATACCGTTAAGTGGAGCAAAATTTAAACAGCTCTGTGAAAACAAATGCCAAACAAACATCGTTTGCAACACCAATACCCACCTGGTCTGCACAGAGCTATATATTAATAGTCTCAATCTCTGATCAGAAGGTCTTGCCAGCTCTTTAAGCCTATACTGCTGACCTATTCAGATATTAAGAGCCCTGTTTTACAGAGCTAGGGAAAACTATCCTACCAATTACACAGCTTCCACAGAAGCAGACTTCTGGGAATGGATAACAGGGCATATTAGAAATAACACATATAACCACAGCACCTCTGTATTTCCTCCTCTTCTGTAATCAGAGTCAACAGGCAATCCATTTCTTATGACAAAAACAAGATCCCACCCTTCTCCTCCTTCCTGGAATACTTTCCACATCCTGCAGTTCTGAAATTTCAGTAACTCCTCTGGTCCTGAGAAAACTGAATAAAAGCTTTTATATGACAACCTTTTATGACCTAAATTAATTCATAGAGCCTACACAAGTATTTCCTTTCCCATGAATACCTAAACCATTTAATGACTTGTGATTAAATTGAATCTCAAGTTCTGCAAATGCATTACATTCCCTTTCACCTAGGAAAAGAACCTGATGGTAGATGGTTCAGTTTGGCTTCTCTTTTCTTTTAAAACTGAAAGTAAAAATTGTGGTAGCAGCTCTTTGAAAATTGCTTCCATTGAAAGGGAAGAGGGAGGAGGATGAGCCAAAAATATTCAGGGCATTCCCGAAGGGTTTTAGGGCACTTTATAGAAGCATGACTTCAGTATATTTGGTGTAAATAATTATTCCATTAAAGGAGGTATTTTAACTTAAGCTAAATAAAGTGAACCACGTGCTTCCTCCCTCACTGCAAACAGGCTACTTAACACCCAGATTTACTACGGGGTGTGTGTTGGGGAAATACTAAAGAATGAACAAAGTTAATTCACACTCTTAAGAAAAACAGCACTCATTTCTTTTCAGTGTTTGGTCTGAGTTAGCGAGCAGAGCAGAATGGTTTAAGTATCCAAAACCCCAAGTACCATAAACAGACTTTGGAGCTCTCTAGCCCCAGACTACAAAGAAGACAGTGTAAATAATCAGCCAACAAGACTGGTTCTAGCAGCCAAACAAACAGACCAGTGGTAACAGGCAGGTGAAACAAACCACAGTTGCAAAAAGAAAATTGCAACAGGCTTAGCCAAAGGCAATAGTGGGAGGGCAACCAGGCTTGAAAACTGGAATTTCAAAACCCTCACAAAGTCTCCTAGCCAGTACCAGAGACCTTTAGGTATAAAGTAATCAAAGTAGAGAGATTTCTTTCTTTCACTTGCTCTAGTTACTGTGCCAACTTGGATGGAACGTTAAAAAAAAAAATAAAATCCCAAACCAAACACATTTGTCCAAATCAAGTTAAGACTGCCCCTTCGGCTGAGCCTCCTTGTCGCCTGTTACTAAATAAATAACAATTTCCTTGGAAATAACCTGACTACTAAAGAAAAAGTCATTCTGGACAAGAAGAAATCTCTCCAGCAACAATATCAGCTAAATACACCATTAAACAAAACCACACACACAGACACAAAGCCTACAGGCAGATTCACATTGTCTCTGGATCAGAAGACAATACATTTTCTATTAATTTCTTTTCTCTTAAGAATGGTAAATTCAAAATGGTAACACCCAGCACTGTGCCATACTGAAGAACTATAAGTTACATAACTGTGTTTTAAAAAAGAAAACAATTGTAAATGCGTCTAAAATACACACACAAGAAAGGTAAAATGGGCATCTCTAGTCATTCTTGTCTGTCTGTGGCTCAGTTTAGCTTTGTGGGTTTTTTGCTGTAGAGCTCTTCCTGGACAGGTAACTGACACCATTGGTTTTCACCTCTAACACTTCCACTCTGTTCAGGTAAGCTGCTCTCAAAGAAGTCCTACTGGTTTAGCTTCACCACACAAAACCCATTTGATTAGAATCAGTCTTTCAGTGCTTGCTTTGTTTTCTTCAGCTATTTGATTCACCTTTTAACATCATCCTCAGTTTGATTGAGCCTGTGGAAGCCAAACAGCACACCCAGAACACGCCTTCAGGAAACAAGTAGCGATGACACGCAGACTATAATACACAATATTTCTACACTAACTGGTGAAAGAAGCTCCTCTCAAAGCAGCCAGCCAGATCAAACATACATCAGCCCAATGCAAAGCAGGGGATACAGCTCTTGATGTACCTGAATCCAGTGTTGCAAAATCTAATCTACCAGAGTTTTGTAGCTAGGCAGAACAGCAGCTCCCAGCCTTGCACAATGTAGTACTCATTAAAGGCTGGGAGCCACCATCTCACTTAAAAATGCCACAGACAGATGCCATGCAAAGACATCTAAGCCACATCTGATACTGTGCCATCATTATCTCAACCCCCCTCTAATAAATCACAACGCAATGTGTTTGTGAAGATGGGGCTGTGAGTCAAAGCCTTTGACTAACTCACAGAGGATGTAACATCCATGCAATTCAGATGTTAAACATTTTATGGTTTGACTACACATCAAACATCAGCTCTTGGTTCTTTGTAAATGGGAAAGAAACAGTGATCCAAGTACAAAGTTACATCCACTCCAAAAGTGAGGGATAACAAGTCTCAGGCCCATCCATTTCATTCACCTTTCACTGGCTTGTATGCAACAGCTAACAGAGTTTTCTTTACTAGAGCACATTTCCCATTTGAATCAGGAAAAGCAAACAAAAGAAAAATCCCAGCGTTAATACTGAGTGCTGTGGAAAAGCAACTTGATTTTTCTTATGTGAAATACAAATGAAACTAAGAAAGGCAGAATAGTGATGCAATAACTGCACAACACAGAGAAGTTTGAGCTTCCAGTTCTGACTCTACTGCGGAATTCCTGTGCAGTCCTGCAAGATCATTTTACTTCTGTGTCCCTACTGATTTGAAAATAGGATCCTATCATGCCAGAACATGGGAATTAATTTAGAACTGGGGTATTGCCATGGTAAATGTTGCCTATATTCAAATGCTGAAGTGTCCATCACAGAAAATTCTAAGCAGCTACAGCTGCCAAAAAAAAAAAAAAAAAAAAAAAAAAAAGAGCATGGAGCTGGAGATGCTAACCTGAGATTTGGGAGAACAGGGTTCTTCTCTGAGCTCTGTAAGGTAACTTGGCAACCATGCACCAGTCACTTCATCCACACCTCTGAACCAGTGCAGTACTAGTACACTGCCCTAGAGGACAGCTTTGCTAGAGAGAGATCAGCCTGAAGGAAGCACTGCTCTGACACTGGGATAACAGGGGACATAGGTGACATGGTGCTTGGCTCTGCACAGCTCCTTAAAACTGTTCCCATGTAATGCAGCACTACCACTTGCTGGTTGCTGACTGAGCAAAAGGAAACTTGCTCTCTTCTCATCTCCCATTTGTAACAGTTTCAAAACTCAACTTCAAATTAAAGGATGTTTTCTCTTTATGAGCAGTCTAATCAAGCATGACTTTCCTCATCTGTTAAGGTATTTCCCAAGAATCACTCATTGAAGAGAGTTTCAAAACTGTTTAAACAAAGCATTAAAGGAAAGTAATTCAGGCAGAATTTAGGGCTGAAATGTTTTCCCATCTGCAACTGAATTCATACTTGTGACGTGAGCCACACATTCATTTCAGCACTTAGAGTTACACGATTTTTATTTTAAGGTTGTATGTCTCAAACCGCATTTCATTAGCCTCTTGCCAAATGAGATGAACGCTTCCATCTGTTCCAGTGAAGGCACTTTGGCAATTTCACTTGGCTTCCTGCATTACTACGCTGGGAAAATAAAACAAATACACAGAGGTAAGCAATACCACAGTTCACCTTGGCTGGTATTTTATCCTATATCCTTGACTGTCCACAAGTTCCTCCCATCTCACAGGCACATGGAATACACAAAAGCAGCAATAAAACCACCAGAAAATGAAAATCCGAAAAGGTAGGAATAAAAAAAGTGGGAGCAAGTTACCTTAGTCCCACTTTTAAAAGAGCAACTGAAAATTTGCTGTGTTTACAGCACCTCAATGGTTTCTATGTCAGATGTGATCAGTTTACAAATGCTAGCTGCAAGCCACCCGTGCTTCTTAATTAATTCAGATTAACACTGGAAGTAGCAGTTGCCAGCATCCAGACATGTTTTAAAGAAAAGGAAATCAGGTCATTTATTCAAAATTAGACATAAATGCTTAATTCACATTGCTGAAGAATCAGTCAAAGTAACTTCTGATAATTTGTGCTCTGAATTTTGTCTGTTCACTTTGAAAAAAAGTTTTTCTCGTTATTTAAGTTTTGACAGCACTTATCACATCATATGTGAATGGGCAACAGAAATCCATGTGATCCTAGGATGTTTCCTGGATATTTAAGTTTATTACTCTCTGCAAGCAATCAACCCATGAGTCCTTTTATGAGGCACTCAAAATCCAAGTCCCAGCTCTTTATGCTCTTGACCCTTCTTCTCATAAGGCTGTTTCAACACCTCTTGTCAGATGGCTGGAAAACATTCTCATCATCAGATCAGGCTTGCTCCAGATTACATCCAGCCCTTCCCATGTCAGATTTGTCCATTAATTTGTATGTCTCACTGGCTAGCCTTTGCTCATATCCTGTCACACACAGCACTTAGGCAGTTTCTTCTCCACCTTCTCATCTACAGGTCACTTACTCTTTCCAACCTTCCCAGGGAAAGTGCCTGTCACCAGCACACATAAACAATTCAGTTCAAAGTACTCATTTTTTTTCTCCAGTAGTGGTCATGACACTGTTTTCCTTGAATATTTTCCATGGCAAGAGAAGTATAAGTGGTATAACCAATACTAATTAATTAATTAATGCTGAGTGATGGAAAAATCATTATAAATCCTACAAATCACTGTCAAATCCCGCTGAATCTCTTCTAACATGGTAATAGTTCAGATCCCTCCCCAAAAAAATGCAATGATTGTGTCAGCTTCCTGTGTTTGGTACATCTGAAATCTAGGTGACTTTTAGAAATCATTTTTAAAAGTCTGATAGTGATTAATGTAAAATACAATGAAGGATTCAAAGCAAAGTATTCGTGGAATTCAAGATGAATGTCCAATATGTAATTCCAAACAGCTAAGTATTTACAAGCCACTTAAAGTTATTAATTACTTCTGCTTTCTTTACCCAAGAAAGCACTAGGCAAATGATTATGTTAGCAGCCAAAGTTAATGCTTAGCATTTCAATTCCATTTGTCATATACAGACAAAGGCAGAAAGGCCTGAGGAAAATTATGCTTGTTTCTGAGTTTGAACAGCAAGCTGCAAAATTGTATTACTCTTTCAGCAAGATGGTAAGCAAAGATCTTGTATGCATACTTTGAAAATACAACAACTCTAGCAATTACCGTGCTGCATCTCCTAAAAGTTGAAAAGTGTCCGGTGAACACCTAATGAGGGTAGAGAAACTTGAATAAATATCTACTTATGTCACTGTTTAGTCTGTAACAACAGACAGTGCAGGAAAAGAGCACAAGACCAAGCAAAGTACAGCCTTGCAGTTCCAGTTATCAGTATTTCACAGATTTCCTCACCCAAGACAATGACCAAGATCTTCACCTTTCTTCCAGAACTTTAAATGACAGAAGTTTCAGCATCCAAAATATTCCTCGTTAATGAGCTTGCAAATTATTTTCTCGTTTTGTAAAAGTAAAACCATTTTTTGTTTTCAGCCTGTTGCTTGACCATTTAACTTCACGAACTCCAACTCCTCTGCAGTGATGACATTTCACAACGCTTCCCACTTCACTTTTGACATGCTATTCAGTGGTATAGCCACCACCCCCCTTCTCCAGTCATCTGTTTTCCAGGCTTGATTGATCTAACCTGTTTAGAGTTTCTTCACACAGAAATAATTTCACAGCTCTCAACAAAGAATTGCTAAGGAAACCCTATCTTTTTAAAAAGAAACAAGGATTTTTTTTTTAAATGAGGTAATACACTTTAATAAGAAAATACACTGTGAGACATGCACATGGATGATTCCTATAGCAGTATAATGACATTTTCTCTTCTATTTCAGGCTTCTAATGTTTGATTTGCCTGTTTGCTAGCTACAAAGCGTTACAAAGATATTTTGGAGAGATGCTTGCAATTACTTCAGCTAATCCTTTCTTTGGGATAATAGCAGCTCAGTTTGATTCCATTGTATTTCTCCATACAAACTGTATGTGTACACATTTCACACTTTCTATATGCCTTACTTCATACATGTTAATACTGGGCTTCAGTCTCCATTTCACTATCCAGTCCCCTTGATAATGCAAAAGATTTTCACAGTGCTTTATCATTTTGACAAAAATTAGCAGCAGTTTTTAAACTATTAAATGTCAATCTTCACTTTGCTCCCTCAGTTTTTCAGAAACCACCTGTAAACTCACCTGTCACCAAGGTGCAGGGTAGGTTTGTAAGTCTCACAAGCCTCTCATCACATATTATGGCACAGTTTGAACTTGCCTGCATGGTTTCTGTTTGTTTATTTGTTTTGAGATCTCCAAGCTCTGCCTATTGGCCACAAGATTCACACACTGCACTGCTGATTCCTTCCAAGAACTCCAACACACCTGCAAGTCATCCCTCCCACTGAACTAACCCTCCTCTCTGCATATTAAAAAAAAAGGAAAAAAAAAAAAAAAAAAAAAAAGGAAAAAAAAAAAAAAGCAAGCTTTGGATGAATCATCAAGGCTGGAAGAAATCTTCAAGATCATCCAGACCAACCATTCACCCAGCACAGCTGCTTGTAACCTCTAAGTCACTAAAACATCACCCAGCGCCACATCCAGACTCCTCCCGAACACCTCCAGGGATGGTGACCCCAGCACTTCCCTGGTCAACCTGTTAAATCCGCGACCACCCTAACAATGAAAAAATATTTTCTCATCTCTAATACGAATCTCCCTGTCTCCGTTTAAGGCCATTTTCCCTGGGCCTCTGACTGCAGGCACAGCAAATGGGCCTCACTACCAGCTTCATGTCAGTGGTTGTAGAGGGCGATGAGGTTCCCCCCGAGCCTCCTCCTCTCAATCCACATAAAAACCTCCTAAGAGCTATTTTCAATCAATTCTAGCAAACAGGAGCCGAGGGATGCCGGTCCCAAGTTTACTTCCTGCACTCTCTGCCATTTCAGACGGGGCAGGTAGCAGCCGCACAGGGTGACTGCCCAGGAGTCCCACCACTTTAAAAACCCCTCAGTTTCAGAGGAAACGCCGAATTAGACACCGAAGTAAGGCTCCGGGAGCATATCAAGGCTAGAAAGGACTCGGGAACAAAGAGAAGAGGGCGCTGCGCACCACAGACGCTCCCACACAGCAGGGCACGGTGCCCTTTTCCTTCCCCCGCTCAAGTCAATCGCAGCCCGGAGGAACCAGCACAGATTGCGAGCCCGGGCGGGGAGCGGCAGCACCTCCCGCCGCAGCCGGGCCGCCCCCCGCGCCCCGGCGCTCACCGCACAGCATGAAGAGCAGCACGCAGGCCAGCGTGGCCACGATCACCAGCAGGGTCAGCCCGATGCTCTGCCACATGGCGCGGCCGGGGGGAGCCGACGGGACCCGGGCCGGGCCGGCGGCCGCGGCGGCCCCGCTGCTGCTCCTCCTCCCGCCGCCGATCGACCCGGCGGCCAGGCGGGGCGGGGCTCCCGGGGCAGCGCGCTGGCGCGGGGAGGGGCGCGGGACATCCTGGGAGTCGTAGTTCGTTTTCCTCCGCAGCGGCCCGAGAGGAAGGGTGATCCCCGACAGAGAGGACTACAAGTCCCGGTGTGCCCTGCGGCACGGGGGTAATGGCGGGGGGCGGTGTGGGCGGTGTGAGGGTAGAGGGAGCGGTGCTGTGGTAAAGCCCAGGGGCGGAGGCGGTGGCGGTGGTGGCTGGAGCCCTGCGGGGGGCAGAGGGCCCGTAGGACACACGGAGGGGCGATTCGAGGCCAGGCTGGACGGGGCTCTGAGCCGCCTGGTCTGGTGGAAAGGGTTCCTGCCCAGAGCAGCGGGGTTGGAACTTGGTGATCGTTCAGGTTCCTCACAACCCAAACCGTCCTGTGATTCCACCACTCTGTGGCTGAGATTTAGGGATGCGGCAAACTGATTTCTTAATCCTGTTTCTGCCTCTTGCCGTTTTTGCCCTTGCGTACGTCCAGTGGGATTGTATAAAGGGACAACAGGAATATCCAGGCCTTAGTCAAGGAAGGATTTACGCCCCGACATGGTTGGAATTCCACCTGACCTTGGCTCTTGCCCTCTATTGACGTGATGGTGGCACATCACAGCTGGCCCTTCCCACTTAAATGAAGTCTGAGGAAATAATATCTCTCAGAATTGTGAGATAATCTTGCTTGTGGTACGGACTTTGCTGTTAGCACTGGAATAAAGTTATAATTTTCCTGTGTGGTGTGCTGGTTAATGCTTCTAAAATTACTGGAAACGTGTATAAATCCAGGACTACAGAAGCTTAGTTTCCCATGGGCAACCCACCATTGGAGTGACATGTCAGTGAGAGCTAGTCCAGTTCTTTGTTTCTTTCATGTGGTATGTAAAAGTTTCCCCGTTTAAGTGAAACTAAAAATTCTTTGTTTTCCTAGACTCTGAGCACACCTCCTCCTTTCAACACACCTGTAAAGCAGAATTACCTGCACATGCAAACCCATCCACATCCTTAAATTTGCTGTCACTTCACCAAATCAAACTGGAGTTCTTTCTTTCTGATCCTAGCCTTCTTTTCCCAACATTCCAAACCCTGTTTAATACTCTGCCCAGATTATTAAACCACTTAGCATGTCTTTTGCAAGTATCATTTAATTTGAAACATGTTTTCTGTTATTTTCCAAGACTCCCTGATCTTTAAATGTTATTATAATTCTCACCTCGGCACTTGTTACATGTACTTAAGCAAAGTTTCCTTTGTACTGCAAACAAAGCAAAGTAGTAACAGTTGTTACTAAATTATTTTTGAAAAGTAAGCTTCCTCCTAGCTGCACTGTTCTGTTTCTCTGATTTTTTTGCTTATCATCTGCAGTTAGAGTAAGTTCTCTGGATATGGGATTGCTACCTTCTCTTTTCTGTAAAATAGCTGTCACATTTTAGGGCTATTAAAATATTTCAAATATTTTGGAGCAATAAATACATGTGATCTATATGTGTGTGTGTATATATATATATACACACACACATGGATCATACATACATGATCAAACATATAGAGTACTGCTCAAGGCAATATGGAATTCCAGGCACTCTTGGAGTGTCCTGTGTCCTGTACAGGGCCAAGAGTTGGACTCAACGATCTTTATGGGTCCCTTCCAACTCAGCATATTCTGTGATTCTAATAGACTAGGAAGTAAAAAATGAAGACAAGTAGCAATTAGAGTTCTCATATGTTCTGTACAGGTTGATTGCTTCTAATCAATGTATGTTCAGTTCGGAAAATCTTCATTTTACTTATTTACGTGTCCCTTTCTCTAGTTTGTTCATCAGGTGTGTCACCTTGTTGTAAAAGGCTATCAGGTGAGTTAGGCATGATTTCCTGCCCATGAATTGATGCTGACTAGTCACAATTACCTTGACCTTCATGGTTTCAGAGATCACATGAATTCCAGGAGGGTTTTCTCTGTGACCTTTCCAGAGACTGAGATGAGGCTCACTGGCCTGGAGTTCTCCAGACCTTCCTTCTTGCCCCTCTTGAAGACAGAAAAGGTACTTGGTCTCATCCAGTCTCCAGGAACCTCTCCCAGTCAAGAGCGTATTTCAAAGTTAATTGAGAATGACCTCACAATGACATCTGGCAGCTCTCTCAGCAGTCAAGGACACAACCTCTCAGGCCCTGGGAACTTAAGGTTTTTCAGTTTTGTTTGAGTGTCCCCTAACCTGGTCCTGCATTGAGGATAAGTCTTCCTTGCTCCAGACTTTCCTTCTAATCTCTTGCCTCAGAGTGAAGAATGCCAATATGGATTGTCTGAAATTCATACTGAATTTGTCCTCAGGACAGACATAAAAAGGACTTTCTGTCATAAAGGCTGAGGCACCTAAATAAGAGATAGATGTATAGGTGAGGTGTAACTGGGGGTGTTACACTGCAACTAAGCCATGAGATACAAGAAGAAATATTCCTCTTCCAACCATTTGGTCAATAAATCTTTATTATTCTATTTTTCCCAACACATGAAATAAACCCTTTCCCTTGAGCCACTTTGTGTCAGTTAAGATTTATATGCAGATCTCCATCTGAATGAAAAAACTCAAAGACATTATGTGTATTTTACCTAGGACTTTTCTTCAGATGAAAGTTAAATGACATGAATAAATACACATCTGCTCCACTAGGTATCATTTCACATGCTAATGTGCCAAAAATCTGTACAATGCCAATGATGATGCACTTGGAATAGGTGAGCTGCAATGTAGACATTGTTATTTTTCAAAACCCCATAAGATCGCACAAAAGAAAACAGAACTATTGTTGGACAGATGAGGTTTTCTATTCACTGAAGTTCAGAGATAAGGTTACTTATACAAATCTAATCTTGGTATATCCAGTTCTTTAAGTGTATATGTGTGATGCGGAGTCACAGAATTGGATATAGCTCATCCATTCCCTGAGGAGGATGGAAAAATCTCATTCATGACATTATGACCTTCTATCCATCCTCTTGTTACATGCTCACTGCATACTATCAATAGTCTACATTTAACACTTTTTCCTGTGATGCTAAACACTGATCACATCTTGTATTTTGGGGGTAGGGAAAAGAGGATGCTCAGGCCATCAGGCAGCAGAAGGACTGCAGCACCAGACTGGTGAGGGGGCACTCAGGGGGCCTCTGCACAACAGTGCACCAGGCCATGGGCTGGCTCACAGCAACAGCTTTTGACACATTTCCTCAAAGCAGCAAGGCCCCAAAGTGCTGTGAATAAGAGAGCTGAAGACTCTTTAGCTCAGGGAAGAGGGGTACACATGCTGAGGGCACAAACCTTATTCTCAGGGTGTGAGAGCTGATGCATCTAGACCAACCAGTTGTTTCACAGCAGCCAGTTAACCACTGTTTGTGTTTGCATAGCAAGACAAGGGGAGAGATCTTATTATCCCTCCTTCACCTGGGAGTGGGCTGAGGCAGACACACACCTTTGAAGTATCAACTGATTTTTGATTGCCCCTTCTGGCCTGCTTTTCAGCTGGCATGTGGGGGAAATCTCATGCTTCCCTTTATTTGTAGCACAGCTTTTGCTGATGTCAGGTAATGCTGCAAGTGCTCAGCACTTCAACAAACCCACCCTTGGTTACCTAGAGGGAAACAGCAGAAGCAAGAATGAAATCATTGACTAGCTGTAAAACCTTATATGTAAACAGCATGGAAAATATTTTATATAGGGCATTTATTCTTGTCCTGAAAAAGAATTTCAGCTACTTAAGGGTTTGGTTTTTTTAGTCCTTTTCCAGATCCTTGCCTCATTCATGGCCTCCTGTTTGTTAATTATCATCTGCATTGATGAAGTCTGAGTCTTGCCGAAGGCTATTATTGCAAATAAGGCTTAGTAAAATGAATATGGGCAGGAAGAGCAAGTTAAAGCAATCCAGGCAGTTTTTGTTCTACAGTGTCCTAATTTTTTAATCCTTCTCTTGGCACATACTGTATCTCTGAAGGTAACTGGCAACCACATCAGCTACTGGAGCCAAAATAATGTACAGGAACTTATCAGTTGTACCCCAGAAGCCAGGCAGGTAGTTATAGTTCATGCAGAAAGTGCAAATTGTAGCCCCTTCTTCTATTCAGAGTATACTTGTTGACTTTCCTACTGCTGACTTTCTTTAGGCATTAATACACTTCTCTTTCCTGGGGTGGGAATACAGAGAAAAAGCTTCCTTCTTCCTTCTGCATAACATTGTTACTCAGGACACTGTGAGCTCTTGAATGTAGGACTCAACACAGCAAGACCATGGTCCCAAACTGGAACCTCCACAAGCTACTCTAACACCAAATACTATTAGGTGTAAGAGAGAACATTCAGGTTCGTCCACAATTCACAGCAGTTAATGCAGCAGACTCCTCACAGGAGACATGCAGACAGCGAGGAACAGGCAGGAACTACAGCCTTTTGTACCAACTCACCTTCAGTATGTGCTTTGGAGCCCTCATGCTCTTCACAGTTCTTGGCTGACTTAAATGAACAGCACAGACTATTTGTATAAAGACAATAATCCTAAGGGAGATGAGAAAATTCTATTTACATTAATTTATAGAATAAAAAAATACATAGCCAAACTGTATCTGTGACTGCAGTCAAGGACTTTTCCTGTTGCAAATGCTTTCCAGCTTTAGCCAAGCCTTTTAAGAGTAACCAGCAGTGCTGGTTTGTGTCCGAGAGAGGGTGCTAAAACAAAATATTTACTACAAAAACTTCAGAGCTCCACAATTGCTCAATTCAGTGCTTCTCCCTGCATAAATTTATTTTGACTTAGTTTTTATTTTACTTGCTTGCAGCTGGCAGTTTAATGCAAGCTTTAGCTTTACGGACATATTACATCAGCTGTAGTTTCAAAGCTGAAAATAGCATTTAGAAAGAGCTAACCATACCAGAGGAAAACAAGGGAACAAGCTTCTGAATTTTCACTTCAGCCTGATTACTCAGATTTGATTCCATGAAGTTTTATTACTGACAGTTCTGAGTTAATAAAATTAACAAAAATTAACAAAAGTTAACTGAAGGAGGAGAAACTTAGATTAGATATACAGAAGAAATTCTTTACTTTGAGAGTGGTGAGGAACTGAAACAGTTACCCAGGGAAACTGTGGATGCCCCACCCCCGGCAGGGGCCAAGGCCAGGTTAGATGGGGTCTTTAGCAAGCTGATCTAGAGAAATGTGCCCCTGTTTATGACAGAGATGATCTAGAACTAGATGATCTTTAAGGTCCCTTCCAATCCAAACCATTCTATGATTCTATAAAATTCTGTCACACTGACCTTGTAACTCCTCATGGCTTCACTAGCAAAATGGAAATCTGCAGGTACATAACCATTGTCCTGTGCAAAAAAAAAATAGAAAAAGAATGGATAACAGAAGAAAGATATCCTCTTTAATCTGAGCTAGTTGCTCAGAAGAGACATTTTGCCATTTGAGTTAGATAGATGCTGCTGACAGAAAAATTTTGTGAAACAGGCATGTCCTGAGTTTAATATCCAAACTTTGGAAGAGGTCATGGTCAGGAGCAGTGACTGCTAATAGGTGGCATGGTAACGGGAGACAGAAAGACTTTTCCTTCCTGAACTAAAACTTCCTCCTGCTGATTGAATCTCAGTGGGAGCTGAGTGTTGCTGGTAGTTGACTGATCAGTGGTACCTTGTCCACACTGTTTCCTACTTAGCTGCAAGCCCAGTGGGACCTGTCAGCTCTGAAGTTGCTGCATTTCAAAGGTGCTTTTCCTAAGATGCAGAGATATCCAAAACCTGACTAGATACCACCTTGGGCAGCTGGCCATAGGAGACCCTGCCTGAGCAGGCTGCTTGGACCAGATGATCTCCAGAAGTCCCTTCCCACCTCAACCAGTCTGTGGTTCTGTAAATTAGGTATTTTGTGATAAAGTACAACCAGAACAACCCCTAGACCAGCAGTGCTCAAGCTAACTCCCTGTGGTATTGCACTTTGAACAGTGGTGGTTGTGTAACAGCGTTGCCTCAGAATGAAGTGCTGTTTAAATTGTCTCTTCTTACTCTGCATGTTTGCAGGGAATTTCAGCAGGAACTAAGCAAGTGTGTATTTGTCCATATGTCAACTAATTTTTCTGCCTTTTATCTCAGGACAATGTGCTGCTCACCAGTCACTGAAAGCTGGCTGGCAGAGGTCTGCTGTGCTTGGTGTCTGGGATCCAACTAAATGCATGGCATCACTCTCCCTGCAAAACAGATGAATGCAAATCCTGCCACAGCCCTTAAATCTCCAAATTCAGGTCATTAGATAGGTGTTAAAAATATCCATAATGCTATTACAGCTTCTCTTAGATGCTACCAGAATCCTATTTGTTCTTCCCTGGAGACACTATTGTTTTTATAAAAAAGAAAGTTGCTGCTATAGAAGGAAACTAGTTAAGGAAGAAAACTATCAATTTGTATGAATATAATGTGTCAGGAACAAGGAACTGAAGAAATTAGAAATTTGGCATCTTTACCAAACTTGAATATATGTTCCTTTCTGTTTTAGACAAAGAAGAACAAGAATAAAGACAAAAATACCTTATATTACCATATTCTTAAGCCTAGATTTGTCTTGACGCACCAACCCAGATTATTTTGGACTATGCAGAAATTGGAATAAAAAATTGTTAAGCCAAAGCATTGCGATGCACTGGGTCACTTCTATGTTCCCCTGTCAGCTTCCAAAGTGCTCCTTGCTCTTCAGCACCTAAGGAGTGCTGAGATTTTTGGACAAAGAGGACAATTTTCTGTTTAGGGAACAATTTCTGTGGGGACAAAAAAGGTATGAAAAAGTATTTCTCCTCAGTATTTCAAGATGGTTTGTAATGACACACAAAGAATTAAATGAATAACCTTTGGAAAAGGTGAAATAGGTGAAAGGCCGGCAGGTCAACCTCAGGAATTGCAGCAGTTAGTGTAGGCTAACGTGCTGGAATTTGGAAGCTTCAGCAAACAAGTTTGTGTCTGTAAAAGTGGGTTAGAAATTACATAAGGACACGCTTTCACGTGAATCTCCTGGCAGTATCATTTCTGGGCAGGCAGCAGCCCCAGGAAGGTTGCCATCCTCACTGCCTTTGGTGGACCTCTGTGTTGAGATCAAAGAGAAAACAAGGGCTGAAATAGTGCTTGGACAAAGGGCCGATCAGGAAGGAAATCTCGAGGTCCAGAACATCAGTGCTACATTTTGGACAAATATAGCATGTCTGTACATCATGTCTGTGCTTTAGTTGGTGAAGATGACACCAGTCCTGCACCACACATGGTCTCCTTAACATATTTCTACTCTTTGTCCCACTGAAACTGGGAAACACATCCCTGAGCTCTGGTCAACCAAACTATGAACACAGAACTGAGAAGGTAGCTATGGAAGTGTGTGTATGGATATGTAATTTCTTGACAAGTTTTCCTTTAGAAAATAACATTAAAAATATTAATATTTTTAAAGAAATACTATTTTGATTTCACATGCCAAATGTTTTTTTATTTAAAGCAGGGATAAAGAAGCAGGAACCTTTCAACCAACTTTGGTAATTTAAGTAAATGTTTTATAGTAGCCAAGACTTTGTTAGCACTTGGAACAAAAATGAGTTTTGAAGGTGTGAGATTTTTGTGCTTGTTACACCAAGCACAATGCCACTTCCTTCCCTGATCTGTTGTGTATCAGAGTCTGAGCTGTGGTGGGATCAGTAGCTCTGGTTGTGTGGCGTTTTTTCCTTCCGAGCCAGCCTAACAATCCCTAACAGACAGATCTCCTGGGAGATGCCACACTTGGAATCATAGAATCATTTAGACCGGCCAAGACCTCTGAGGTAATTGAGTCCAAGCAGTAACCATTAGGTGATGGATCTCACTTTGGCACAGTGTGTGGAGGATTCGGGGCTTCAGGTTAGAGGAGCTCGGCTTGTAAATACGAGTGCTGGGCCATAGACCAAACCCAAGTTGAACCCAACAGATTCAGTGACCCGGTCTGCTCCCACAGTGCTCCGACAGTGAATGGAATCTTCCCGACGGGGTGGATTCCAACAAAGGCAAACGGCCACCATCTGCCGTGACAGCTGGGTGTGTGATGGAACAGCCCCGCACAGCCTCTCCCCCCGGTCAGACACCGCTCCCCACCGCCCCCCACCCATCCCTCCGCCTCGCTGTGCCCTCGCCCGGCGGATCCCCGGCCGCCCCTCCCACCCGTGCCCGCCCTCACCGGCGGGGCGGGCGCGCCGGGCCGGGGGAGGCGGTGCCTTATAGGGCGGGCACGGGGCCGCGCCTGCAGAGCCGCGCCGAGCCGGCGATACCCTGGACAGCGCCTCGCCGCCCTCCGCCGCCATGGTGAGTGTCCCCCGCATCCCCCGCATCCCCGTGCCGGACACGCACACATGCACATCCTCCCGGGGCCGCCCGCCTCCCAGCCGCCGCTGCCCCTCTCCTCCCTGCCCCCCGCTCCTCCGGGGCCGGCGGAGAGCCCCCGCTGCCCGCCCTCCTCCCTCCCTCGCCGCTGCCCCCGCTCCTGCGGGTCGCATTCGGGGGGAAACGGGGGACGTGGCCCGAGGTGCCCCCAGCCCCCACGCGAGGCACCCGCGCCGCCCGCGCAGGTCGGTCCAGCGGCTGAGCTGGGACATTATAGGGAAGGAGGGAGGGACAGAGGGACCTTAGGGAGCGGGGGAGGAAGGGTCGGGGAGAGGGAGCCCCGGGGGCAGCCGCGAGGCGTGCGGGGACAGGCACGTGGAGGAGCGCGGTCCTGGGTGCAGGGAGGGATGGAGACAGGGAGCGAGGGATGCGCAGCCCCTGGGCATCCATCCCCGCGGGGCCCCTTGCCCTGCCCCGCTCCCAGCAGGTGCATCCTGCTCTGCTCCGAGGTGCGTTAGTTAGAGCGTGTTACATAAACCGATTATTCCCGTTAGTTTGTTATCTTAACAGAAGCTCTTGATTTAGCCCTGCAATCTGTAGTGGAACACTTTTTTTTTTTTTTTTTTTTTTTTTTTTTTTTTTTTTTTTTTTTTTTTTTCCCCATCTAATGAATGAACAATGGAGTTTTAGATTCCAGTTCAGCATTTAAAAGAGTTAAAGTGGAACAATGAAGTCACCTATTTAGTGAGCAATGCCGATTCCCCATAGCACGTTGTGTCTTTGCAGTCATAGTAACTTTCCCAAAGGGGCTCATCCTGTTTATAAACAGCAATGCATTAGGTGTACTGCTGACCTTATAAAGTAGGACAGTATCAAAGAAGTATTTTGGAGCCTTAAATTTTGAGGCACCTTGGGATGAATGATTTGGCAAAGCTCGTTGTATCAGAAGTTTGAGACACGATTAAAACAGAGCCTAGTTTTTGTTTTATATGACTGAACCACAAAAACACTTTTTTTCCCCCAAAAAAAGTCTTTGCATCATATATAGTAAATTCTGCCTTCCTTGAACAAAAATCAGTTTGGACCCTTTCTCCCCCTATAAATCCAGGCATGAATAATATTCAAATAGTCATTCTATGACTTGAGTCCTCTTTCTAAACGTCGTGTATGCACCTGCTGTCAGTCTGAATCTGTTTCTCTTATGTATTCTATTTGCCACCAACTCAGCTTTGAGATGATAGATATGAGAAGACCCTATTGAAAAGACCTGAACTGGTGCAGTAGTTTATGCTGCCTAAGCCCCCTTAGAGTGACATATCTGAATTCCTATTTCCTATCATTTTGGAATATAAGCACAAAAACTATGAGTAAATTACCATAGATGTACAAAGCCTAAGTAAATACCAGCCATTGATAAAGTCTTCCTTGTGGCAGAGGAAGAAGATTACAAAGATACCTGGTGTTGCAGAAGGTACTCTGCATTATTTATCAGTAATTGGTACAGGTAATACCCAGGTGCTCAAGAGGCAGCTGGAAAGAAAGGTAAAATACCCTGAACTAGTTAAAATGTTTCATTTTGATTCCTTTTAGGAATTAGATTAAGTCAGTTATACTAGGTGCAAATCAAGGAAGCATTGGTTGATAACATAGGCATCAATTAACCTTGAGATTTTTCTTGAAATGACTGGAAGTCATAACCAGAAGTCACCATTCAGAGCTACACATAGGTTTGGATTATCAAATTTTACTCTTTTGTATGTCCGGTAATCTTAGTGTTCAAAAGTTTCTGACATTTCCCAAGCTTTGTTACTCATACATAAAGGCATTCTGAAGAATTGCCAATCTGAGGAAGCCCTTGAAGTGGTATAAAGGCTGAAGGTTACATTGGCTCAAAAGTTGGAAAGAGTGTCCTTGGAATAATCCTGTTACTGAAACAAAAACCTGAGCTATTGATGAAAGCTGTTGCAATGACCTTTCTAATGCAGGGTTAAAAGTTACAGCACATCGATTTCTGGATGGACCTGGAGTTTGGGGGCAAGGGGTCGTGGGGACAGGGGTCAGAGTATACTACCAAAGGTATCAGAGGCGAATGTAGGACAAACAGATTTTTGGCCCAAGTGGTGGGAACATTGACTAAGTATTCCCTTCTCTAGTATAGAAATAGAAATAAGCAGGTGTAGGTTGCTAGCTTCCTTTAAACTCAACTGAGAGTTTTTTCAGCATACTGGGTGTTCAACCATCACTGTTATTTGTTGAAAGGTGCATAAGAAAACTTCTGTGTTTGTTCATTTTGAAACTACATTTTGCTGAAGCAGCAAACCACTGCCATCATAAAGCATTAAGTATTTCCTCAGCATCCTCACCGTATGAGGGCAACCACAGTGGCTTGGCTCTTCTGTTTGTGTATCTCACTGCAGCTCTCCTTGCTTCAGTGTATCTAGGTCAAATTACACTGGCTCAGGATTTGGCTGCACCCTTGAACTTTAAACCGATTACACGTTTTGATTTGTCAGTGTATTTTCCATGGGGTCAAATCCCACTTTTATGGAGTAAGAGGGTGTATAACATTGCACAGTCATAGCAACTTATGCTTGCAAAGAGACTAAGTAGCACTAAGGTAAGCATAAATGTGAGGACTGTATTTAATAGGTGCCAGTATCTATACCTCTACAAGAATCCAGTGGTAGAGGGAGAGACAGAAGATGTTTTTCATTTCCTTCAGAGGCTTTGACACCTCTGTAATCTGAAGCCAACACAGAAAGACATCTAACTCTTCTAAGCATTCATAAGTGTCATGGCCACCATATCAGGATATGGACCTTGATATGGGCATACAGTGATTGCAGAACATATGCAAAGGACCCTAGAGAGCACAGAAAATGCCTCTTCTTTGTTGACAGTAGCCAAAATAAACCCTTGTCTCATTGTCCATTGGTGTTTGTTAGTTTCTCTGAATACTGCATGAGAAAGAGTCTTGCATAGACAGTGTTCTAGCCCCTGAGCAGTGACATGCAAATTGGAAGAAAGCGTTTTTCAGGAGACAGAGACCAGCTTGGCCCAAATACCTGATGACACAACATCCAGTGCTACAGCACCCACAACATCTCTCCAGCTCCAGCAGAGTGAAGAGGGAATGGACTGCAGCAGCCCTGCCATCCAAAACCGGAGCAGGAAGGCAGGGGTTTGACAGCTGACACAGAATTAATAAGCTATGAGAAAACATACTGAGAAACTGCCTATACAACATAAAAAATAGACTCTACTTGCATAGAAATTCAAGAGGAGATACTGAAGGCTTTTGCACATGGTGGAATTGATTAGGAAAAAACTTTCCAGGAACTGAAGTAAGATTCCACCAATTCATTTGCATACTTACAGATGCCTGCTTACCAAAACCTGCACGCTGCCCTTAGTGTTGATCCCTCTCATCTCTAGGAAGATCCTTTGATTCTTGAAGATAGATCATTGTATCTTCATTACAAGCATTCTGTCTTTATTACAAGTCTGCCTTGTGAAAAAAAGCACACTCCTGTTGTTCATCAGGCACTCAATTTTACATTCATTTAACTTTATAGCATCTCTTGATTTTATTGAAGAAAAAGGTTAATCATGTGCGGTTTATTCCTGCATCTAAGCAAAATTCAAGTGTAAATAAATACACTTGAGATGATAATTCTCAATTATTCATCATATGCTTTCATGCCATGCTATATGAGAGTTTTGTTAAACACTGCCTGTAAAACTGATTTAGAAGCTGAGACATTATTAAGCCTCATATAAACAGAGTCTGAAGTCTGTATTCAGTGATAAAGTAATGTGTCACAAGTGCAGCCTGATTTGTAATTGAAGAAGGTAATGGGGAGTGGAGGGAAATTATGAGGATGGAATTTAATGTACCACTGGTTGTTCCAGTCAAAGAGCTTCTGGGATGACCCTTCTCATGAGGCAGTGGTGAAAAGGTACAAGGAGGATTGCCCAGCCGTAACAGAGAAGAAACACCCTGGGACTTGCAGCTCTGTCACATTATAAGCACCACACTTCAGACTTAGAGCACATCAAATTTCTCGGCCAATTTGTGAGCACCTGGCAACAATGGAGCTTGTAAATCCATTATCTGCATACACCCTCCATGGCTTGCCTTATCATATGCTAAATACACCAGCCACGATATCTGAGTGACTGCCTCTTTACCCATGGGACTGCTGCACAGCTGACAAGTAGAGTACAATATGAAATGAAGTGAATATTTATGACTTCTCTGGGTCTTCTTATCCCCCTAACTAACAGCAAAAGCCACTTTTAGTTTTCAAGGACTAGTTAAATTTAGATTTAGGAGGGCAATTAGAATTCTTTACATCTTCAAGAAATGACAACATTAATACTGAAAGTACTCTGACTTGATGCCAGTCTAACAACAACAGAGTGATAATTTTAAATTTTGAGTTCATCTAGGTAATGACTTTTAAACTGCACTGAATTTCTTTTTTCTCAGTCAAAACTGACTGTGATAAAGTGGTAAAGGTCAGCTCCCCATACTGAAGGAAATCAAACCCTCTCTGGTAGAAATTCGTATTCAAAGATATGTAATTAGAGAATAAAAACATTAAGGTTTTTTTCATCATCATTTGGAGAAATTTTGATTTTTTTCACTCTAAGGAGGACAGATTTGAAGCAAGAGATAGTTCATATTCTGTGTCATCATTTGAAAACCAAACACATCGAGTAATGGAAATTAGAAGTAGGGCGATGAAGGTTCAAATAAATGTCCTACACCCAAGCATTAGGAGCCACAACCAAACGATTCTTCCCCTAATTCCTAAAGAACCTCCTACAAGATGTTCATCAGTAGTCACCATTCATGATGCTTTTTAGCCAGCGAAGACAATGTGGTACAGCAACCTAACAGGGGGACTGACTTACACACGTGATAAAACCTCTGCAGCTGCTGTTATTTCCTCTGTGTGGGGATAACTGATGCAGTTTACAGACATTTTGTATCATTAGGCTATTACCATGCAGCGCAGTCATTAGCATTTTTATTCTGAGGAAAGTGTCGGTCTGGGTGTTTCCATGGTGTAATGGGTTTAAGAGTCTGGGCTTTAAAATTCCAGCTATGTGTGGATTAAACTCTAGGATACCCACTGTTGGGGCTGATGGAGAAAGGGAGCTAATTAGCTTGTGCACCCTCTTATCCTGTGCCAGCAGACAGCACTCTGTTATTTGGGTTTCATACAATTTTAAGAAGAGGTGTCCTTGGAGTTCATTAGGGTTCATTTAGGGTTTTTAAAGAGGTAAATTTAGAATTGTTTTGGAGGAGGAGACATAAGAGAACTTCCATACTCTCTATTTTATTATTTATTAAGCTTGAAAATCAACTGTCATTTCCTTTCCTCTCTTGCCCAGTCTTCTTTAAACATGACTGAAGTCCAACATTAATTAGCATTTGAAATCCAGGGTTTTGCCCTCAAGGACTTAAGGGAGAAATGGAAGGAAGAAAAAAAAGTTAAGGACCAGTTACCAGAAGACGATATTTTCCTCTTTAATTGTTGTTTTGTGTTCTCAAGTGACACAGGAAAACAGGCATCACCTTCTGTTTCTTTATTTCTTTGTATTACACTTGCATTTTCATATCCAACTAGAAGTGAAACAATACTGTTTCTTGCATTTTTCTCTAAGCACGGATAAAACTGTTCCAAAAAGCAAAGTACCTTCAAATTGGCAAGGAATAAATGGTTGGCACACTTTTTGAGAGTGATTTCCTTGTCAGGGAATTGGCACATCTCTTAGTAAGGCAGTTCTGAATATTACTCTCCACACCCGCTTTCTCTCCAGTTGCTGGTTGCAGCCAGCCAAGTTACTTCTGCTGGAGTTTAAAAGATTAGCTGTGAGGCTGTGCAAGTTCTAATCTGGTAGGAGTTGGTATTTGTGTCAGAACCATGTTTTACTGTGCACATGGTGTAATTTTTTTTAGAGTTTGTCAATAGTCCATGCAATTCCAGAGGGAAAAAAACATTAAGCCTGTCTTTATATCTCTATGCTTGTCAATTTATTATTAAATATTTTTATGTACTAAGTAGTTTACATTATTTGCATTATCACTGGCCACTCAAAATTATTCTCCTCCCCAAATTCAGATGCTTATGTGATATGAAAAATATCCCATTGCATGGGATATTTTTTAGAACCAGCTCTATCTGTCCTCTCAGCTGTCAGTATTATGTGTCTTCCGGGAGTAGCATTTCAGTGTTGCTTTGCTGTTACACCAGACTGTACTGTGGATTTAAATCTCAAAATCAGCCTTTCTTACCTAGGAGTACCCACTTACCTTGACTTGACTTCTTTCCAAGATGTCTTTTAATACTGCCAGAAGACTATGCATGAAGCCAGACAAAAACTCCATATTTTCAAGTTAATGGAGGAAAAAGAAGAATCAAAGACTTAGAAAACAAGCATATCAGAAACCAATTCAGATTAGCAAAGTCTTTATAGGTTCCTTTCTTCTTCCCAGTTCCTGCTGCTACTGAAAGCAGAAATGAGAGATGTCTTCCAGCCAGCAGTGATCATCACACTCCAAACTGTAGACAGCTTATTTATGTGCGTTACCTGAGAAATCAAAATCTTCTCCCAAAAATACGTCCACTGAAATGTGTTGGAAGAATCTGGATTCACTCTTAAAAGCACCCTTGGAAATTTTTCCTGTTCAAATACTGGAGCTATTTGCTTTATCTGGCAGCTTGATGATTAAAAACCATGAGATAGTACTGCCCAATCAGTCCTTCCCCAAAACTAGAAAAACGAAGCACATCACATCTCTAGTTTTATAGCATTCTTTTCAGTTTTCAGGGCTCTGTTTTCTGGCAGAAATTTAGTTACATATTCTCTCTAAGATTTTTTTATTTTTCTGATATGTGTCAAAAGCCTCACAGGATCTTCATGCTCTCCTTTAAAAGACAAGATACAGCTTGTGATTTCTTGGTGCTAAAACATGTTTGAAACTTGTCTTTAAAACTGGCAATTTGTGCAAGGCAACAGAAAAGGTAGCATTTAGCTTTATTGTTCTGCAAAATAGAAACACCTCTCCATTTCAGTGAAAACTGAAATGAAAACCTTTTGGGTTTAATGTAGTTATTTCTTCCTTACTGCTGTAGCCTTTGTAAACCTGCATTTTAATAGTATCTGCAAAAACTCTTGAAAGATAAAGAGCTAGAAAAGACTTATTTTGCTTACAATAACTTAAAGAAAAACTAAAAAATATCCCTTATAACCTACCCTGGAGAAAAAGAACCTTTTCTTCCCATTTTACATTTACTAAAATAACAGCATAATTTTATTTCAAATCTGGTATAACTAAAATGTCCCTCCAGGACTAAATATAACAGATGTTTTTCACAAAATAATTTCTTTGTCATCAATCAGGAAGCAATTTTCTTCTGTTTGCCAGACACCTCTGGGAGATGTCAGAATTCAGATCAGAAAGTGTTTTGTTGGAAAGGTACAAATTGAAAGCCAAGACAGAGAGGATGTCATTAAGACAGGTGTAGAAGGGAAACAAGACAGCACTGTCCCATTTTTCCCCAAGATGTGTTTTCCTGAGTTTATAGAAGTGTGACTATTTCAATATTCTGGCTTGTTAAACCTCAGGTCTTGCTGAAGTTTGACATGCACACTGCAAGCCCTTAATAAACCTAACAGCTCCTGAGCACTCAATAGGATAAGGAACATTCTGATCAGCTGAAAATGAGAAATCCATACTAGTCCCCTGGTCTGAATTTGAGTTTCGTGTGTTCTTGCTTCTTTTACAAAGGTGTCCCCCCACTGTTCCACCTCCAAATATGAACAGCATTGATAAGACACTGGTGTAATTCTCAGAAGCTTTCATTAGATGAAATAAGGTGGTTCTTTAAGCAAAAAGGATATAATATTATTTAAACAATGAGTCAGTGTAAAATAAGAACATTGAACTCAATAACAAAGCATAAAGCAAAGTGAGATGATTAAATACCTGTGACACTTCATTCATCAATCCAGCATTAGATGGGGTTTGAGAATTTATGCAGTTGACTCCATAAGCCAGTCTAGGATATATTTTTATAAATAAAAATCAGTTGATCAGCTCCTCATGTTAGTACTGCAGGTAACTGAGTTTAATTTAGGAAAGAGACATATGCACAGTCAGAATGAAAGTAGCTCTTGATTTCAGTTAGAACCCTCAAATAACACAGTGTTTATACCTATCTGGGCAAGTACCAGAGGACATCTTCAGACATCACCTCCTGGATTCTTTCTTATAACTTTCATATAATAAATAATTTGAAATAGATGGATTTTCTTTAAAATCAGTGATACTTAGAATTCTTTTATTTTACCCGCTTACCTAACTCTCACAGCTGTCACACATTTACCCCCTCACCACTTTTATAGATTGCATAGACTTAAACAGAGGTGTATATTTCTTGCTATAGTTGGTTTTCCAGGGGGAAGCTTCTTAGCGCTGTTTTTTTTTTTTCCCGAAGCATCTTAGTACTGTATAATATTAAATAACTTGATTTACCATTATTACCTTTTCCACTCTTTCAGACAGTGCATTTCACCAGCAAACAATTATTCTGTGTCTGCTAGCTGGTTTTTCTCCCTTAGTTGTTTTTTTTGTTTGTTTGTTTGTTTTGGTTTGGTTTTTTGTTTGTTTGGTTTTTTTGTTTGTTTGTTTTTTTGGGTTTTTTTTTTGTTTTTTTGGTTTTTTTTTGAGTACAGACAGTTCTCATTTTATCTGTTTTTAAGGTTATTTGTACTGAAACTTAAATCAGTGGCAAGTGCCATCAGTGCTACTTCTAACTTCTGTAAAACAAACGTATTTATTACATTTAATTGTAAGAAATTGTCATCTCTTCAAATAGTTATTCCTAACAGCACACATATAATGCAAAGTAAGAAGTGATGCTTATCCTTCTTGGAAACCTAAGCCTGTGAGGATATTAATTTTCTGGAAAGCGGTACTTGATCAGTGCCTGTGATGTGTATCAGGTCTCAGATACTTCAAGCTGACCTTGCCAGCAGCTCTGTTTTCCTCCCATCTTCTATCTGTCCGTTACAGAGCAGCACTGAGCCTCATCAATGCTTAACTATCAAGGGAACCAAAATTTTTCCAAATGATATCTGTGTTTATAATGGCTGTTTCTTTTGAGAAGCAGTTCATTCAGCCTGGATGGGTGTGACAGCCACTGCGGTGCAGGGCTCTCTGGAGCTGTTATGTCACATGGAAATTCCCAACTTCAGTGGCGCTTGACTTTACAGGTCAGCCTAGGCTGATCCCATCAGATGATCTTCCTGAATGCTGAAGAAAGCTAGCTGTGTGAAAAGCCTCTACCAAGAAAGCCGATCTTCTAATACTGGACATAATCACAAAGGCACAAGATGTATTGCAAGACCAGCAATATCCACTAAAGTGCTGGATGTTTTCTAGTCACGCTTTCTTTACATATTATTAGATATCATGACATGCTTAACCTTTAGAATTTTTCAGGTTTTACTTTTCTTCTTTCAATCAGCAGTTGCTGGTAAATGGTATCTAGCATCAAATGATAAATTATGAGATAAATGTCTATTACAACTCACGAGCTCGAAGTCTGCTTGATTTAAAATTTAACGAACAGATTTTAGAAGTAGATATTTTTACCTAAAACTTCATGCTTCTTTCCCAAAACACTTTATACTCCCAGTTGAAAAGCTTCCTGTGCTGAGTTTTGTGCCTGCATTTGTCACACAGCAGTTAGACAGTTTTGTACATGGGTAATGACCTCGAAGTGAAATTGAAAGGCTTTGCATGTGTTCGAAGATTAAGGCTGAAACCTTAGAAGCTGGGATGTGAACTCTCTAATCCTCAGCAGCATGCTACAAACACCTCCCCCTCCTCCATTCTTTTCCTTCCCCTTCTCCAACTTATGTCCCTATAAATAGCTCAGGAAAGGTTCTATCCATTTGGGCAGAAACTGCAAGAAATGGCACAGCAAATGACTGCAAACCAAGAAAAAACATTTCTCTAGTGGGCAAAAAACCACACCCAGATCTCCTTCGCCCTAACTGTAAGAACAAGGACAGCTGAGTGCTGGTACTTTTAAGGATGTGGCTAGAGCAGGATACAACATGACCTATGTTACCAGTCCCTGCATGGAGAGCAACAGATAGAAAGCATGCACACACATATCTCAAACTTAGTTGCCTTGCCAGAGTCCTGCATTCCCTTTTTCTGAAGAGAAATTAAGATACAAGGGCTCCACTCCACTGGCAGTGGGCCCAGTGAGTCTGGCCAAGGGGACAGTCACATCCATGTGGAATTCTGCTGGTCTCTGCAGCACCCAGCATAGCATTTACCCATCATGTGTTGAGTTATAATTGTGCTATGAACATGCCTCCTCATAAATCTTCTGCTTCTTCCAGGGGCAAGGGGATGGGAATTTGTCCTGGTTTAATGTCCTTGTGTAATTTAATAACTTGAGCAGGTTAGACAGAGTATGTATCAGGGTAGATTTTGCCTTTGGGCAGGTACTTAACCCAGTTTGACTAAGTGTATATAGGTGCAACTTTCCACAAAGGAAAAACGGCTGGGCAGAATTCGTCTTAGTAGATTTAGTGATGGTATAAATAAAACACTCAATAGAGGGTTTGGGGAAAAACAAACAAACAAACAAACAAACAAAAAAAACCCCAACAAACAAACAGATAAGCATTATTATAAATGTGGGTTTTAATCCCAGTGTGTTCCTTTCTGAATTTATACAGGTCAGTAAAAATCTTAATTTAGAGGTATTTGTTTTAAATATAATTCTGGTTTTACTGTTACAGTGAAAAACTTGAAAGTATGACTGTAACTTCTAGATTGTGTAAATTTATGGAAACAAGAACTTTATGGCTTAGTTCAGTAAAAATGCAGGGCAGAGGGGGTTTGATTTGGGGGCTCTATACTAAAGAAGTCACTACAAAGCTGCCAAAGATATGAACATCTCTCTGCTCCTGTTCCAGCTGTGCCAGCTCCCAGGCACACAGCACCATTCCCTTGCTGCAGGTCACTGTCCTGCACGGCTCACATGAAGTTGGCACAGTGTATTCTAAGAACTCCTGTTTAGATAGTTTCAATTAACCAATCCCTTTATCTGAAATAGGTACCAGCTGTAGAACCAGCACTGCCAGCAGCTCTGCAGTGTCATTCCCAGCCTAGGGGAAGCACAGCTGAGAAGCCAGTGCATGGCAGTCCAACTTTCCAGCAGGCACAGTGGCTTTCATGGTACTTAAAATGCCAGAGCTGTTTAGCTCTGATTTAGTTTGTCTGTATGTTTATAAGGAGTTCAGGGCAGTTAAATAATTGCATCAACTGGAGACTGTTTCACTCATGAGGATAAAAGTATTTTCAGGACCATTACTTATTTATGAAAAAAATAAGGTATCCTGTGTTACAATGTTGTATTTATGCATGGATCTTTTTATATTTAAAACAGGCTTCTGTACAAATTCTGTAGCTATTGCAACTTCAAAGTACTTCAGGAGCATGAAATTAATAGTAGTGAATTTCAATAATTCATAAGTCATTGGCTATATGTCCTCTGCATGGTTAAGTGATGCAAACAAAATCTGCTGCATTTCATTCATTTTCTTACATACAGTACCTGTAGCATTTTATATGTTAGAAGTGGTTTCCATTTCATACATCCTGACTACAAGAATTTGTTACTGGTTGGAAACAAGTGTTAGTTACGTGTATGTAGGGAGCTGTCAGTTTTTCCAGCATCTCTCAGTTTTCCTTTTTTTTTTCACATGCTTCACAGGCAGCATTCAATCTTCTACCACTCATGTCCTTAGTGAAAGTGTGTCTATAAAAGGAATTAAAACTGCAGGAAAAAATATGAATTAAGCAATTACTTAGTTAATATTTTATAAGTTGAGTTTTTGACTTACAGTTTTCTGAAGGGCTGCTGACAATTGGCTGTCAAGGATTACAAGATATAAAAAGCACTCTAACGCTTTATTTCATTTTTATATGTCTACATTTTAGTACTTTATTTTAATTTCATTTCATTACTTTAAAAGGGAAAAACACACACTCTTTTAAGTGTGCCCAGAGGAACTAGAAATGCTACCCACACAGATTTTCAAATACTCCTGCCTTGTCTCTCCTGCCAGCAGCCAGGGACCCCCCAGCACTGGTTCAAGCTGCTTTAGAAACTCAGGCAAAAACTGTTCAGTGGGGGAAAGCCCCAGCCAGGGAACACATTTTATAAAATCCTTTTTGATCCCCCTGCCTGTATCAGGAGGGGCAGGCAGTCCCTTGCACATTAATCCCTGCCGTGGGGACACAGTTGCAGACATCTGGGACGGCAACCAAGAAACCTACTTCTTTGGCACAGAGTGCCCTTTGTCCTCCTGCACTGCCAGGATTGTGGGAAAACCAGAGCTCTTGCTTTGGGTTTTTTTGGGGAGGGTTTGTTTTAGTTTGGGTTTTATTTAAGGTTCTTTATCCTACAAGCCATGAGATCGTGTGCAGAGGCTTAGAATCTCCTATTCATCTTAGATCGTGAAGTTTGTTGCAGTAGAAAATGAAGATATTTTCACAGTACTAGAAAGGATATGTTATCAGCTTGTCCCTGTTTCTTTCTCCAGAAAAACGATCAGTTGTGTATGCAAAGCACAAAATAAAGTCCTACATGCATTATACTAACTTAGGAAATCAGCTTCTCAGCAGCAACACAATCTGTCTGCAAACAGTGAGGAAAACAAACTTTTCAAGATATTACATACTGAGAAAACTGAGCTGCAGTGTAGACTTGTCGTTGTAATTCTCCCCTACCATTTCATTTGCTCCCTGTGCCTTTTTTGTTTATTTATTTTATGGGTCTAAATGTAGAATACAAAATCTTTATGCAAAAACCTTGTAGTTGCACACGTGGCAAATTTTGGGCAAACACTCTATACCCAGTATATATTTGGGGAATATTCTGTTCCAAAACTAAATAATCTGGTGAATCCAAAGCCTTAAAAGGGTGATTGCCTCCTTTGTTTCAGTAGAATTATTTTCCTGTGCTTTTCAAAGTGCAGCTGGCTGTCTTGCTCTTATATAAGGGGAAATTCTATACTGGTTCTTCATATGCACTTTGGTTAGGCATCCTTTACCAAGCCTAGTTGTTTGGAAGCAGGTAAGTTAAGCTGTGCAGGCTTTTGGATTGCTGATGTAAAATTAATTCTGACACTGATCTGTCTTCCCAACGCCTCGTAAAGTCAACAAGAGCTGAACAGACAATTAAGAAAGCAACTGAAACAGAATTAACCTTTCTTGAAAAAAACTCGTTGGGGTTCTTTGCTCGTAACTTTAAGACCTGCCTGATCCAAAGGAAACTCTGTTATTCAAGTCAGAACCCATTCCCAAGGATTGTTGCTTTGCTTGAGAAAAGGATGTATTCACTCAGGCTGCTAGAAGGAGGCAGAATTTTTATCTAGTCTTTCCTTTTTAACAGATTTCCTTTTTGGTTTTTTCCTCACATTCTTGTCACATTGTCACTGACAGGAATTATGCTCCAGCTCAGGTCATTCTGTCATTTTAAATCTGATTGTTAGAGCAAAGGAAAATGAGGTCAATAATTGCTACCATTTTCTTGGGAACCGGCAGGCCACATCTGAGGTCTCCCGAGAGAAATCTTCTTTAATTACAAGTTAAGCTGATGTTCCCCTGTGTAGAAGGTAGAATTGAGCAGGATTACTTTTAAAAGGATTGCACTGATCTGCTTTGGTGACAGTTTCATTTTGAAATTCTGATAACAAGCAAGAAGATGGATTATAAAGATATGTTTCTTGAGAGTGTACATGACTGACAGATATTGCAAATTGGGCCACAGCAGCAACTCTTCCTTTTTGCTCTTCTTTTAAGGCCATATAAGATCAATTTTAAGAGCTGAAATTGGCTTGCACTATTTTAGTGACCATTTAGTATGTTCACAAAGAACAGAGCAAAAAAAGTTTGGAAATTGTAGAAGGGAAATCATGCAGTCATTCAAGAAAGGGGATTTTTCACTTGGAGACACTGTGACTCTCAGCCTTTGATAAGATAGAGAAATAAAAAATGTGTAAAAGGCAGAATGCTTTCGAGCACTTCAATTACGAAAGGGATTTGTAAAATCAAGTAAATATTTATGGGTTCTTAAAACACTTTTCTTCTGACCCATGCAACTGTAGTGCAAAAACCTTCCAAATTCCTTTTCCTTGTACTTAAAAGAAGAGCTTGAAGAGCTGATTAATTTTGCAAAAGCAATTTTTCTCACAATAACTGATCTGACAGTAGCATGACTGGTAAAACAAGTCTTGCCTCATATTATGTGAGCAGTTAATATTTTCTATGACTCATAGCAGGTCACATAGTCCAGAAACAAAACTTATGTCTGAAATAGCTCACACACAATGTTTTCACTAAAATTCTTCTGCCTCTTAATGCTTTCTCACCTGTGGTATTGATTGATGGTGTTTTAAGCTGATTTGAATCCTGACAGAAACCATAAAACAGCTATTCCTCCATCCTTATTCCCATGTGTGGGATGAGCAGGTGCAGCACTGAGCAGGACTACAAAACCAAGTAAAATAGACCTCTTGTTAAAGAAAATTTAAAATCCCAAAGCAGAAGGAAGTTAAATATTAGTGTCCTTTAATCAGAAGTGAAAACTCTGGAGTATGTTGGCTCACCAGCTGAAAGCAGCTCAAACTCTCATTTGCAATGTGAGTCACCAACCATCAAGGCAGAAATGATCAAGTTTGAGAGAAAACTGTTCCTCCAGCATCTCCTGGTTGTAAAGGTTGTCACACAGAACTGAGATGCTTGCAAAGTGACTGCTTTTGGCAGCAATCCCCAAAGCCAGGCAATGCATTTTAGGAGTTTTACACCAAATAAAGTTTTGCACAACTCACTTCTCAAATGTAACTGCACTAAAGCAATACATGCTGGGCTTTGGGCTTTCATCATGCATTATGATAACTTTGTCAGTATGAGGCAGAACTTGCCCTTCTACTTCACTACATCTAAAATCTGGCATTTTCAGAGAACCATAAGAGCTCTCTTTGTGATACCTCAGTACCACAAATTAAAACCCAGTCTTTTGGAGGAACAAGGGAAAAATAGAAAGCAGGGTATTTTTGTTAGCTAGGAAGAGAGAATGAAAACACAAAGCTTTTACAGTTTGATCTTTATTTTGTATCACAATTTTTTAGAAAGGTGAATGTTAGAAGATCCAAAAGTAAATTTAATTTTCCTTTCATTGGTTGGGTTATCATCCATTGCATTTTCCATTATGTGTGTGATAATTTTACCAATCCCTAAGCTGTTGTTTCAGAGAAGCAGCAGCAGGAAGGGTTGTCTGTAGATTCACACCTGTAAAAAAAAGGAAAAATAAATTCAGCAGTGAAGGTGGATATTGCAGCTGTAGGTGAGAGGTGTTATTACAGCTGGTGTGGGCCATGCCCCTGCACTGTGGTTACAGCCACAAGCTGTAACAAGATGGGGTGCAGGTGTGTTTTGGGGAAGACCAACCATAGCAGGTCTCCTTGGGTCACTGCTATTCTGAGGTGACCAGCTAAAGCCTGGCCTGCAGCTCAGAGACTTGAAGCAGAGCTTGCTTGCTGTTTTGGGGGCAATGAGCAAGCTCAAAGGGATCTGCTTCATCAGGGTGAGGAACACTTGTACCCACAATTCATACTCACAGGTGCCATGTGGGTAGCAAGGCAAAGGCTCTGCCTTTAATAGGCCACTGTTACTCTTAAAGCTCTCTGTGAATAATCCTCAGAGAGCCATAAGATGCCTAAGGGGGGTTAGTAGTTAAGAGAGCTGTGCACTCTGACTCATGTGGAGGCCACCCAAACTCACACACCACAGAAGAAAGTGTGAAAGTTTCTCAACTTTCAAGCCACAAAGTCATCTGCTTCCCTATCACCAGAAGGAGAGATAACACAGGAACAGATATTGAAGGATGGGGTTGGCTTTCTGCCACCAGCTGCTTTAGCAGAAAATGGGAATTAAATCAGGGGACTTAATTCTGTGCCAAGTCCCTTCTGGCCTTGCTCTTTTTAGTAGTAGTTTCTATCTGCCTGTGGGAGCTGTTGGTTTGACTCTGCTGTTTCTCCACTGTGGGAAATGACAGGGGTTTTTTGCTGGGTCCACTATTCCCATTCTTGCTCTGGTTTGAGTGTGGAAACACCCACAAAAAGTACCATTTGCACAAATGCAACTGCATAAAGGTGGCATTATTCACCAGAGACATGTGGAATCTGCATGGAAACTTGGTTTAGGTGCATGTTTGCCAAAAGATCAATTTCTAACTCCTCAAAGATCAGAGGCATATTATCAAAAATAAAGATTTCTTCTTTCAGCAGCTTGGTCTAGTGGAAGGCCCTGCCCATGGTAGGAGGGTTGGAATAAATGATCTTTAAGGTCAAACTACTCTTCTACCTAACTTGAACTCATATCTGACACCTTTTTATGACTTTCTTAACTGCTTGGGCTGGCACATCCCCCCTGATTTTTTGAGGGTAGTCAGCCATCACCACCATCAAAGAAAAGGGAAAAATTGGAACTGCAATAATTCATCTCAACATCTAGATTCTAGTCCCTGCTGTGACACATACTTAAGTTTTCCATGGGGAGACGAGCTGTAGTTGCAGAAAAATAAATTCCAGAGTTAACTGCTAGTCTGAAGTTCAGGGCAGATTTAGAATGCAAGCTGAAGGTCCACTGACAGATTAAACGGAGAGCAGGCACACCTGGCACACTGGCTGCTGCATGTATCCAGGTACTGCTTTCTTATCTTGGCTGTGTTTGCAAGGGGAAATACTTGTGTAGGTACCCAGCTCCAGAAACAGCCACTGGCAATGACAGGGGGAAGCTCCTTAGTTACCACCCTCTGGAAAGGGAACTCTGCACAGTGCAGGGAGCTGGGTACCCAGGTCTTGTGCCTTGAAAAAGGAACTTGCACATCTCCCTGGGGGCCATAGAGCTCATCAAGACTCCTCAGCATCACACACCACAACACTACACCCCAGACATCTTGGATGATTCAACTCCTTCTTGAAAGATCTGTTTGAGTAGAGAGAACACAGAACTAAAACTCTGGTGTAACGAGCATATTTTAGCATGCTCTTGGTAATTTAGGCAGTCAAATATTCTGCTTTAGGTCTGATGCAAATACTACTGGCAGCCTCCTGCTTCTCTTCAGGCACTGCTAAGCCCTGTGGTAAAATTTCTCTGGGCAGCAATAAATTAAGAGAATCTGAAGTCAAGCCACCTAGACAGCTCAAATGCCAGATACAACTTCTTGCTACATTTAGCTGTGTCTTTCCATGTTTACCAAACTTCACATCCATTAATGGTTTATATCAGAAATGGCTAGCCAGTCTTCTTGTTGAGGAATCCTCCAAAAACTGCATTTTCTTCCAGGCAGTGTAACCTGAGCAGCTACTCAGGGACAACCAGCAAACCCACCTTCCCTTTGCAGCTACATTCCCCTTATCTTTACATCCTCAGTAACACCATAATCAACTCAGCTGTCTCTTCAGTGACTAAATCAGCACAAGAGAAGGTGTTCAGCACTTCTGGCTGTAATCCCTGTTCTAACAGCTGTTCTCAGTTCCCTCCAGAGAAAACCAATCTATTTGATGAATCAGTTCGCCCACCAATTTGCTTTGTCAGGTAACAGGCGGAGCTGCAAGCTCCCAGCCTCACCTAGGCTGCCAACGTGCAGTCAGTCATTTCCAAACACATGCCAAAAATAATGCTCAACTGCAAAAGAACTGTCAGAAAAAGTGCTGAATTTGGTAATATCAACTGGGAAAATACGCAGACATTTGCACATATGCATGCAAGCTTTAGCAGTGGAATAAATCATATATTGAATAGTGTATGAAAAATAAATAAGAGTAAAATATGATCTGGTTGAAAAACACTGAATATCAAATAAAATTTTTCAGACCAGAGATTGCTTGCACTGAGACCTTTTAGAAATACTGTATGTTTCTCAAACATAGACAATGCTAATCTATGCTACCTTCAAAGATGCTCTTTTCAAAGATGCTCTTGAATTTTTTTAAATAATTTACTGACCACAGTTAACAACATCTTTTTTTTTTTTTTTCTTGGAGTGCTTACAGTTTAATTTGAAAGCCTTTAGAAGAAATAGGAAAAGAAACGTACAAAGACCATTCATTTTTTATTTTCTGTGCTAAAGCTGGAACAGCCTTCTTTTGTTTATTTTTTTTCCACCATACCATATTTTTCAGAGATTTTTGCATTACATTAAAATGTATTACACAGCTTGCATTTCCAAAACAAAGATACAGCTCTCTCTTTTCTTGAAATTCTAAAATAATGACTATATATTTAGATGGAGTGGTTCACATGTAGTTCTTTTCTTAGCTATTCTTGGCTATTTTCTGCAAAACAGGAGCATCCACCAAATGTTGTCCACATATTATATTATAAACCTTTTCAGATCCAGACCACCAGCAGGACTTCCCTCACTTCCCTTGGCTTCAGTCACTTCTGTTACACCAAATTACATGCCTTTGAAGGAGAGATGGAAGAATTTAGGCAATGAGATTGCTACAGAAGCAAAAACATCTCTCATGGGTCCATCTTATGTTGGCAAAAGAGCTCTTTAGCCAGCCCAGGCTATCACAGAGGGCTATGCTTCTTCTATGGGTTCTGGCAACATCACTCTGCTGGGTCAGGCTTTTGTGGCATGGCCCCTAATCCTGGTCAGCCACTGGAGTGGAGAGCATGTCCCAGAATATGGAACACAGAAATTACCATGTCAAGTATGGACGCCAGTTTCTGTCTCTTCAAATGAATAATCTAAAATGCTAATAGAGAAGATCTAAGAAAATGACCCTTCTAGCTATTTTTTTCCCTCCCTCCTTCCCATTACAACCATGGGACATATCAACAGTCTCATGCCCCAGCTAGTTGTGTTTCTCTCACGAGCTTACTCCAGCTCGTTCCTGCTCTCAGTGAGATTATCTAGCAGTGAGGTCCACATATTAAGCATAAATTACAAAAAGCAGTTTATTGCCAGCTCCTGGATGTCCTACCTCCCGATTTCATTGAATATCTCCCGATTTCTTATAAGACACAGTTCATAGCAACATCTGGCTCACCCTTCTGCCTTCAGCTTCAACTTTCTCCGCAGTTCACATGTAAATCCCTAAATAAGTGCTTTCTTTTGGGATTTTTTAAACATGTGTTTCCCCTACAGATATAACACACAAATCATAGAAGGTAAAAATGAAAAAAACCTAGAAGGCTGTCTGAAGCAATCTTGATGGAGAATTGTTCCTCATTGTACATCTTTGTTCAACAGTAATTTTAAATGCCTCAAGTAATAAAACACTAAACAATTTAATCCACAAACAGTTCTGAGTTGGACTCAAGTTTGCTTTGTTTCATCCACTATTTCAGCCATTCTAGAGCCAACACTACCATTTACAAAATCTTCTTTGATATTTGTATATTTAAATATATGCATGCTAGCATCTAAGATCAGTTTATTTAAACATGCTGCTAAATTTGGATTCATTCCAGTATCTCTCAGACACTGACAAGTGCAGAACAGAACTCTTCAGGGAATCAAGGAAAAATTGCCATTTAAATAATAAAAATCATCTATGTATTTTCAATCAGGGTAGTTTAAAATATCACTGTTACTTCCAGGAGCTCTATCAGAGTGCAGAGGCTGACACCCATTTCCGCTTTTTCTTTGAAGTCTGAAGTGAGATCTTGTTTTGTACAGAGTATTCTAATTTCTATGTAGCTGTGTAAGAAGAAGAAAGTCATTATCTCGGCTTTTTGAGGCAGTGCATGACAATCAAGGCTTTTGAATTAAAGAAACCCAAAACAAACCAACAGTAATACAAAAGGTTTCCAGACAGCATAAGTAAGATTGAATGCAAGTTTACTCATCTGTAATAAGTTTATTTCAGAGGGTTTTTTCATGTTTCAGTTGGATAGCCTGATTTATAGAGCTATAGAAAGAGATATCTAAATCACTAGAGGAAATGTTTCCAGTGGGCAATAAATAATGCCTAATGACAGATCGTTGGTATTTTTGATAAATCAAAGTTATTTTGATGTCTGCAGTGTTTAGATAGCATTTACCTAATTTTTATATAGCTTATACTACTTTTGCTAAAACTACTAGCAAACCAATAGATATTGGTCTCTCAATGAAGACCAGCACTTACAAAGATATATACATGTATAACAACAAATTTATTTTTTTTTACATACCCGGTGACTTTGAAATTGTGTTTTAGGTGCAAGGGCATGAAAACTAATTCACTTATGTGCACTGTGCTACCTATTCACATATTTCCATTTCTGTGCAAAAATACTGAAAAATCTCATCAGAGAGATCAGTGTTGCTTTATCATCATTGCCTTTATGCTCCCTCCAGATCTTTCCATTTGGGTGATTTGATTTGTTCAGGTAACCTACTTTCTTTTCAATAGGTTGAGGTAAATAGATCTTCCACAAATCTGTCAAAAATCCTGCCAAGGAATATACATTGCTAGTATTCAGAGCAATGTCCTATACAAGAGAAGAACCAACATGTTAATCTTTAGCCTTGTAACCCAAATACCTTCGTTGATAAAGGCTACTACATTGATTAGCCAGAGAGAAGTGAGCACGTGGATTTGTTCAGACTGGTTTTATTTGCTTTTCTTTAAAAATGTGACAAATGATGTTGAGCAAGACATTTGCATCTAATCTGCACAGAGGCACTATTAAAGACATGTTCTAAAACCCAGGAATACAGTATAGTCTCTTGTAGCAGTGTTGACAGGAAGGTGTCAAAACAATTTTACAAATCTATATCTTGTAAATCTCTTTTCTTCCTGTAAACTAAAATAAGCTGTACAATGTCGAAAGAAAGGCAAAGGCTGGAACATTCTTCAGAAGAATATTTGTTTCTCTGCTGCACCTCCTAGAAAAAGTTCTACTCTCAAATTACCAATGAAGGCAAAGCAGGCACTGAATTTCCATAGTCCTAATTAAGATAGATGGGAACAAGGTTGTCAGCTAGTACAAGTCCTCACTGTGTCATTTAAGCACACTCATGAGGAGGTAGATTTAATTTCAGACTGGCTCATCTACTTGGCATACTGTCTGCTTATCCTAACCAGGTGTAAGAGGTTGCAAGTTGGATCAATGAAGACAGTAACCTGTGTTGGGCAGGAGTGTTGATCTGCTGGAGGGTGGGAAGGCTCTGCAGAAGGATCTGGACAGGCTGAATCATGGGTTGAGGCGAATAGTGTGAGGTCCAGCAAGGCCCATGCAGTGTTACAGGCTTGGGGCAGAGTGGCTGGAAAGTTTCCCTGTGGAAAAGCACCTAGACCAGTTGACAGTCAGTGGAATTCGAGGTAGCAGTGTGCCCAGGTGGCCAAGCAGGGCAGTGGCATCCTGGCCTGTATCAGCAATAGTGTGGCCAGCAGGACCAGGGCAGTGATCATCTTCCAGTACCCAGCACTGGTGAGGCTATGCCTTGAATCCTCTGTTCAGTTCTGTGCCCCTCACTACAAGAAAGCATTGAGCTGCTGGAGCAGGTCCAGAGACAGGGAACAGAGCTGGGAAGGGTCTGGAGCACAAGTCCTATAAGGAGTAGCTGGGGGAGCTGGGGGTGTTTATCCTGAAGAAAAGGAGGCTTAGGGGGAACCTTACTGCTCTCTGCAACTGCCTGAAAGGGGAGTGTAGCCAGGAGGGGGTCAGCCTCATCTCCCATGTGACAAGTGACATGACAGGATGAAGTGGCCTCAAGTTGTGCCAGTGGAGATTTAGATTAGGTGTTAGGAAAAATTTCTTCACTGAAGGGGTTGTTAAGCTCTGGAACAGTCTGACCAGTGAAGTGATTTTATCACTATCCCTGGAGGTATTTAAAAGGCGTGTAGATGTGGCACTCAGGGACATGGTCTAGTGGTGGAGCTGGCAGAGCTGGTTTTACAGTTGGACTGATGCCCTAAGGGTCTTTTCCAACCTAAACAATTCTATGATTCTTTTCTTTTATTTTGCTCTTTCTTCTTAATATTCTACAATTCCTGTTCCTCCATCTAACCCTTAGAAGCATTCAGTACCTAATTTCCATTTCAATGCAGCTGAGAATAGGTTTGTCTACAGTATTTTAATATAAAAGGAATATGCATGGTGTTTTACTTTGTTCTGGACATGTAAGATTTTTTTATGTAATGTAAGCATGAAAGCAAATAACTTTGCATGCTCATTCCTACAAGTCACTCAAATCCATTACAATATTTTTTTCCAAAGCAGTCTGTTAAGTCTAACCACAAAACCATTAAGCTCAGTAGTAGGTCTGTTTCAAATTAATGCAGCAGGTGGGCTCATCACAGACAAACAGCAGTGTGGCATTTCCCAAAAGGGAATATCATTGTAATGAAATAATAACGGAACTACTGTATAGCTCAAGGAGATAAAAATGGAAGCAGATTTTTGCACAGGCCCCACACCTGGAAATCAAATCCTGTGAGAGAAGCCATCATTAGGCTGCTAAAGTAATTGTCTGAAATTCAGAAAATGCCTTTCTTTATAGGCTGTAGCCAGGACACTTTCCTAAAAGCTAGTTTAATTTCCTCAGTGCTGTGCAGTATGAGAAACCTTTTTGTATTGTGAATCATCAGTTTCTTTTGGGCAATTTTTTTTTAAATATATACTTTTAGTTTTGGGAGGTTTTGTTGGGTTTTTCTCCAAGAAAACATAAATGCAGCAGCATCTTGCAGAAACAGGTGTTTATAGCCTAAGGTGCTGAAAGAACCTCTCGTTACCTCATGTTCACACAGAATCTGTCCACTTTGAACAATCTCAGGATCAAAATCAGGAGCAGAAGACACACAAGCAAGGGGCTTGGAAGTGCCAGGAGTCTCAGCCCAGATCACAACCCAGTCCCAGTAAAGGAATGGAGAGGCCAGGGGTGGACCTTCCAGTGTGCAAATATGGTTCTTCATAAGAAACATAAGTCAGTGGTGGCTGCAGTCCAGGCTGGTGTGCAGATATCTGGCATTCCAAAACACCCACAGCCCACGGCAGCTCCTGCCCTGCAGAGAGGTTCAGCATCACTCTGGTGTGTCTCTCCTGAGCCTGGCTGCATTTGCTCAGTGCTGAAATTAATTCACCAAGCACAGTAGGACAGTGTTGGGAAGGAGAGAGGAAGAACCTGGCTGACCTCAGGTTGTGGCAAGGAATTGTTCAGGCACAGGCATGCAGGAAGCCACTGCCCAGAGCTGGAGTCTGGAAGAGATCACCACATCCAGCTGGGGGAAGGACTGTGTAGGTCATGTCTCAGCTCCCAACTCAGTCAAAAACAGACACAAATTTGCTAAACCTGCCAGTTTAGCAGCTTCATTGACTAAGACCTCAAACCCCAATGTCTCTACAATGTAACCTGCCTCTTCCTGCCACCCTACTTGGCCTGAACCTCATTACTGGACCTCTAGGTTCTTCTGTAGGCTTGCTTTATAGGAACTTGGGGACTGGTTTAGAGAAATCTCAGTCAGCTCACCTTCACTTAAATCAGTTAAAGATTTGCTTCTATAAGTGTAAAGCATTGAGATATTCAGTTGAGGAAGCATAATAAAAAAAAAAGAAGCATCTTTATCAGAGTGAAAGCTACACCAGTCACAGATGAATTTACTGTGATACTTGCTGATTTTCATAAACCTTAATTTGCCTTCCTAAAGAGTTCTGGTTTGGGCAGTTTCCAGTTTCCTGTATTGTCATCTAGACCACAATCTGCCCTAAATTAATTTTTAAAGAGGTTTGGGGTTTGTTCAGTATACGTGATGTTGCATACTTTGGAAATACTTGTGCATGACAAACACTTTACAAGTTTATTGGTGTTTTTTTTTTTTAATCTTATTCTCTCTGTGACCCTGAGATAATGAAAGTATTTTTCACATGTCCTTTTCCATATTTTTTAGGAGACCCTGAAAGCTTTTGACCGAGAAGTAAATGCATTTGTGGACTATATGTTTGGACCTCGAGGTAAGCTGCTCCACTTACAGCCCTTTAAGGAAATAAGACTACTAGAGATTACCACCTAAAAAACTTCTAATAAATTTCCTGAATAACTTCTTATTGAAAAATGTAAACTAGGCAGAATCACAGTATTATCAGGAAGACACCATTATTGCAGCAAATCTATCAATGCAATGATTTGTGTTTCCATTGTTTCTGAGAATATCAGAGAAATTCAGTTTTGCGTCCTAATGTGGAATAAAAAGCCTGAAAGCCTGGGTCTTTCTGAAAGTGGAAGGTCTGGTTTGGGACTGATTGTCATTCATAACCCAGTTTGTTTGGTCCAGCTACTTACTAAATTGCTACTTATTAAATTCTGTCTTCAGAAGGATGCTTGGAGCAAAAGCAACCTGCAGGATCACATCCAAAATTTCAATAAACCAATAAACCAACCAAGATTGAGTGGGAGAACAGATGCATCTTTTGACTTCCTATTATTGCTTTCTGGAACAGTTTGGACAAGAGTAACTTAAGTAATTGTAGGTTGAAGGTGCCTCATGCTTTGCTAGGATTGAAACAAGTAAGTAAAAAAAAAAACAAACCAAACCCAAACATAAAATAGGACTGCAAGCAAGGATGAAGCATCAAAGTCAGGGCTAATAGAGCCAAGCAAATACAAGAAAGGAGTGAGACAGGAGCTTAGACAGGACACAGTCCTCAGAGTAGGCCACTGCAAAGCCACCTTGGTGTTGATAGGACTGGGTTTAACTTTAGGAATTGCCTTGCAAACTTTTACCCATGGTTAGATCCAGAACTGTTGCTTATGGGGATGGATGCACGATTGTGGATTCCCAATTTGTTGCAGTAATGTTCTCCATGTCACAGAAACAGTTCTTGCTACAAAATCTTTTCCATCATGTCTACAGTAGATGTGAGTTTGAAAGAAAGATTTCCAGTGAAGAAACACTGAACAGCTTGGGAACTGCAGCAGAAGTTGTTAAAGCAGAATAGGTTTAACTAATGGCTTCTACTATAGTAGATTTTAATATTAACAAAGAAATGTGATCTACACTACTTTCTGGTGTTCTGGTGGTTGTTTTTTTTTCCAGTTGGACATGATGTTCTCTTTCATTCCTCTTTACTTGATGGTCCAGAAAATTGTATAAAGGAATAAGCTATAGTTGATCTAATTCTGAATAGCACAGAGATCCCTTTGGGCTTTTAGAAAGCCCTTCAATTAAACAAGTATTATTTTTGTATCTTGCCAAGTACATCACCATCCTTCTCCAGACATCAGGGCTGAAGATAGCTTTGTTTGTCCATGCCTCTGCACTCTGATCTTTAATTTAACTGGTGGTATAATGACACAGTATCATGCATTTCCTGAATAGCATATCTCCATCCAGTGTGTTTATCCACATAAATAATTCACATAAATAATTCACAATAAACTGCAATCACGTTTAAATTGAATGACTGCACAGATGAATATCTAATGAATTTGAGAGCTTCCACAAACATCTAAACCACAAACCATTCCTCTTCTTTCTCTCTACTGATTTTTGTCCACAGTACACACTTCATTCAGCAGCAAGATGGATTAAAAGGATAGATAACAGCACTCTATTATTTTAGAAACCAACCCCCTATTTATTGTTGAAATTTTAAGTAGTAACTCCTGAAATACTTGTATCACTATGCAGGTCTTTGTCATCATTACCAGTTGTGATGATGGCACTAGAAGAGACAGAAAGCCGTGCTCTAATTCCCAGAGGCAATCTCTGTCACACTGGGAGCACCAGGTTAACACTGGTAGCAGTACTGCCCAACTGGAATGAGGGGCAGACTGTCTGAGATCTGAATTTATTTTACAAATATTGGCATATTTTGTACCTTCATTCACTGGTCTCAGCTGGGCTTTGTAGACAACTTCACCTCTGTGTTTGCTTTTGAACTAGCAGAACAAGTCCTTTGGATCAGGGAACAGCAGCCATATACCTGCCCATTGGTTTCATCTCCTGATGAGGGGTGGTCTTACAATTTGGTGTTGGTCCATATTGTTCTTATGCTCAAGGCATATTGAGAATGAGTGAAATAGCAATTTTCTTCTGTAAGAGATAATTTTTCCAGGGTAACCCTTCATCTGCAGAGTATTGTTTGGTGTTATGCCAAATTATGTAATACTGAATTGCAGGAGCTAAATCTACTTAACTGGTTGTTTGTTTTACCTGTGCAAAAACCAGAGGTGGTCAAGAAGAGATGTATTTTGTTGAAGTTATGATAAAGTAAAAAAGCACTTTTCCTTAATAGACAATGATCAGTAGCAAGACTCTGTGGCTAACACATCCACCCTCTGCACCTTAAAAACGACTGAACCTAGTCAGATACTGACTGGCCAAAGCCATACAGAAACTTGAATCAAAATGTTTCTAAACCTCATTGATAAAAGCCTGATACGTTTAAAGTGCCTGGGAGGCCTGCCACTCACTTAACAGGAGCCAGGATTTCACCCCAAGGGTTTGGCACACCATGGCCGGTGACCGTGAATGAGTTTATTCATGGAGCGATCGCAGCTTGTGGGCGCCTGCTCCTTCCCCTGCTCTAGTCCAGTGCTTTCCCACTGTGACTTTATTCATTGCTCTGGTCTCAATTTCAGATGCTGTGCAAGTTCAATACTGTAAAAATAATCCTTTCTCCTACTGACAGTGTAACTTTATAGTACTTGAACACGGAGATTTAACTGTCGGTCAACAGAAATGCTTTTCATCTCTCATTCTTCTGATAACTTCTTTTGAAGTACATTCCCTTTCCTCCCCCCTCTTGACACATAAAAACCTCCCTCTGCTTGTCATTCAAGGATAAGTGGAAGTGGAAACAAAGCAGTCACGTTCCTTGGCTGCCCTTTATAAACCACTTTCTGCCAGAAACTGTCCTACTCTTCAAGGTATTGAGGTCGTGGTGGGAAATATTCAGGAAGGGTACATGTTTTAACAATTTCTCTGGAAACTGGAATACTATAGAACTTAAAAATACTTGACATGCTGACCTGAACAAGCACACGAGTTCTGCTTTTGTGTGGATCAGCCCACATGCTTGTGGCCACTCACAGCAGAATGAAAACTTTCTGAGTGCATACTGGGGTAGAATTTATTCTATGTAGTTTAATTTGTATTCTGAACTCTTCTGAGTACTTTTCCTCTTTGAGCAAACATGCAGTTTTGTTATCTACTCATGCCAATTTGCCTTTGTGCATGTAACCTTTATGCACCAAATGTTGCAATCCTCAGACCGGAGACCTTTCCTTAGATACCAGTCTTGCTGACATGGCTGCTTTCTACATTTTCATTTAGGATACCAAATAGATAAATTAAATCCTTATGCTCCTAAAACACACACTCCTAAGACATCAACACTTAAACACACAACCTTTTCCTGTCCTATGATTCCTGTGTCATGTTGACAGCCCATAAGGGAGCAGAATCACTTCTAAAATATTCATTCCAGTGCTTCACACATGGCTTCTGAGCTTTAAGAGATTGTTGGGAGTGTTTCCTTCTCACACTGAGGTGATTCTAATAAACATTGAGATCTGAGGACAGACAACAGGCATTCTAGCTTGGTAACACTCAACACAGCAAGGCTACCATAAAAAGGAGAATTCTGCTGTTGTGACTGCTTTAATCCTACACCTCTCTGCTCCTAGAGGTTTTTGGGAATCCAAAGGGGAGAGAGTCAGAAGCAAGAGAGCATTGGACTTCCATGGTAGTGGCAGCCAGGTTGAAAGTCTTTCCTGTGAAAGGGCAAACAACCCTCATGGAATCCAATTCAACAGATGAATGTTACAGCCACCACAATGGAAACGATGGGGGAAGCAGAGGAAAAATGTAATGAGAAAGAAAGCTGGTGCTCAAAGCCTGGCTTATATGCAGGTTACTCTAACATATGTAAAATTTCACTTTACATATACCTGTATGCATGTGTTTCTGAGGCAGGAATTGTTGGAAAGAATACTGTACAGCAAAATTACAATAAATTACTAAACGTTTGGGCACATTTACTTGGTGCATCATCCATTGCCCAGTCTTTTCCAACTGCAGCACAGGCAGAAAAACAGAATTTTTTTTTAATGCACTGTGAATAGCTTTTCTTTTACAATTTTTAACACAATCTCGACCTTTGTAAAAAAATAATCTAAGTAATTTAAAGCATTTTCCAAGAGCAAAAACATCTTTTTGTAAGAGCAAAAAGATCTTTTTTCTCTCTCTCTTTCTATGAGACCTGCACAATGACTCCTCACTGATTTCTTTCTTCACTTACTCCATAAGTCATTCTAAAAACTAGCTGTGATGCCCCCTTGTTCTTTCCATAGATACATGGCTGAAGAATGTTGCTATGGAAAATAGATTTTGCCCCATCTTGGAAAAATAAAAAAGAGAGCACACCCCTTTCACTCATGACATCCAGTTGCTCATGACAACAAAGTGTGCCTCCAGCTTGGCATCTGGGATTAGGCTTTGCTCATATACACTGAACTATCTGATTACTTGTGTGAATAAGGCAAGCAGGATTTGACCTTAATATTTCATTTCAGGACCAGGCAAGTGGGACAGAAACTGTGAGAAAGCAAGCCCTCAGCCAGCCAGAAATCTTTTATAAACATCGAAGTAGATGTTTGCCACTTGATTTTCATATTTATTATTTTGGAAAAGTCTTCCCCTTGTATGAACATTTTCTTGTCAGTTTATATACCTTCCTACATGTATGGCAAGTGCAAATTAAAATAACATGTGAGCTGGAAACATTACATGCATACTTTGTATTTAGTATTATCTGCGAATTGTTGGGCAGATTAGGATAGGATTTAAATAAATATTAAGTTAAAACATAAAATCATTTTTAAGAGCATATAAGAACAGGCTTTTCCCTTTCATTTACTCTACCATTAAAATAGGGTGATTTAGATGACCTTAAATTATTAAGGAATTCCATGCAGTTTTCAGCCCACGTTCTCTGAGACTTAGCATGCAGTTTTGGATAGCCCTTGTGAGGAAAGAATTACTGATTCCATCTCACACTTTTACCAGATTCTTTTCATGAAAAAAGAAATAATTTCTGCCTTATTTTAGCAATACTTTACCATAGCTTTCTTAATTGCCTACTCTGTGTGTTCCTTTTTCTAGATGCCAGGGTTAGAGGATGGTTCCTTTTGGACTCTTACCTTCCCACGTTTTTCCTTACTGGAGCATACCTACTCTGCATATGGCTGGGCAACAAGTTCATGAAGAACAGGCCTCCTTTCTCTCTCAGGCCTCACCTCATTGTGTACAACCTGGGCATCACACTGCTCTCCTTCTACATGCTCATAGAGGTAAGTGCTCTTCCAGGCAGCATGGCTGAGGAAGGCGACCAAGATACAGTTTTTAGCAGAAATATCTTAGTCACAGGTGGTTTTGCTAGGAAAGCTTAAATCAACAACAAAATACATTTAATGTTAATCAGTCCCTTCTCATCTTAGATCTTGGCTTGTTTTGATCATCCTTCCTGAGCTACAGTCCACAGCTGGGGACAGCTCTTTGCTGCCAGGACTGTGTCCACAAGCATAAATTTGCATCTGCAACAGTCACTCAGCTCAAACATGCCTATACCTTGTCCTTCAGCACCCATGAAAATGCCACAGATTGGCTTTTATTCAAATGACCATCTGTGGAATGATTTTTCCAGGCCCATGCTTAAACATAAATAGATTTATAGATGAGAGCAAGTACAGATTTATTTATGCTATTGGCAAGTCAGTGGGTTTTTTCTGCTCTTGTGACTAAGAAGCTTTCCTCATACAGTCAGACAGTAAAAGACAGATGTTAAAAACTTACCACTTCATCCAAAAGCAAGGGCTGTGGGACTTGGAGGCTGAATATGGTCACACAGATTATTTCCCAAGTACTTATCAGGAAGGAACACGCTCATATAATTCAGGATCCATTTAGAACCAGAAGAGCGGTTTGAATGCATCTGATGATTTTGCAACAGTAGAGGATTCAAACAGTGCCCCTCAGCAGATGTGTGTGGTTTTGCATCTGCAGGGGGAAACAGAAGCCAAAAGTCACTATTTGGATATTATTTGGGAGCTGCCCATTCTCAGCCTTTTGATAACTGCGGTGCTTTTAATATTAAGGTGTTAACATACATTATTTGAAGCCCTTATAAACAAACACTAGAAGACAAAACCCACAATTTTTTTTTTTTTTTTTTTTTTTTTTTTTTTTTTTTTTTTTTTTTTTGGCTAAAGAAGTGACTCTGTTCATGAGAGCCCTGGATGAAGAATGTGCTTGATTTCATGGTGTGGCCTGACACTGCTGTGTTGCCTGCACAGTCTCACAGCATTTATCACTCCGGGGGCTCTTGGCCACAGTTTCTACCTTATTCTGTTTGTTGGAGAAGAAATTTTTCAGAAGCCAATCAGGACACACAAAGATTTCAAGTTTTAAATTGATTAGAGCTAAACACCAAGTGACTGGCCTGGTCAAATGGCTGAGGAGCAGTCTAGGTTTGTGCCTCTGTGCAAAGAACTGTTTTACACAGAGTATTATCCTGGTCAATGCTCCAGCTGCTTTCAGAGGCTGCTGTGGGTGTCTGGAAGTGCAGGATAAGGTTTAGAGCAAAGGAGAAACCAGCACAATTGCTGGAAGGTTTGATGACTCCACAATGATTGTCCTCCAGAATTTAAATTAGTACTTTGATGTTTAAATCCCCATTTTGCTTGAAGGTATGCAGATAACTGGCTGCAGTAGCAGGACTTAGCAAAAAGCATAAACTGAATAGAAAACAATACTGCTGCCCCCTTTCCCTTACAGTCTGATTTTGCCTGCCACAAGTAAATAAAGGGAAGAACAAAGAAAATTTTAGCAGGTCTCATTTGCATGACTGAAACAAATTTGGTTTTAGCCATATCCTGGTAGGAACTGTATTTAGCCACCTCCTGTTCAGCTGCCTTCCTGCTCCATCCTTCCTGAGGCTAACTTTGCTGCAGACAGTCGCTAAGTTGTGTTAGTCCTCAGATTAGTCCCTTGAGACCTTGATTCTGAGGCTGGAGGCTGCTGATTTACACCTCCCAGATTGCAGCTGGCCATGGCTGGCAGTACCAGCTCACAGCTCCACATTCTGCAAATTTGGGAACCCAGGGAACATGATGGCTGATCTGCACTGCCAGCTGTTCTACTGCAGATTTCACTCTTAGCTCTGGACTGTCAGCCAGGCTGGTTTTACACTGTACAAAACACACCTCCATGATGCTGGCTCTGTATTTTCTCTTAGTCTACTTCCCTGGTTCCTATCACAGCTTCTCTCCTGTGAAGGAGCAGAATGGAAGTTAACACTTGCAGTCTTGCCTGAGGTAGCCTTCACATCTCTGCTGAAGAAAAACAGGCAAATGGGGGAGCAGAAATCATCTTCATTACCAAATAAAGTCATGGTGATTCAATACTTCAAAATCTGTAATTTCCAAAGCTTCTCTCTATATCCCTTATTCTCTCTGTATTTTGTGGACAGTAAGCTCTTTAAGGCAAGAGTTACCTATATTTAGCACATTCTGCACAGTGGTTCCTTATGTAAACACAATTGATCCTTCCAGTGGCTGTGATTTGGGATCAATTCCTTGTTGGACACATCTACAACAGTTGTTTTATTCCTCCATCCTCTCACTACATCTAAACCCTTCTGGTCTCTGTATCAAGGATAAATCACGAAATAAGCAGCTCTACAACAGAGATAAACCACATTCCTCTCACCCACCCCCATCCCACCAAAATAAACCCCCACAGCCAACCATTTTTCTTCATTTTGTTTGTAAGGTGCCACACAGCATTTCTTGCCATAGCTCCAGAATGTAGGGGTTGCTTCTTAGATGTTCAAAAGAAAAAAAAAAAAAATCTCATTCACAGGAAAGGGTGTATCTCCAAATACAGCCTGTCCCACATGATGAATTCAATGAGAAACACAGTAAACCTACTGATGGGGGTACCTGTGCTTCAATTCTTCATCTCCTGATTAGTTACAGTTGGCACCTCATGACAGTTGATTTGTTCAACCTCAAGGCAAGAAGACAAAGGTTACAGACAGCAAAGAGTCATAACGAAAGGGCTGTTTTTAAGTCTCCAAGGGCAGATTCCTCTTTTGAGCCAGAGCTCCATGTACTGCACCGTGGGCATGAACTATCTGGGAGCTGATTTTATCTCTGAGCTTTGAGGTCAACCAATCCGCAAAGTACTTGGAGGAACAGCTCCAGGACAGCCCTAAGATGTGCCATTAGCATAAGGTCAGATACCCCTACGATCCCGAGGGACAAGGTCTAAAGATAAACAGCTCTGCCCAGCTGCCCTCATCCTACTGAGATGTCTCAAAATTTTTGAGTCAACAAAGAGTTAGGTGCCTCTGAAGGCCTCCCAGAAGGGCAGCTCTTTTGACCTTTTGACTTCTGAGTTAGGCAAATAGATTTTCCTGAAGTTGTCAAAGGTGTTTACCTTCCCCAGCTGAACATAATGAAGTTGGCACTTGGGTTTGGAGCAGGTGTTTTTCAAGTACCTGAAGCTTAGACAGAGGTCTTGTGCTTGAACTAGGCAGGCTGCCGGTGGGCTGCTGAGGAGGCAAAAGACAATTCCTTCCACCCTTGCTGCTACCAAAGCAAGCCACATCAGAAGTTTGTTATTGTTGTGTGCTTTTCTGTAACAGTAAGTGCTCATAGACCAAGATCACCTCTATTGATCCAACAATTTCTAGAACATTGTCAAATTCTGTATAAGGAAAAAACAGCCAGCACCTTTTAACTTTAAGAAAAATTGAAACTTTTAATGATTTCCCTTCCCAAAAATATGCCTTTTCTCTGCACATTTTTTTGCTTAAAATGCTAAAATTACCGACTATGAGCAGTAAACCAGCTTACTGTGAAAAAACATCACATCTGTGCATATTTTAAAATTGTTTCATGTGCTTACAAACCACACTTCAGGGTTGCAACCTGAGGCACCAGAGGCCAAACTGTCACAAGTTCAGTGGTAAATTAAAACTGGAAACACAGGAGACTGGTGCTGATCCCTGAATTCTGAAATTACTCAGGTGAGGATACTCTCTCTCACAAATAGGAATAGACATAATCCCTGCCACTGTCTTAGGCTGCTTTCCCCAGCAGTAAGTATCACCTCTGCCCTATTTAAATCAAATCTCAGCTGGTCATCAAGGTCTCACCCAAGTCCTTCTGTTGATCAGGCACTGAAAAAACCAGGACACTAGCACCATTTGGGTCAGATTAAAAAGGAGATCTAGAGATATGTGTCATTAGCAGAGGGGTGGCGTGATGTCTCAAGCTGCCTGTATCCCCAGGTAGCTTCTAAGACTTGTTACAAATCCATGGGATTTGTAAACAAGCAACCACATCCATGTGGGGAAGCAGGACTTGCATGTGAGGACCCCTTGTTTCAGAGCAAAGGGAAAAGAGCAGAACTCACAAGTATTGCTAGCCCAGTGCATTAACCTTTCTGGAGGAGCCAGAATAAAAACGTCTTCTACCTTGCAGGATTAAATAAAATAAAAAGCAGTAAATAAAATGCACTTTAGCTGCTTCTAGGAGCTGAAAATTCGTCCCACATTAAATCCAATTTCTGAACTGTAGCTGTAACTTGTGTATTCACAGATGCCAAGGTGGTGTGAGGATTCCCAGGAGTGCCAGAATGATCAGGACAATCAGCCACCACTTTTAGCCCTACACACGGCAATTGAGATTGTATCTCACATATTACTAGAAAGTATAATGCCTGAATTAGGCATAACTGGGTGAAACAAAAGGAAAAAAATCAAAAATAGAAGCAGCATTTAAACTGCATTTTATTCCATCATTATAATGGCTCACATTAGAAAGATTTGGTTTCTATGTGCAAGTATTAAAAAGATGGACCTTGTGTTGCACAAGTTCTAAGTAAACCTTTAACAGTGCAGACAATGGGGAAAGGTGAAAAAGGGCCAACAGCTCTTTTGATCAAGTAAGAACTTTGTGTGAATGGAGTTAAATTACCAGGTGTTCCTCTATCTTAATCAAATAATTTATTTGGGCAGCTGAGCAGCTGACTTTGCTGTCCTTGCCTGCAGTTATTCCAGCTGGGCATGTTGTTCTCACATCTCAGTTTTCATCCTCTGTGTTCTCCTTGTCTTTCCTACTGACCTTTCTGAGCTCTGCCCTTCAGTAATTTAACCTGGTCATTGAAAAAGGCAGTGCTCTGGATCTCTCGTGCACATTCAAATAGAATTCAGTAGAACCTTGTTGGAAATCAAGAATAAAACTTCATATGATGAGATTTTCCACATGTATACAGATTCTAATACCACCACTGGTACCACAAAATATGATAGAGGAGCTATTCAGAACAGACATAATCAAAGACTCACAGAAAATATGCCTAGACAGAATTTCTTTGGGTCTATCCCACAGACAACAGCAATACTCAAAGTAATTACCACTCAAAACTGATTTCAAGTAATTTTGAAGGCGTTAGTTCGCTAATCCTTCTATCAGGCTCCCATTTACTTTAGGAGTATTAAATGGAACTGGCTAGTATTTTCTCAACAACATGGCTTTACATTTGAAAGAGTTTTTGTTGATTAAAAAAACCCCTTAAACATGTATCTAAACGTTAGTTGGAAAGGGGCTCTTATTTTTTCTCACCATGTTTTGAACTTTCTGACCTAAAAAGAGGAAGAAAGCATAGGACCACATATTTCACCACGCTGGAATAACCAGTATCCTTTTAGCTACAGTGCTCCATTTGGAGGAGACATCCAACTTAGGGTCCAGCTGTATTAGCTGCAGGTCAGGATAGCAAAATCCAATTGGTGTATTAAAGAATTAGACAATCTTTTTGTAGCCCAAAGCACATTTTTCACAGTTCTGTCCCCATGAAAAATACCTTGAATGCATCATAAAAAAGAACAACAAAATATTTCCCCTGTGATAAATCTTGTGGCGTGTTTCCTATTCAGCATCTGGATTTATTTGGCAAACACCATCTCTAAGTTTTTATGTTTGGGGAAACCATGGCACTAACCAAATGGCAGGGCTGGGACATTTTGGATCCCAGTCCTGGGCTGAACCATGAAGCCCAACTGCTTTCCTAGAGGGTTTATAGTCATGCCAGACTACACTTATACAAGAACTTTGAAGCACAAAGGTGTCAATCTGCAAACACAGACTGTTTTGCATCTCAGCTATCCATCTAAAATCTGGGATCATACCACAGTTCTTAGAGTCTTGTCTAAAAATAGGCAACCTCTATAGAGAGATATTCTTCAATAAATACTATTCACAGATGATTTGACAATTTAATGTTTTAGGAAAAAAAAAAACAAAAAAAAAACCACAAAAAACAACCAAAACCCTGCCTTAAAACTTTCTAGGTATTTTTAAGACTGATTTAATAACAAGTGGAAGATGATTAGTGATACCTTCATCTTTTCATTGCGTTATCCTGTTAAAGTGTGATGGCCTCAGTAGCCTTGTGGCATGCTTCACACCAGCCTCTTGGGTATGGCAAGACAGATGTTGCACGCTTGTGGAAGTGGGTCATATTACAGGCATAGAGCTGATTTCTTCCTTTTAAAATCAAATAGAGGAAAAATGTGTGGTTATTAATCTGGTCTCTGGTTTTAGACACTGATAATCCTCTCAGGCATTCCATTTTAAAATTCATTTAAGATAAGAAAGAAAATGTAATTTCTGTCTCCTTCCTGAGACACTGTCCTGAGTGACTCCCTTTCCTTGGGATGTGGCCATCAGGTAACTGCTTTTATCCAAGTCTGTAGATCCAGGGAGGAGCTGCCATTCACAAGGACTTAAAGTCTTTGGTGGCCAAGGGAAATAAGTGATTCACAGCACTGCCAGTTAAGCCCTTCTTTGTGCTATATAGGTAGATTAGTCTCCTTTACTTAGTCTAGTGAGACTTCAATTGCCTGAGAATAGTGGTCATATCAAGTTGTTTTAATTGTGGCTGGAGTGCCTTAGAAAACCCCTTAGAAAATATCATACCCATAATAACATCTTGCTCTGTCTTTTTCACAAGAAGGACACTGGTGCTAATACTCCTGCTCTGAGCTTTTAAGAGTTTAATTACTTGAATACTAACTCCATTGTTAGTTTTTAGCTTTCCTTCTTAACTTCCCATGTAGACCAACCGTGTCTATCCAGTACATTTCAGTTGGAAGGGACCCACAGCAGCCATCTAATCCAACTGCCTGACCAAAATCCAAATTCAGGGCTGACCAAAAGTTAAAGCATGCTGTTAAGGGCACTGACCAAATGCCCCTTAAACACTGACAGGCTGGGAGCTGGCCACCTCTCTAGGAAGCCTTTTCCAGGGTTTAACAACCCTCTCAGTAAAGAATTGCTTCCTAATGCTCGGTCTAAATCTCTCTTGGAACCGTTCCCACACATCCTATCATTGCATCCAAAGGAGTAGAGCTCAGCACCTCCCTCCTTCCCCTCCTCAGGAAGGTGCAGAGAACAATGAGGTCACCCCTCAGCCTCTTTCTCTCCAAGTTAGACAAGCCCAAAGTCCTCAGCTGCTCCTCACAGGACTTGCTTCCAGCCCTGTCACCACCTATGTTGCCCTCCTCTGGTACATTCAAGGATCTTCACAACCTTCTTTAAACAGTGGCTCCAGACCTGCACACAGTGCCCAGGGTGAGGCTGATGCAGTGGGAAATCCCCTCTCCTGGCTGGCTGGTTGTGCTCTGCTCGATGCACCCCAGGATGAGGTTTGCCCTTGGGGCTGCCAGGGCACACGGTGGCTCACACGGAGCTGCTGCTGACCAGCACTCCCAGATCCCTTTCCACAGGGCTGCTCTCCAGCCATTCCTCCCCCAGGTTACTTGTGTCCATGATATTCCATCCCAGGAGCCAGATCCAGCATTTGGACTTGTTAAATTTCATCCCACTGATGACTGCCAATGCTCCACTCTCTCTCTCTGCAAGGATTCTTGTCCCTCAAGCAGCACCTCCCTGTTTCACATCATCAGCAAACCTGCTAATGGGGCATTCAGTTTGTGCCTCCAGATCACTGGGAGATATTTTGAAAAGCACTAGCCCTAGAACTGATCCTGAGGAACACCACTGGTGATCTGCCACCAGCCAGATGTAGCCCAATGCAGATGCCCAACCTTCCTGCTGCCTTGGGACAAGGGAGAATACCTTATTGCTTCTAGGCATTTCCTCTCTGAGAAAGTCCAGCCGTGCACAGAGATTTTTCTACAACTCAAAGAGCACAGAGAACCTGCAGTCAGTAGTGTTGGGAAAGACCAGACAGGAAGGACTTATGAATATGACTGCATGATAAAAAATACTGCAGATACAAAACCTGAGTGAAATAGGAATGAAAGCCAGTATCGAGATGTAAGCCTGGCAGGCAGGAAGACGGTGATTAAGCTCACAAAAGAACAAGAATGTTGCCTCTCCACCTTGGCAAAAGACACCCAGGAACAAATGCATAAGAAAGAGTAAAATGACATGGTAATGCAGTCGTTCTTATAGGCTGCATGCAAAGTTTGTAGGTTTTGTATCTCACGCTGGTTGGTCAATGTAAATTAGAATATTCAACAGAAAAAAGGATATATTGTATTGTCACAAGAGGATCGCTCTCTTACTCTCTTGTCTTGTCCACTCATCTCCTCCCCTCTCTTGCTCTCTTGTCCTCTTTTCCCTGCTCTTCTCCTCTCTCCTCCACTCTTCTTCCCTTATCTCTCTTAGCCCATCTCCTCTCCTCTCTCTCACCTCCCTTGCTCCTGCTTTCTCCCCACGTTTTTCCCTGCTCCTGCCCCATTTTTACCCCATAGCTCTCTTCTATCTCTCTCTCTCCCCATTCTCTCTTTAAAGCTTTGCTCCAGCCCAGGCTGGTAGTTGAAAGCAGAGCCTGCTTTACCCACGACCCTTGTAATAATAAAGCCACGTGTTTCTAGAACATCTCAGGTGTGCAGAGTTCCTTGTCCCTGCCATCCACAGAGAAAAATCCCTACACAGTAGAAATAGCAATATCCATTCAGATAATCACATCACTTTCCTTTCTTGCCTGTCTGTGGGGAACAGATGAAGAACAAGCTACAGCTGTGAGATTTTTGAAGTTGAAGGCTTGAAATGAGCAGGGCAGGGCCCCTGGGTCAGGATCTTAGAGCTTAATCTGCTACTCAGTGAGGTGAGAAGATTACACCATCTTTTGGTATCTGCTGTCCACCCCCCACCCCTGAAACTTTTGACAAAGCTTTCAATTTTGAACTCCTTGATTCCCCATTTACAGAAATAAGGCAGGAGTTGGACTGACACGGCAAAACAACTTGTGTGAATTCTCATGCTGTTTATACTTGAGTAGATGAATAGAGTCATTTGTTAGTGGAAAAACATGAATCTGTTAAGAACAACATGAGGGCAAACAGCAAAATATGAAAACTCTACTAATTAATAGGATGTTGCTACTTAGCAGAAATTTTTCACAAGGCAGCTCTTTACTCTTTACGTGATCTGTTTTTCCAAATAGCTTCAAGCAATACTTGTTTTAATATTATTTTCAGGCTAGGCTACCAAGAATACAAAGAACTCAAAGAAAATTTTTTCTAGGGGGAGATAATTTGTGTTTTGAAACAGAGAGGGGATTTCTCATCTCTTTGATAGATCCTACACTTGCACCATCTCTGAGTGATTAATAACACCATCAGCTTTTCAGAATTGTGACTGCTCAGTATGCAAAAGGGAATGTGACTCAAACAGTACAAGTAATGTATGGGTTTAGTATCAGAAAAAGAGATCTGGTACCAAAATGTCTTGTGTCAAGGTGCCAGCTTCTGTTCCAGATATCCATCTGGCTCATTTGGCACCATTAAGTGAGCTGCTTACCTTCAGCATCATTGTGAGCCAATAGGAAAATCATGGCTTAGGATCACCAGAATCCCATAAAAATTACTCTCTGCTTTCCAAATTTCCACACTAACCTTTTATTATTATTATTAGGAAGTTAGCTAGAAATCTTGAAAATTATCTTGCAAAGCAAAGGAGTCAAAACTCAAAGCGAATTCTTTTCCTTAGAGGAGGCACAGTAATAGGTAAGGCACTTACAACAAAGAATAGAAATGCTGCAGAAATAGCTGCAGAAAAGCCGACATGAAAGACTGAGGTTAAAAAAAGGTCAAAAAAGTTCTCTAGTCTAAGCTGCTGGCTTTTGAAATACAGACACAAACCAGAGGAAACTCTTCTGCCAAGTAAAATGACTGGGGAATAAACAAAGAGAATGATCTAAAAAATCATGAAAGAATGAACAATATAAATTAAATAAAACCATGCAGTCAAACAGAGTGGTAGTCTCACCTCAAAGCTTGTTCTCTGTATGCATGCTGACCATTTGTAAGGAGTTGCAGATTTCCTAATTACCAAATTAAAAAATTGTGATGTTAAAAAGAAATATTGATGTTGAAAATAAATATTTTATTTATGAACCTCTAAAGGTTTTTTCATTTCATTTTCCAACATGGTACTTTTGAATGAAATACTTGAAAAAAAACCCCAAAACCTTGAGATACTACTGAGCTCACCTGTTCAGCTGGCAGGAAATTTTATAAAATATGTCAAGTTGGAAGAAACCCATCGAGATGACTGACTTCAACTTCTGGCCCTGTGCATGACACCCGAACAGTCACACCATGTGCCTGAGGGTGTTGGTCAAATGCTTCTTGAACTCTGTCAGGCTTGATGCTGCGACCACTCCCCTGGGGACCCTGTTCCAGAGCCCAACCAACCTAAACCTCCCCGACTCAGTGTCAGGGTCCGCAAACATATGCGGGGAACCTGATGGTTCGTTTTGGAGATCTCAAAGCGCAAAAGACACAACAGGGGACAAACCAGTTTGCTTAAACAAAAAATGCACTTTTATTTAGTGCCCACAATGCGATAGTAGGGAGAGAAAATAGAGAATAGTGAGAAAGATAGAGAAAGAGGGGAAGGGGGATTATAGCTACCACGTGGAGAGTCGGAGTCCTCAAGACGTAGAGATGCCCATAGACGCGATCTTCTCCAGTGGGGTGATCACAAAGGGTGCACGGGATCCGCAGAGTCTTTATAGGGTGGTCAGGAAAAGGACCAAGGCGAGTGGAACGGAGCCAAAGAGGGCACTGGGCCAGTGCAGGCACCTGCGTCAAAGTTGGGTGCTCAGGAACAAGCGGCAAGCTGTGCCCTTCTAGCACAGTCAGTATAGTCAGCTCAGTCCACTGTAACGAGCTACTATTGTTCTTGCATTCCGTTCTCGTGGAGATGCGTATCAGTCCTCGGCAGGCGCCCCACCTCAGCCAGGCCAGGGGCTCTCCCCAGTCTCTTCGGGGGTCTTGGTCTTCAACCATCGGAGACAGTTGTGAGGCATAACACATCCTTGGACAGACTCTGACACCACCCCGTGACTCACGACTGGCGACAAAGGTGTTCTTCCATCAGCAGGTTCCGTAGTTTCGTGAAGTCTTCAGGACTCATCCACATTGGCAGCATATCCCAGAAAAACAGAAACAAGAGAGAGGGTGTAGGAGAGAGAGAGAGAGAGAGACAGAGACAGAGAGACAGAGAGAGAAAGAGGGAAAAATACAGAAAGGGAATAGAAGCAATAAATGAAACAAAAATTAAAAAAAATTGATTTAACAATTTTTAACAATTTTCCCAAAGTAATCAACATAAATTACCAAATAATTAATATAACAATTTTTCAAAATATTAACTCAAATTACTAAATAATTAATATAATACCATCAATTAAAATCAACAATTACAATTTTCAATCAAATACTTAATTTAAAACAATTTTCTTTCACAAAATTCTTTAATTTTTTTTTTTAAATGATAATAATTTCTAAACAAACAAAAACAAAAAGAAGAGAAAACAAAACAAACCTTAATTTTTAATTAACATGACTAAGACAAGGCAACATTAATCAAATCAAACTGCTGTTACAGGCTTAACTTTCGCTGTCTGGGTAGTGCATTTTACGTCAATAACTTTAGGAGTGTCTTTTGCAAAAGGGATGTTAACTAAACCATATGTTCTCATTATAGATGCCAAATGTGTCAACTGCTTCATCATTTTCCAATTTAGGATGTATAAAATGATTGATAAAACAAGGCCAATCAAAACCAAAATCAAAAGGAGGATGTAGCTGGGACTTTATAAGAAAAGTCACATCCTGTAATTGTGGTAAAATCACAAATACAAAAATTTGAGTGATTTTTAGTATCTACCATTACATTTTCTACAACTACAACATCACAGACAGTCCTAAAGCATGCCCACCCATTGCCTGTATACACGAGCACTGTTCCAGGAGCTTCGTTAGGATGTACTTCAAAATGACAAATATTTTGCTCAGTGTCCAAACAAATATCCTGAGCTATGATTGCATTACTTTCACAAATGAAACCTTGCTGCTCCCTAACAACACAAGATTCTAAACTGACAGTTTGCCATTTCTCACCAGTTTGACGGGCCCATTCTCTATGCTTGGAAGGATAGAGAATAGCTCCATCATGGTTTATACCTAATGCAATGATAGGGAATATCAAATGTACTGAAGCATTACCTATTGTTAACACAAAGGCTGTAACTGTGTTAGTATTGGGGTTATAGGTAAAGTTCACTAATTTCCACCAGGATTGGAATTCTCTTTGAAAATAATTTGCATTGTCCCAAATTATTTTCCAAATTTCAGTAGGAAGAATTCCTTCTTCTTCTTGCCTTATAATTGAGGCAACAACCATCTGCATCCAAAGCTGTGTCTGGATGCAGCTTAAGGGCCAAAGAAACATTGTTTTGTGGAGCATCAGGTGTATCAATTACCAATTTGCTATCATTCACATTTATCTTTTCCCAATTTGGTAATATGTTTAATAGCAATCACTGAAGTGTCCTCAAAGCCAATAAGGACAATTATAATGATTGTTATAATTTGGTCAAATCTTTAATTGTGGCAACCAATTTTTTCATTAATATTTCTGAATCAATGCTATTTAAAATTTCTGTTTAAAATATTTATCATGGTTTATATGGCCTTCATGTCCCTCGGAGTTCTCCTGTGGAAAGTAAGCACAACAGAATCTGCCACGAGGAGGCAGGAGGTTAGAATGATGAAAATTGCCCATCCTGTATTTATGCGATGCTCTTTCCCTAGAGCATCAAAGGCTGCCCATGTATATTTATTCAGAGGGGTTTTCTGCACTAGTGGCACTTCCCCTACAGTAGGGAGGTCCACCATAACAGACTGTCCAGGGCAATGTGCTGGATTGCTGGAATCACTTGGTCCCCATAGTGAGGGAATTATGCTTGAAGCTGTCAGGCAAAAGGCAGAAGGATCAGTAAACCAAGGATTTGCTGACTGTTCGGGGGAAAAGGGAGGGGTAATGACTGAGGCAGGTTTGTCTTGGATGCTATCCAAGTTTTCTGCTTCTTGTAGTGCTAGATTTTTCACAGCTCCTTTAGTTATTGAGAAGATGTTACAATAATGTTCAATCTGAGCAGACCACTGTCTTACTGAGGTCCTCTCAGCCACCCCGGCAGGTGGGGGGGTCCCAGTAGTGACTGACTTAACCTTGAAGGGGCCTCTCAAAACAATTGGTTGTTGTTGTGCAATTTTCTCCACTTCTATGAGAGCTAAGCTAACCACAAACAAGCCTTTTTCCCAGGTAGTGTACCTCTTTTCAGCATCTTTAAAACCATGGGAGTAAAAGCTGACAGATCTGGTCAGGCCTTCAGGACCCCTTTGCCATATATATAATGACAATCCTGAGGTGGCAAATCTCCATTCTACCTGAAAAGGATTTGTAGGATAAATAGGGCCAAGAGCTTGGTGAGCAGTTGCTTCAAAAAGCAGCAATTTTATTTTAACCAATTTATCATAAGGCAATTTGTCCATTACTTCTCGAGGTAGTCCCCTTTTCAGCCCTAGCAACCACAACTGCTGCCGGTTAGAGATTTGTTTTTCCTTTTCTGGTTTTTCATTAGGAGAAGCAATGTGCCTGACTTCTCTGGGTTTTTTGGGTTTGTCCTCTGAGTGCTTGACTGGTCCGTATTTTCCACTGTTATGACTGTTGTTAGATTGTGTGCTAGGAGTAGTAAAAGGCGAGAAGTCAGTGGAGTCAGTGGAACCGGTTTGATCACTTGTGTGTCCAAGAAATCTTTCAAGCCTGTCTACCGGAGTGGTAGATGCTATTGTTTTTTGAAAAAGAATTACTGTTGGTTTAAGAGACTCCAGCAAACCTCGAATTAGGGGGGTCACAATCTCAGGTTTGACAGGCTGTTGCATGGGTGACTCACAGTCAGAAATCAATTTTCTTTCATGTATCATTTGCAAGCATGCAGTTTTGTGTATGTTTTCTAGGAGTTGGTCCAGGGTGCAGACTATTGCCAGAGGGTTGCCCCTTTCAAGGGGACTTAGTCCCCCTGCCCAGTAAGCTGCACGCTGTGTCAGGGACCATGGAGCACGTGTATTCTCTGTTAAGAAAACTCCATGTCCCCAGTAGCCACTTGCTTCTTGTTCACTTAATTTAATTTGGTCACCCCCAGTAAGTGAAACTCTAAAGACATACTCCGTCTCTGATTCGCTAGAAAGTCGGGAGTATTCTTTCTTTAATTTAGCTAATTCAGTGGCTGTGTTTGGTGTTCCTTTGGTGGTTATGTGGAGGTTATGAACCTCTTCATTTATATAATTAAATTCTGTTTTGACAAGAGGTCTCAAATTGGAGCAACAGAGTTCCCCACAATTTTGCGTGTGTACTAGTTCTTTCTGAGGGTATATCTGTTTAATGCTGTATGTCTCCTTTCCTCCTGTTTCCTTTGGTGAATCTGCAAGTTTTGAATTTTTGCTCCGCTCTTCTGCAAGGGAAATCTCCAGCAAATATTTCTGATTTCTTTCCTGTTCTAATTGTTTTTGCAAAGCTTCTACCAAATCTTGCAGGGATTCTATTACTTCTCCCTCTTGATTTCTTTTCTGTTCCAATTGTTTTTGCAGGGATTCTATTTCTGCCCTCTCTTCACTTACCCGTTTAAAATGGGTTTCTATGGCTGCTGAAAGGCAGGCCCCCAAAACTGAGCAAAGAATGGTTTTATTTCTGCCCAGTTTATACTTAGCATCATGTTGCAAAGAATATATTCTATCTACAATGGTTTCACACTTAAACCAATTATCTTGTGCCCACTCTTCTCCGGCTGGAGAAGGTCTAGCACCATGCTTTGTTAGCAAAGCAAAAAGAATATCCTTATCTTTTGTACTAGAATTTTCACTCATTTTTTGTGAAGGGACAAAAACCACTCTCAGGGAGGTATTCTTAAAGTTACAAACAATGGCACAGCTAATACTGTGTTTCCCTTCGCTTCCCTGGAATGGGAGAGGAGACCCAGCTGCTTGGGAGGCACTTCTTCACAAAAAACGCCTGTTGTCTCCTCAACTACACCAAGCAGCTTAAAACACAGAGTCCCATCTTTTGCACAGTGAGATCGTTTCTGAAATATCCTGATGACAGGGAGTGCTTATTCGCCTGGGTGTATACAGTTTGCGGGAATTTTCCCTCGCCCCCCTTGCTTTCTAACAGCGCTCACCGAAGTGGCGTGCTAGGTGCGGCTGAGACGAGGGTCCTTCCCCTTCTACAAACTATATAAAACCCGCAACTCCACAGTCTATCAAGATCCTGTCCGTGACGCCAATTTAAATGTCAGGGTCCGCAAACATATGCGGGGAACCTGATGGTTCGTTTTGGAGATCTCAAAGCGCAAAAGACACAACAGGGGACAAACCAGTTTGCTTAAACAAAAAATGCACTTTTATTTAGTGCCCACAATGCGATAGTAGGGAGAGAAAATAGAGAATAGTGAGAAAGATAGAGAAAGAGGGGAAGGGGGATTATAGCTACCACGTGGAGAGTCGGAGTCCTCAAGACGTAGAGATGCCCATAGACGCGATCTTCTCCAGTGGGGTGATCACAAAGGGTGCACGGGATCCGCAGAGTCTTTATAGGGTGGTCAGGAAAAGGACCAAGGCGAGTGGAACGGAGCCAAAGAGGGCACTGGGCCAGTGCAGGCACCTGCGTCAAAGTTGGGTGCTCAGGAACAAGCGGCAAGCTGTGCCCTTCTAGCACAGTCAGTATAGTCAGCTCAGTCCACTGTAACGAGCTACTATTGTTCTTGCATTCCGTTCTCGTGGAGATGCGTATCAGTCCTCGGCAGGCGCCCCACCTCAGCCAGGCCAGGGGCTCTCCCCAGTCTCTTCGGGGGTCTTGGTCTTCAACCATCGGAGACAGTTGTGAGGCATAACACATCCTTGGACAGACTCTGACACTCAGCTTCATGCTGTTCCCTTGGGTCCTGTCACCGGTCACCAGAGGGAAGAGATCAGTGCCCTCCTCTTCCCCTCACCAGGAATTTGTAACTGCAATGAGGTCCCTCCTCAGTCTCCTCTTCTCCAAGTTGAACAGACCAAGTGACCTCAGTCTCTCCTTGTAAGGCTTTCCCTCAAGGCCCTTCACCATCTTTGTTACCCTCCTTTGGATGCTTTGTAACAGCTTGACATCTTTTTCTCATTCTGGTGCCCAAACCTGCCCCCAGCACTGGAGGTGAGGCTGTCCCAGAGCAGAGCAGGACAATCCCCTCCCTTGCCCTCCTGGCCATGCTGTGCCTGATGACCCTCAGGACACACCTGGCCCTCCTGGCTCCCAGGGCACTGCTGGCTCATGTTCAACTTGCCACTGACCAGGACCCCCAGGGTCCTTTCCATCGGGCTCCTTTCCAACCTCTCATTCCCTAGTCTGTCTGTACATCCAGGGCTGTCCCATCACAGGTGCAAAATCCCAGTTTGTTATCCCAGGGACCAGTCCATATGTTACCCTCCCAGTCTTCCGGAGATGCTATTAATTTACTTATCTGCACAATGTCAGGGGGATTTGGAGCCCACATAAGCATTAGGTCCACCTTTTCCTTCAACTTTTGTTTTTCTTTATGTTCCTCCTGTAACTGTTTCTGGAGCTGTTCTATTTTGAAGGACAACAGTAACTCGGTTGCTTTCCATCTCAGTTTTCAGTCCTTGTTTCTCTTTAATATTATCTTTTCTGTAGTGGCAGGCAGCTTCTGGACAGGTATCTAACATTTTGCAGAAAATCACTTTCTTTTTCCTAGCCTTTATACTGCCCCTAGCAACTTACAGGTGTTCCTCCACGGCTTTCCAATCACCCCAGTTATCCTGAGCTCCTTTATCTGAGAACGTAGGACTTGGACTTCTTCCATGCTTTTGTAAGTAGTCAGTGGTACTGCTTGCAATCCTGCTGACTACACCAATTTTTGGCAAATGCATGTTTTAAGGTCACTTAACAAATCACTGGCAAAGGTAAAATCAAAACCAGGTTTAATATAGAAGCAAAAGCACAACAGAGTTCTTTGGCAAGGTTCACTCTACTACTGACCAGATGGCTAAAAAAGCAAACAAAAAAACAGCATCAATCAATACAGACCAAAAATATCCCCAAAGCATCTCCATGGAGGACTGCAGCTCCTGACATGGTGAGACACCACCTTTCTTCCTCAGGGCTTTATCTAGGACCTACTGGGCAATCAACCCGCCCTCACTCCTGACCTTTCATACACAAGGAGACAAGGCACAAAAGATTTTTTTAAAGATCAATTCACTGTAATCATATACAAATTTTGGAACAGCTGTAAAATAGACTAATCAAAATATTGAAAATTGCATATTTTCCTAGCAAATTTCTGCAAACCAAAGTTTTACCTACTGCAGCAGAAAATTTTGAGGTCAAGTTTCTTCAGCAAAGCAGAAAAATGAGTTGGTTGTAAAAAAATGTTTGTTTCAATTGTTACATATCAGTTATCTGTAAAACATTCATTTACTGCACTGTCATCTCTCTGCAAGTTCTATAGGCTATTTCGGCCACCTAAAACAGCGAAGTTCATATTACAGGGACAGTCACAGAATTTGAATTCAGAATAAAACTAGTAGAAATGCTTGGTTGTCCAGGTCTCAGCGCATTTTAATGTGAATTTATAATAAGCATTCTAGGCTACTTTAATCTAATCCTCCAGATAGTATCAATAATCATTTTTAATATATTTACTCTAGGAATTAATTCCGTTTGATCACTGAGAATGTCTCTGCTTCATTTTTTTTTTTTTTTGCGCTGTCACAGCTTCAACAAAGGACAGCTCTTTTCAGTGTGAGCCAAAGGGAAATGTCATCTTTTCTGTGCTGACACACATCATCCCTGTGAATGCAGCTCCAGAGCTGAAAGCAACCCACTTCTCTCAGCATCTTGCAATTCTGCTTACAGCATAACACTTCGATGCATTTCTCCCACCCTCACTTTCTGCAGTCGCTGTAGAGGGTGAGAAAGGCCCCAGAACATGAGTTGCTTTGTTTATTTCCAAACCCACTTAGCACTTATTTGAGAGTAAGCAAGACTTTTTCAAGATCAGTGGATTCTACATGGCATTTATAAGCAAGAGATGATGGTCCCTCTTCCAAAAGGTCTGCTGAGCGCTTTAGGTGGTTGTTACTATAAAAATATTCCATACCAGAAACTACCATATGGTTTTCTAGAAACCTGCTCCATCCCAGTGCAGCACTCTGATATTTCATTGCTCTCTCTGCTTCCCCATGTGACATGTGCAGAATCTAAGAAACTGCTTGTGTGCCTATTCACGCCTCCATTCAGCACTGTGCCTGCTCTCCTTCACTTCCTCCAGCATTTAACACTTGAGGATAAAGAGACGTGGATGGCATTAAGAACTATTTCTCCCGTTGCATTACTTTGTATTTGCCTTCTGTTTGCCTGGCAAACAGGGAATTTTTCTCAAGGACAGCTTTGCACAAGTAGCTGTGTTAATCTCTATTCATACTGCTTCAGGACAAAGATAAAATATTCCAGTGTTTGCTTTGGAACGAGGATTGGGAGATGTATTAAATAATGAGAGATTTTAATGGATGCCTTGAAGGCTCTAAAGCTAGAGAAAGAGAAGAAATGCATCATTTCTCTATCTCCAGCTTAACTGATGCCTTTCCCCTTTCAAAAGACAAGATATTAGCAAGTTGTCTGGCTGAAGAACATCAGTTCATGGAAGGAGTGGGTACCTGCCAATAAGGACAGAACAACTGCAGGGCAAAAAACCATTCCATCTGTTCATGGACGTAATTCCTCTGTTTTCTGTTCCAGCTCATCCTTGCCACGTGGGAAGGCGGCTACAACTTGCAGTGCCAGAACCTCCACAGCGCAGGGGAGGCTGATATCCGGGTGAGAGACAAAGCCCTCAGCATCCTTTCTGTTTTAGCTGTCTTTAACTGTCCTGGGACATAGCCTGAGCTCTGATAAAATATCTCTACTCCAGGGGAGGATGTATTTATTTGTACTGAGTATCAAATTTAGATTTTTTCAAAAGAAGCTGGCAGCAAAATCTGTTCAGTGTCAAGAAAATGGTAACACCCTTAAAAAAGACAAACAACCCCGAAATGAAACAAAAACCCACCCACAAAACTGCATCTTTGGGAAAAAAAAACCCCAAAACTATTAGAAATTTTGAGGAAAAGTTTATATTTCTTAAATTATATATTTATACAATTGCTTAAAAGTTGTGTATTTTTTTACAAAACTGCTTCATTGAAAAGCAAAATAAAATTGACACAGAGCTTGTGCCTCTCCTTCCATAGCATATTAATGCCTTCTGGAAAGTTGCATGCCTAGGGAGTGAAGAAGTACAGAAATATTTAAGCACTTGTATGGACAGATATTGATCTCCCTGCTCCTTTGTTCTTGCTTGTACAGGTAGCCAAGGTGCTGTGGTGGTATTATTTTTCCAAAGTAATTGAATTCATGGACACTATCTTCTTTGTACTGAGAAAGAAAAGCAACCAGATCACCTTCCTTCATGTGTATCACCATGCCACTATGTTTAACATTTGGTGGTGTGTTCTGAACTGGATACCTTGTGGGCAGAGTAAGTCTTTGTTTGCTTCATCACCCCAGGTCTAAGTCAGCTGCAGCTAGGGAGGAATCACATCACCATGCAAAGGAATTGTGTCACTGTGCAATGTGAGGGCACTTTAGGGTTCAGAGCCTTTCAGAACTGCTGACCACCTGCAGAACACAGGAAAGTTAAAAGCATGGTTAAAAGTTCAGTCCAAAAATACCTGAGTGTTAGGCCCTAGATTTTTCACTTTGCTGTCACAAACTCGTGTATTTACTTCTCTTCAAACCCCTTTTAAGTATAGCTGAATACTGTACTGAGTAGCACAGAAGAGCCATCACATACAAGACCTACTCCAAAAAGCAGATGCAGGAAGAAGTGAAGACCCTGGTAAAGCCTTTATCAATCACAACAAATTAAACCAATGGCCCTTTTACAGGCTCAACTTGCATGCATCGATTATGCTTCGGTGAGATACTTTAATTACTTAGTCACTGATTAAAATACCAGTTTGAGTTTGTTCTGTTTTATATGAGAATACAACTCAGAAGGTAACTGTCATCATCTTCCCTGTTAGGAAGGGATCTATGATGCCACAGGCTGGTCACCTGGCATCTGTATAAGAGGCCCAAATAGCAGAGAACTACTTCAGCTGTCTCACAAGAAGCACACTTTTCCAGGGCTTCACACAGCCAGAGGCTTCATGTGGAACTGCTTCCGAAGTAAGAAAGATCCCCAGTTTTCTTGCAACCTATTAGAGTGAGTCACCTCAGCCCATTGTAACATTTGGTACAGAAACTTGTTGCAGGTCCTTTTCAGAACTAAAATCAGAGTTCACGTTTGTTGGCACTTACTGTGGACAGCACAAAGTCAAATCACTGTTAGATATAGGAGTAGGGATCAGGGATTTCAAAGTGATTAAGGAGCTATTTCTAGAGGTGTAAACAAATCAGTGGAGGTTTGTGCTTTCTAATGTGTGGTCCTCACACTATACACTAGCCCTGCACTACTATAATTAAATCAGTAGCTAAGTAATCAATCAGTGGCAAAATCAGAACCACTAGTGAGTCCATCTTGTAGTTCTAGCACTGCCATCAAAACACAAGCACACAGCAGAGAGTAGTGCTGCTACTTCTCCATAGTCCACAAAGGACAGAGGATAATTAATTTCCTCTAGAATTGGTATTTGTTAAACGTAACTAATAAGAGCAGCAAGATATCATCTGGGATGAAATTCTGTAAATGTGCAACTAGCAGAAGAGTTAATGAAGAAAACAAGAGTGATGATCAAACACAGCCACAAGAGGTTGGTTTAATTCAGAGTAAAGCCCTTGCTACTGCATCAGAGAGCAGAAGAACAGGTTTCTCCCACGGTCCTAAGCTGCATACTAGCAGCAAAGTCATCCACAGCAGTGTTCAACACTTACTGGAATAATGAAAAGACACACAGCAAGAACTTTAGGAGAGGGGAAAAAAATAGCCTGTAAACTACAGAATAGGAAAAAGTGGAGAAGAAAAATATGAGATAAAAAAAAAACTCAGCATGAGAAAAAAACACTAGGAAGTATCATTTGGTTTTTCAGTTGTCCCTAGGAGAGCATCTCTACACATCAGGAATGTCTTCACAAAGGAATTAAGCAGGAAAGGAATGCTTACCATATGCAAGAGATTCAATATAGAAGCAATATCACAAGCAATAATACCTTCTCTCATTTCTTAGCAGTTGCTATTTAATTTTTTTCCCTAATGGATTGTTACAGGTTTCTTTGGACCCACTTTGAATAGCTTTATCCACGTGCTTATGTATTCTTACTATGGACTATCAGTCATCCCTTCTATGCGCAAATATCTCTGGTGGAAGAAATACCTCACTCAGGCACAACTGGTATGTACCTCTTTTACTGTCATTTTTAACTACCAGAAATCCTTCAAAATGTGAGAGAGGACTAAATGAACTATAGGTAAGCATTGTTATTTACACAATTCAGCCAGTTAGAATTAAAGTATAACAAAAGTACCATACAGCATAAGTCACTAGTGCAGCTTGATATAATTAAATAAAGGAAATTATGTTCAGAAGTGTTTATCTGTAGAAAAACAGTAGAAACTCTTTAGTCCACAAAATTCTGTTAGTTTTGAACCATTGCATAGAAAATGACTGCTCCTTAATTGGGGAAAAATACTGATTTAAAAGTCACAAAAAATATATGAGAGAGCCAGTTCCAAGACAGACCTCCCCTGCTGGCCAAAGCTGACCCCATCAGCAAAGCTGGGGGCACCCTGTGATATCATATTTATATAAGGGTGAAAAACATAGCACAGCAGCTGAGAGAGAAGGCAGGAAATGTGAGAGAAACAGCCCTGCAAATACCCAGGTCAGAGCAGAAGGAGGGAATTACTGCCAAAGACTCCCCAGCAGCCTGTGCTGAACATGCTGGTGAAGCTCACAGTACAGCCCATGGAGGTCATAGGGAAGGAGAGATCCACCTGCAGGCCTTGGAGAACCTCATGCTGCAGCCATGGACACGTCTTCCCCAAAGGAAGATACGGTCAATAGAGAAATAGGTTCCTGTGGACCCATGGAGAGAGGAGCCCACCCTGGAGCAGGTTTGCTGGCAGAATCTATGACCCCATGGGGACCCACATAGGAAGAGCCTGTTCCTGAAGGACTGGACCCTGAAGGGACCCACACTGGGGCAGTTTGTGAAGAACTGCAGCTCATGGGAAATATCCACATTGGAACTCTCTTCCAAGGGAGGCACGCCACACTGAAACAGGGAAAGAGTGTGAGGAGAAAGGAGCATCAAAGCCAAAGCAATATGGGCTGCCCACAAACCCCATTCCCTTGCACCACATGGAAGGAAGTAGAGGAGTGAGACGTTGAACCTGAGAAGAAACAGGGGCTTAGGGGAATGTGTTTTTAATTTTATTTCTTGCTATCCTTCTGTGTTATTAATTGGCAATACTTGAAATTAATCTTCCTCAAGTCAAGTCTATTTTGCTTATAACGGTAATAGGTAAGTTTTATCAATTACCGTCCTGACCTTCATCTCAATCCACAAGTTATTTTCATCTTATTTTCTCCCTCTACTCTACTGAGGAGAAGGGAGAGAGCTGCTGGGTGGGTAGCTGTCAGCCAAGCCAGGTTAACCCATGACACAGTGCTACAGTTACAAAATACAAAACAAGGCAATACAGAAATTGACTGACTTCTAAAAGTCTGTTCCAACAGTTGCTGTACCTGAAGAGCTGAGTCATATCAAAAGTTTCCATCAACAAGATATAAGGCTTGATATGAAGTAAAGTTCCTTTTACCTTTTTTCTCTTAGGGCCTGTTCATATCATTTGGAAGTTCACATGTTTGCAGTGAGCTTTAAAATGCCTGTGTAGAAATTTGCTTAGCAAAAGCTGCTACTCTGAGCAGAGACCTTCCTGCAGCTGAAACACACTGCCCTGTTGGAAATGCACCTCACTATGCTGGATTGAGGGCACACTTATCTGGCTGAGGAGAATCAGGTGCACCAGTGTGGGCTGTGGCTCACCATTCTAAATACAGACAAGTCTCTGCAATTTTTTCTCTGTCTCATTTTTGCTTCCTTTGTCCCCTCCTTAACTCCATCAATGCAAATGATAGCCTATCTGAACTCCTTAGCCCTGAGTTTCACATTTTCTGTTCAGACTTCTAAAGCTATTGCCAGGAGTCTTCAGAGTTTCCTCCAGTTTCTGCCCAGTAACAGACACAACAACTGTGCCTGTCACAAGTTCTGGAAGATAAAACACCGCCTACTAAATCTGAGAGAAAAAAAAAAGCTTCCCTATAGACTTACTTTTAGAAACCTCTGACCCCCCCTAAGGGTTTTATTTAATTTCAGAAGAGCACCATTTTAACTTGACCCTCACAATGTATTTCAGAGGTTAGAAAGGGATAGTTTCAATAGTACTCGAACTTTCAAGGAGCAGGACTAGGGACATTGCTGTGTCTGATTTAGGTAGCACTAACCCTTTCTCAGCAAATACTCCTGCATTGTCTTCTCTCCACAGATCCAGTTTCTGCTCACTATTGTGCACACACTCAGTGCAGCTGTGAAGCCATGTGGATTCCCATTCGGCTGCCTCATGTTCCAGTCCTCCTACATGGCCACACTGGTCATCCTCTTCATCAACTTCTACATTAAGGTAAGCAGTCTTCTGAGAGCTCTCTCACAAGGATGGGGGAAATAAAACCTTTTGGGTAGCAGTCTAGGTAGACTCAGATGTAGAATGACTATCAATGCTTAAAATACATACTGCACTTAAGAATAACAGATATAGTCATGCCTGAGAGAGAGAGAGAGAGAGAGAGAGAGTTATTCAGTAATGATGACACCCTCATTGCAGGTCAACTCTTCTGCACTTGTATAGCACGTCAGGTACTGCATTCAGTACATATAAGATCTGAATTTGCTTTCGTGAGCAAATTTTTGACTCTTTCTCCTCCTCAGGAAAAAAAAAAAGAAAAAGAAACAAAGAGCTCTGTCTTTGCCTTGTTTACTTCAACATATTTTAGCAGGGAGTGCTCTAGCCTGCCTGCATATATAAAGCTTTTAGTGTACAAGGCTTGAAATCTCTTTTGACATTGAGCAGTATTATGGCAAGGCTAGTAAAAGTAGCATCACCCACAGCAGTGAAAAGACTACAGTACCCTTAAAATGCAGTCTGAAGCAAGTGTGTACATCTGCATCAACGAAGTGCAGACAAGCTCCATTTACAGTTAATCATCAGTAGTATTTTGGCAGGCACTAAATGAATCTGAGTGTTTACTTTGGATTTTGCTTTTATAGACATACCGGAAAGCACCTTCAAGAACAGCTGTAAAGGAAACCCCTGCCACAACAGAAATCAAGAATGGTTTCCATAAGGACTACTTTGCTGTTGCCAATGGATTGCAGAATAATAAGAAGGCACAATAAGTATAGTGTTTCCTATGATTTTTTTTCTAAAGAGAAAAAGGAAAAAGACTGAATTGCAAGCTTTAGCTTAAAACCTATTTGATTACATTTATCAGTTCTTTGTACCAGACACTTATTAATGTACTGCTATTTAGGTTTTAACAAAATGAGTAGAATTACTTGTCTTGTTAAAGATCACCATCAGAAAAGAAAGCCAAGATCTTTCTCATATGAAAAAGAAAACCTTTCTGATCTCTAATGCTGACACAAAAACGCCTTATGAAACACTTGATGGATAAATCCATTAATGCCTTCAAAAGGTTAGGACTCTGTTCAGACTAACATGGTGAGCACTTTCTGTGCATGTGAGAGGTCTTGAGGCAAGGCTTCACAGTGCACCCAGTACATCCAGCTAAAATGTGGCCAAGGCCAGGAAAATAAAGAAGGGATTGGGGGAAAGGTGAGAATTCTATCTTTTCCATCACCATACCCCTTTTTTCTGCTTCTCAGCAATTCCCCAAAGCACACTCAACTACCCACGGACACCAGCAAGATACCCTTTGATCCTGTGGGAGCTCTGGGGAAGGACATGACAGAGGGCAGAGCCCAGGTGCACCATCCCATAGTTTACAGGCAGTTGTGCACTGTGCTCACTTGCTTTACACAAATGCAACCTGATTCAAATGCCAGGAAGGCTGGCAGGAGCTTTCTGTTTCAGGGGGCTGGTAGCCCCTGGTACTGCCTAGAATAGTATTCTGAACACAGAGCAAAACAAGTACTTTGGATGTGCTAAATTAATAGTTCTAAGTAAATGGATTTTGAAAGAAATAGGGTCTTAGGAACTTAAGGAAGATAAATCCATTGAGTGTAAATGTGTGTAAAGTTAATCCTATACAAACACTGTTAATTCAAAGCAAACTGTCATGCCACATATTAATAAACTGGAAGATGCAGAAAATTTGAAAAGTGAGTTCAGCAATGAGCAAAGCAGGTTATACAGGACTTTCTGGGACAGGTATACCTTACTCAGACTGGTCTCTGGCTGGAGAAACAGATGAGAATGAGGCATAATCCTCTGGAGGGTCAGCAAGGAGATATCTGCTGTCTGCAGTTATAAAGGTGTTTTTCTCCCAACAGTCCATCACCACCTTTGTTGCTTCAGTTCTCTGAATTTACCCCTGTTTAAATAGTTAGAAATAAAAAATACTCAGGGTTAACTTCTGGGTCTGCCCTCATCCTTTTCTCATTTAGCCCACTTAATTTCCTCCACTAAGAATAGACACAGACTTTTTTCCACACAGTGAAGTAGTTCTGATCTCTTCCATGGTCATGTATAAAATTGTCATGACCAAAACAACTTTTGAAGTCACTCCAGCCCAGCAAATCCTTTGGACTGAGGCAGTTCTGTAAAGGAAACATTTCCTCATACCCCTGGCAGAGTCCCAGGGCAGGAGGAGGACAAAACACACACGCGGCCACCACAAAGGGTCCCAAGCAACCACAGAGGGCCCATATGTAGAAGGGCTGTCCTAAGTCATGCTGTCCAATTCTTCTCCCTTTCTAGAGGATCAGTTATCCCCTCCAGATACCCCCATGTAGATGATCTGCCATCAGAGGCTCTTGCAGACTGCAGACAAAGACAGGAGGAAGGTTTGTCCTGGGGAACAGTATGGGCACAGGGCAGCCAGCCTCACCAGGAGCAGCCCAAGAGACCACAGCCATTAGGGCTCATGGATAGGAAGGAAAGGGGCTGAGGAAGTGGTACAGTAGGGGAAGAAGAACAGATAGGGTTGTCCAGGAAAAGCAAGAGAAGAAAAGGGCTTGAAGAAATGTGTCTTGTGTCAGAGCTCTGCTTGACTGTGTGCTTGAAAGTCCCATTGAGTGCCATCTATCTCCAGCCAGTTCCAGCTCCATTACAATGTGGACAAAACTTCTCTGCTCCAGCAGAAAACAAACTCCCAAAATGCTACAGCAGAAGCACAGTACCTCTTAGCAGCCTGACTGCTGAACTACATCATGGTGAAGTGGGTAACCAAAATAACTACACTATTCAAACACTCTTACACCACCACTGCACCAACTCAGATCTAATTGGTGCATATTCACATTTGCTCCCCTCTTCATGAAGTTGGGCACAAAACCTCACTCACTGAAAGTCAGTGTTTTATTTAACACTCAATAAGAGGGAAAGCAGCAACCCAAAAGGACAAACCCAAACAAAATAAACCACCCAAGAACCCTGCATTCACAAAGCCTGGGCACTGCATGCATATACTCTTTCTCACCGGCCCTTCCAGAACCTTTATCAGGTATTTCTGATTGATACTGTAAAATCCCAAGATGTAAGAAATTAGTGGGTTTGACTGAGGGTGTTTTACACAGCCCTAAGTAAAGAGAGAGCTTCAGAGAGCTCTGTAGAAATTAGCTTGATACTGGAAGCCAGGATAAAGGCAGAGGAATTTGAAAGAGCTGACAAGATAGTGAACAAGGCAATGAACTGGACCATTCATCTAAGGCAGGTAACAAAAGGGTTGTGTGGCCCAGCCAGGATTTTATGCCGAGTGGAGTCCATAATCTTTTGATGGCAAAGCATGCATTTGACTATCAAGGTGGAAAGCGTCAGCTGTGCTAAGTGTTAAAGTTTACTATGGCAATCAAACCCACAGATATTGTCTTTTGTTTTGTTGAAACCTCATTCAAAAGAAAAGGAAATAAATAAATGCCTTACTTGAAATTCAAAGGGCTGGGGAAAAAAAAAAAAAGAAAAAGAAAAAAAAAAAAAAAAAAAAGAAAAAAGAAAAAAAGAGATGGTCTCAGACCTTGCAGATCCAGATCAGCCAGGAAGGCTGGAATCAGGTATGTTTAAAATTTTTCAGATATGTCTTAACATCTTCAAAATGCCGCAACTTTGAAGAAAGGAGCGTTGACTTTTTAAACTGATTTTCCTGTAATACATAACACTGTAAATAAACAAATTTTACTATCAGGCTGTCTCTACTCTTCCTTAAGGTATAACATTGGGCTGGTAACTGCTTGCTTGAGGCTGCTTTTGTTCTCCAGATTTTTCTGAAGCTTTTTAGGGCATTCACATCAGATTCAAAAATAATCTCCATAACTTTTTACGACACCTTCACTGTTGTTGGTGTAAAGCTTCCATGTAGTCTTTTGCCCCTCTACCTATAAAAACTTGGGCTTTTGAACAAAGGTAATATTGAAGTAACTTGTTTGTTCAAAGCTTCTATTTGACCATCAAGTCTTGATTTCATTATCAGATTGTTTTCAATTCGAATATGATGATAGAAAACAGGGGAGAAACGATGGAAAAACCAAAATCTCAAGATCTCAAAAATAAAATTTCTTTGAGATTGGAAATACACAATAGCTCTCAGCTGTTCCTAGAAACATGTCTATTTTCCAGTGCATTACTCTCTTAGACACAGTTGTAGTGCCTGCAGAAGCAGGACCCATCTCTGTGTGCTCCCAGCCAACCTCAGCACGCCTCACCAAGCGGGGGGGGGGCTGTCCCCAGGTCAGGGTAAACACACAGCTCCTCTGCCCATTTCCAGCCACAGAAGACACACTTTTCTCTGGCTTTATGCAGCCTTGACATGAGGTAGCTGTAGCCCTTGGATGGGCCACTGCACTGGCACAGAATGTGCAGGTAAACAAGCACTTGGCACAGCATCATCCCCTGAAAGAGATGCAGCATAAATAGCAGGGGTTACAGTCTGTTTAATATTAAACCCTATTTAGAGCTTAAAATGTATAAAGCAATTGTCCTTAACCAGAACTTTTATATTTCCCATTTCTTTTTCTAGGTAGTGGTGCCTAGTTTTTGCACCTCAGCACCTACATCTTTGTTGTTCTGGCTCAGAAGTGTCAAGGAAACTGAACAGGTTGAAAATTGAGCTATGTCTATTTGCAGTGAAAGGAAGAAAATTATAGAAATAACTGGATTAATAGCACTTTAAAAATCATGAAGTGGGAAGGGCAAAGGAAATCTGCCAAGGTCAGCTACCTACCTTCCAAAAGGTAACTTTAGGATAACCCAGTTACACATCTCTTGCAGAAACCAAATGGACTTTAGACCTTCAGGAGGTTTAAGCTCAAACATGTTTAATTGACCCAGCAGTGCAGGAAGTGGTATGAGATGGGCTGTACAAGGTCAGAAAATGTCATTTCTGTCCCAGATGCAGTCTCCAAACACTTCTAACTGCCTACAGATGGAAAAAACATTAGTAAAGTCCAAAATTTTCACCTTAGGCAGTTCACATGTTATCAAGCTGCAACACACTGAGCTGTTCAAAAGCTAGTGTTTCATATGAAGGGATAGACGGGTGCAGGGGTAGAAAGTATTTGAGCAGTGTGACATCCCTTTCTGCTCTCCCATACCCATGATTAAAAGAGCCTTTTGGGGTTCAGACTTTTCCAATAAAATAGTTAAAACCAAGTATAGGTACATACAACATTATGTCAATTTTTACTTAGTAAGGAACCCTGATTTTTTCTTTATCCATGCCCTCTGAAGTGCTCAACACCCACCTTCCAAGCTTTATAATTATAGGTTGTGCAGACATGCAACAATAAGAGATACAGAAATAAGACCAATGCACTCTGTAAGTTATCTAGCAAAGATACTTGAATAAAAAGCATTCCTAACTTTTTTACAGTTACAGGACACATCAAGAGAGCCTTCTTCCAACACACAGGAAGGGTAGGAAATGTAGCAAAACAAGCATTTCTACACATATACTTCGCAGTGCTGACAAAACTTAAATGCTTAGCAGCTAGCAACGAATCCATCAGAAACCTCAGATACAAAAAAAAAAAAAAAAAAAAAAAAAAAAAAAAAAAAAAAAAAAAAAGGCAACACCACTTTAAACCAGATAGACACATCTTATCCTCTTCCAAACCTTCCCTTTGGGCAACAGGCTGCTTGGAGATGCAGATGAGCAGGTCTAAACAGGCCAACACCCATCCCGAAGAAGATGACATGTGCCCCAAGGTCACAAATTCTCCACGGTGTTTTTGTGGCTTTGCAGAGTTCAGTGCACAGGAACAGCCACAGTGTGGGCAGCTCATCTCAATCCTTAGGTCTGCTTCAGGTCAAGCCCTTGATAGCCCAGGTTACATCATCATATTGAGCCAGGTAGTGGGGAATAAAACCACGGAATACAGGCATTTATGTGGGAATTACTGGAAGGCTCACCTTGGAGCTTAGGAATGGGAGCAACACAACACAAGGCATCCCTTCACATTCACCAGTGTGAACTCTGGATCACAATAAGCAACAAGAGGGCAGTGCAAGCCTGTATCATACTCCTACAGCCAGAACCTCAGGGTACTACTCGGTAGTAAAAGCCCCAAATTTATGACCTAGCATATCCAGGCAATAGGATAATGATAGTCTGAATAATCTCATCCTATCTTAAAGCCTGTTTTGGTTAATGACATGCTGAGGCCATCAGAGTATTCCACCACACCAGTGGAACCAGAGCATGCCAAAAACTCTGTTGCCAAGATGCAAAATTAGTTTTACTGGACTTGAGCACAGCTTCTCACAGAGGTTACAGATTCATCCCCAAAAGTCACAGCTGCTTCAGCTGAGTGCTTTGAGAGCCTAGAATCAAACAGCAGCTGTAAGGACACTGAAGAGTCACAGGGGGATGCAGGGTAGCCAGGTCACTAGGACCAGGCCCTAGAAACCAGAAAAAGCCAGTGGATGTGAAATCAGCATTCCAGCCCTTCACATTAGGATAGGAGGGGGTAGACCAGTAGATCTGAAACCTTTGGAAAGGGCAGGGTTGAAGAGGTCTTTTTATTTTAAACCACCTCAGGAGGAAAACACCAAGTGCATCTTGACATGGATGAAAAAACTTCAGCTCATGCCAACCCTAGTCAGGACTGCTTAAGATAAAGGAATAAATATAAAATGGTAAAGCAATGGCTACAGCAGCTTCTTGCTGTTCTCTGTGCTGGTACTACCCTGTGTGACCTTCTCAAGCAGAACCAGCATCATTCCTATTTCAATTATGAAACCAACCCTGTCAGCGTTTGGGATTTTGTTCTGGAGGTACATTTTGTGCAGGAGAGGATTCCCTCAAGTCTAACCCACACAGCAATCCGAGTTTGGTTCCATAAGTTAAGGAGATAGAAACCCAAAGCCTGGAAACCTGCCATGTTCCCACAAATTCAGTAAGGTGCATTAGCACTAATGCTGTTTTTGCAAGAACACACTCTCTTGTGAAGAGCAACTATATTCTGGGGAACTCTGTCACAGTAGAGGACAACAGTAAATAACATGGGTTATCTGCTGTTTACTTTCCAAATATCTGTGTTGCTATTTTATCTAATCCTAGCATTGTTCACTGTATTCTGAACTCTCCTTGGAGCCAAAAGTCACCAGCTACGAAAATAACTTCTCCTGCTTCACTTGCCATTTTCTGTTCACTTCTCCAAATTTCTTGCCCTCTGCAGTCTCCAGCTTGCCATCAGGCATCTGGCCAATAGATCCCTTTCTGTTTTCAGCTCTGCAATCCAGAATTGAGTGGCAATGGTGTCAAGCCAGCAGCTCCCACACTTAAACTCACACAGGAGAGGCTATACTTAACACATCCTGTGCAAGGTACACAGGACTCTACACTACCTTTCTAGACACTCACAGTGCACCAATTTGAAGGAAAGAGAGAGATTGTTATCCTATGCAAACAACTTTTTACTTTGAATCAATTGTTAAGCTCTTTTACACTTGATAAAGGTGTTAGCAAAACAGTCAAGGTAAGCCAATAAATCCATCAATTTGATGGCTGTTATCATTATCTTTAGTTCATTTTTTAAATTTCTTTGATAGATGATGGATCCAATCCTGTAATTTTTGAGAAAAACTTGTTATCAACACAGGGGTCACAACTGGACCATTTAGCACTATATATTCTTTTTAGAAAAAAAGGCTCAACATAATGCTTTTTCCTCCTTTTTTTTCTTTTCATTTAAAATGGACTAACATCCTTCACAGAACTATCTTCTCTATGCTGCACGCAAAGTGCTCAAATGTCATGAGCAATGATGAATTCAGGGGGGTTTGCTAGTCAGAAGGAACAATGAACACATTTTCTTCTGCCTTCTTCACTGGGGTTTCATACTGGAGGGAAGAAAAAAAATAAAGTAAGAAAACATTGCAAAAATTTATACAAACATTGAAACTGCTTCCAGGATCTTTGCAATTTCTTATCTTGTAACCAATTTAGACTCAGCTCTAATTCTCAAGGACCTACTCTGGAACAAGTGCTGGAGGATGAGTAGCTCCCATGACACAAGTGCTCCTTTCTCAGCTCTGCTGTTCTTTATGTGTCCTTATTCAGGAACACCTGGGTCCCTCAGCAACTCAATGCTCATCATGGAAATTTTTGCTGTTGGAAAGGCTCAGGATTGCAACTTTAAACTGCTAAAATATACAAGCCCTTGGTTTTCAGCATCTTTTCTAATATCCCAGGCCCAGTCCACTGTGGTGACCACAGGCATAGTTATTCCTTCAACACAGGGAGCTTTCTCAGCTCTGGGAAGTGCAGGTACATGGCATTTTACACACAGCAGTACTCCATCAGTCTTATTGCAGAAATGCTAAACTGTCAAAGCCATCAGATCTGCACATAGACTTGGAACAGCAGCAGTAGCAAAAATACACATCCATGTGATGGGTGAACCGGATGGAAACTAAGCATTGTATAAAAGTTAGCAAAGTATTTGTCTTAATTTACAAATTAAAACAAGGGCATAAAAATAGTAATTAGACTCTGGAGAGCTTAAGAACTTCAACAGAATATTTAACCAGGAGTTAAAAACCAAAAAGTTTGTTTTTTAAAAATCAAACTTGAATACATCAAGGCTAGAAGTTAGCTGCCCTAAAAAGCAGATGAGAGAAAGCATGCAAAGTATTGTGAGACTGCAGAGTCCTTAGCCAAAGCTTGTCATGAATGCACAATTCCGAGGGCAAATGCACTAAGGGTCACAAACTACACAGAAACTGCCCCAGACTGTGAACCCAGAAGAAACATCACTACCTGATGGCCCTTGTCTTTATCTTCTCCCCTAGGCAAGTACTGTTTGATCTCTTTCCCTTGTTAAACATTTCTTTCTCAATGCCTTCCACATGTCAGGACCACAGGTCCCACAAAGAACCAGCCCTTCAAAGCAGCCAACTAAAGGCTTTCCCTCCCAGGACTTCAGTTTCATTTTCTCACTCCCAATACCAACCAGTCAGGCCAGAACTCAGTCTCTCATCCATAGGAAGCTGTGTTTGTATCACACATACCATTGTATTCTGGACACTGTTGGCAGAACTCTTCACTGTTTCGCCCAGGGCTGAGTCAACAGATTCAAATCTGAAAGAAAAGTGATCTTGTTTTTCATGAAGCACTTACTGATGAAGCTTGAATAGATATATTTACCACCCAAAATAAACCTGAGATTGGCAGGTTTTTGCTCGGCATTTTTGCCAACAGTGTCTTTTACACAGGAAATGGTCACCTTCTTCCAGTTCCTCTCAACCCCTAGACACAGTCCTGTTGAGAGGGTGCATTGCACATTGTTCCAGATCCTGGTACAGCTCTGCTGTGCAAGGTTCCTCTCCTGCACAACTTCCTGTACAGAGTTCCCTCATTACACTCTAATTCCAATTGAAAACCCTCACAAGGCTGCAAAAGCTCAATCAGTGGACATCAAGTGAAGTTGCCGTACTAGGTTTAGAATCCTCTCCCATCTAATCAGCAAGGGTATCAACCAGCCTAACCAGTGCCCTCTATGACCATCAGAGGACTTGTGAGCATGCAGGACAGCTGGCAGAGACATACCTTTGCTTTTGCTGGTTGCAGAAATCATTCAGTTTGAGCAGCTGTGCATTCCAGAAATCCTAAAAAGACCCCCAAAGAAAACCCCGGTTACCTGGGAAGGGGCACCTTTTTGGGCTGCACACAAGAAGCTGTACGCACCATTGCTTCCTTCTCCATGGCTGCCAGAATTTGAGTTTCCTTCTCAAGGTTGGCAAGCTCTTCAACAACAATCTTCTGGAAGGTCTCAAATTTATTCAGCCTAGTGATGGGGAGCAGAAACAATTTTGCCACTTCAACGTGCAGTTGGCACAAGGTGGACAACATCCCTCCCCTTCAGCACCAAACCTTCCTTGAGGCAGAAGAAAATTCCACTGCTGAACTACATGGGGCAGATTTGTTTTCAGATGTGTCACAGAGCATGTGACTAGCTGCACCAAAGTCACACTACAGGTAAATATGGCTCAATAGCCTGTCCCAAATAGCAGCCAGCAACAGAGGACTGGGACAGAGCATACAAATGAATTCCCAGCACAACACTTGCACTGCATGCTCTCCCAGCCTCCAGGGAGTTCAGGAGAGATTTCCCGTACCAAAGATCTCTAAGGTACCTTCCAACCCAAACCATTCCATCACTATCTTGATACAAACAGCCTCTATGGATTTTCCTGCCACGGGTTTGATATGTACAAAGTGCTGCCACAAGATGCCAGCAATTTCTAAATCTTAAGAAAGGTTGTGTTTGCAACATCCTTATTGACTTGGGTTTGCCAAGTGCATTGAGCTGCATTTCCACAGCTGTGCCATTCCCAGTTGTGTTGAGGTAGGAAAAATTTGGCACAGCTTTGCATCCATTATCCTGTGACCCTGGTTAGAATCAAGTTACTTACTGGGCAACCAAGCACTGAAGCATCTCACTGCCATCTACTCTTATCTCCCACCACAAAACATCCCATTTTTTTCTTTTGGAACTCAAACTTCTCCATGTACCTTAATGAGAGCAAATCCTTCTCATAGAGGTCCCATTGATATCAGGGTTTTTTCACTTTGAATACTATTATTTCATACTACATTTGATCTAAATCTTAAAAAGTGAATGTGTAATAGACACAGAGACCTGATAGACTTACAAGTACAGTATAAGATGTAAGTATTTAACTTATACCAAATCCATAAATATTAGAATTTATTATTTTGCCTAACTCCTATCTAAGAAATCAGGATCTGAGAGATTTTTTTCTTCTCCTCCACTGCATTAAGCAAGTCACAGCCTGGCTTCTTTCTTAAAAGATTGAGAAATAGAAGCTACTAAGTTGATGACAACCAGAAGACAGTCCAAGGACTGCTCCATCAACTGCTTGTAACTCAAGCTGGCTTTGCATTAATTAACCCATCCTTCTCCTCCTCAGGAAAGTTAGAATCAAATCACAGGAGTTATACTTCCGAAACTCTTCTTGCATAAAAGAAAAAAAAAAGACACAAACACAAGCTATTTTACACAACAATCAGCTGTGAGGTTGCTTTCCCTATCAACCAAAATTGGCACTAAACTGAAGTTGTTTTCAGGCAGCACCAGATCACTTACCTACACTTGTGTATTTGGTTCAGCAGGGCAGACAAGTTCTTCTCTGAAGATCTCAGGGCATCCTGTGTGTTGATCTCAATCCTTTTGTACCGGGACTAGCCATGGGATACACAGTTAGGGATAGGCAATGGCCCAAGCTAAAACTTAGAAGTCTAGCTTGCAAAATCTTTCCCTGGAAAACAAGTTCCTCTGCAGGTTTCCATTCATCTTAGCAGAAACCATCTTAAATCAAATTTAATCTGCAGTAAGATGAGTCACATCAGTGCTGCAGATATGATCTGATTTAACTCAGTCACAGTAGTTACACCAAAAAGCCTCGCTGTAACTCATGCGACTTCAGGGCAGTGTTATGTTAAGAACAACTTAATTAAAATTTCCTTTATGCCCTCCCTGTAACACTTCCCAGAATAATCAAATTCTGTAGAAACTTTTAAGGACTCCAGACTAACAGACACTGCTGCCAAAGGCCTATTCTTGAACAAAAACTAAAGATGGGATATTTGCACCAACCCTCCCTGAGATAAAAAGGTAATTTCACATAACTTGATCAATTGACACACATGTTGAAAAAAGCTCACATTACCCAGAACAATTTCTTCAGATGGCCAATAAAGCTTTCAAAGGCAAAAATCACTCCTGAATCACTCAAGTCTTCGTGGAGCATCTTGGGCAAAAACACATCATCTACACTATCATCCATTTCCTGACCTAGGAGGAAGAACATGCCCAGTTACCACCATGCTGGAAGACTTCCTGGAATGATAAACCTTCCTGCTACTGAAGGGATTGTCATTCATGTGAGCAACAGCTTCTGCTACAGAGCTGGAATTTGAGGCTTGTTCTTCTAGAGTTCACAAGAAAGAGGGAAAGTGCTCAAAAGTCCCCAGAGAAATACTTGTTAGAGAGCAGCAGGGAAGGAGAGGCACAACAGACCAACACAGAGCTATTTACAGATACTGAGGCAAATGCACAGAATAAAGGTGAAAAATAGTCAGGCCGCCACTGTTTTCTGTCTTCTACTCATGTATTGCAGGGAAAGCCTGATCCTCTTGTGCTCAGAGTTAGCAGTATTTTGCAGTTACTTTGTCCATTACCCGCATGCTTTTTTTCAGCTCCTGTGCTTGATGGCTTTTTTAATAGCTCTGGAAAATCACTATTCAGATAGACTAGAAAGTGTGGATGTCATGGAACAGCTGACCAAGTGGAACCAAAATTTCCTCACTCACACCTCTACATACACAGTATCCACTATCATTGGCAGAGCTGCAATATCTCTTAATTTTGACTTTAGAATTTTGGAAAAGTTGGCCTCTCCAAAATACATCTCTTCAAGCTCCCATGTGACTATGATTTCTACCACAAGAAAAGAAAAGCTGAAAGAATTTAAGCACTTCACCTTAGTTACCAACTGGATTTTACCTTTCTGGATTTCCACTTCCTCTTCTACTGAATTAGAAATTTTCTTTGGTGTATGGTTAATCTCAGAAGGCAATTGATTTTTCTCCAAACTAGAATATTTAGGCTTTTTTATGATAGTACCACTCAATATATCTAGAAAGAGAGTAGAAAGCGTTTCAGAAGAAATCAAAAGAACAGATTTCTTTTGCATGAGGGAAACGACAGTGCCTGCTCAAGGAGAAACCACCACTAGAATTACCAATGCTTCAGAAAAGGAGGCAGCTGAATTTTATGGTCTGGCATCACACAGGACAGGAAAAGACTTCACCTGCAAGCATCTTCCCTCACAAAAGCAGAGAACTAGACTACCTATTGTTATGCAGGTATTTGGAAACCTTCCATGTCTCCATCTTAAAGTTAATTTCCTTTCTTGGCCTGCTACTCTAACCAGCAAAAACCTCTGGTGTCCAGCTTCTTCCCATTCCCTTTTCCAACCCAAGCTCTCAAACTGCTTATGAAGAAAATTTTTGAAAAGAAAAGAAAACTGAATCAATCCAAATCAAAAATCTCAAAAAAGTCAATGCTAATTTGTCTTTGAAAGAAAATAACAGCTTTGGCACCACCTCTTTCTGCTTTTAACTAACTCTTCCATGTTATCAAAAGTAACAAACCTGAGTCCTTCCGCTTGGTACTTTCTTCCTCTCTTGATAATTTGCCCGGTGTACTATAAAACTTCTAAGGAGAGAAAGAAAACAAAATAAGAAGGTACTCACTCTGCAGACATGCTGCCAGGGACTTGTCTCTTTAGGGGAAGCCAAGAGACACAATACACTGGTTTCAGGCAGAGGTAGCCTGACAGCAGACTGGAAGGAGGCTAAGCACTGCATTCTGCACCTGTGTGGCGTTCTCCACGTCACTGGAAGGGTTCATGGCAGACCCACTAAGTAGCAGTGGACTCCCTACAATCTCCTCTGAGAGTGATTCATCTGTGTGAGAGATTAATAAATGACACAGGCAACAGAGTTTGAATCCTGTATTGACTGAAAACGTCAATTTAATGACACAGAAAATAAACCCCAAGCCCTCCACTCGCTCCTTTATCTCATCACACAGGGAAGAGGTAGTGGCTCAGACTCAGTCCAAAGGCTGTTTTCTTGGTGGTTGTCAGTTAAGTTCATTCCTTCACCTCTAATAGTACCAGCTTATCCTCTCCTTGTACAAGAGACTATCTACACAGACAGTATCTAACCCTCATAGCCATTACAAAGAAATATCACAAGGCAAGTATTTATGGAAAAAATGTGAAGGAAAAGTGTCAAAATCAAAAAGAAAAACCCATCACCAGAAAAACTCATCCAAAAAGTACAGACCCACACATAGCAAAACTTTTCTAATGAATTAAAGAATATTAAAATAAAAATACCAGCAAGATCCACTGTGGGTAAATCATCTCCCTTGGAGCTAAACGTGCTTTTCTTGCTTAGTGTCTCCTTTTGAGCTCTTTGCCTTGATTCTCCCTCCTAAAACAAAACAAAGTCTCAGCATTATTTAAACATTACTGCAGATGAAAGGGTTGGGGGGTTGTTTTGGAGGGAGAGTTTTGGATAATTAGTTTGTTTTTAAAACACACCAAGAGTAGATATATACTGATGGCTCTATCCAGCACCAAAGGAGATCCATGCCCTGAAGTTCAATGCATGCAAGAGTTCTCCCTTTAGGCATTAGAGATGTACATTTGATTATGTTTTTCATAAACAGAATAGAAGCATTGTAGTCAAGAAAGAAAAGTTTTCCACAGGAAAATAAAAGCTTTTAGTGTGTCTACTAGTTCTGGAGATTTTTTCCCCCAGACTTTCTGTATTTCAAATATGTAAATACAAATATATATATACACACAGAGAAATAGATATATATTTGATAGGCAGCATTTAACATGAAGTTTACCATGTTTTCCTAAAATCTCTTCTATTAGACCAATACAGTCTGAACAGCACTTAACAGACAAATCTCTCTATCAGGACATCTGAGAAATAAAATAACACCAGTTTATTTAATTCTCACTCATTAGTACACATTTTAAGTCCGTATTTTTTTAAATCTGAAGCACTAAAATATGACACCTTCTTACCTTCTTTGGCTCATAGTCGCTGCCGCTACTTGGAGAAGACACTGGAAGCACTGCAAGAAGGAAGGCTTCCCTGGTTACTGGCAATGCAAAGTGTACTTTTCCCAGTTAACTGAATTAGCCACAATGCAAACTTTTTTCAGTTTTGGTTTTCTAAACATTTGCAACATAAAACTTCACAACACTTCCATTAAATTTCAAAAAAACCCCACCTTTCTCTAACAAAGGCAGGCTCAACAACGCAAACATACACGGCTCACTGCATCCAGAGCAGCCAAAAAAGGAAAAAAAAAAAAAAAAACCAAAAGACAGACTCAGCATCTTGCCTAACAGTCCCCAAGTCCCAGGCAAGGCACGTGGGCTGACACTGGAGTGAGAACAACTGCCCTGGAAACGCAGTATAAAGAATAATTTGAAGTTCAACTTTCTTGAATCCAACAGCTACCTGAGCAAACATTTCTCCATGAGTGGGAAAGAAACATTACATCTCATTCAGAACATTTGGTGGTCATAGCAGCAGACAGCCCTGGACCATGGCTGCAGGGGAGGGCTGCTGTTGGTCAAGCCCGAGCAGAGAATACTACCAGAGATAATCACATCTGACACTTAGAGGACAATTAGCTTATTACTGCATAAACAGGAGAGCAAAATGCTCTGGTCTGCAGCCTGTGAGGTTTATCAAGGTTTACTTGGCCAGTCAGTGATGCTTCTGGGGAGATGAGGAGGGGAAAGTTGCAGGGAAGTGGTGTGGTAGCTTCAGAGAGATCTTCCTCCTAATGTGGTCAAGAGCACCCACACAGCCATCAGCTCAGGACCCATGGGCTCTTCAGCATCATCACACAGAGGACTGCACTCACCTGGACATTTGAACCCTAATTTGGGAAAGAGACAGGAGCCCAGTCCAAGAACAAGGGTGTGCAAATGCATCTCCTCAAAGGGGTACCCCCTGCTGCTGGCTTCAAGCCTGCTCTCTCCCACTCAGGAGAGCCAGGATTTGGCCAAACTCTCCTTTTCTAAATCATCATCAGCATTTACTTTGCTCCAGTGCATCATGCATAGCTAAGTATCAGTAGGGGATTAAGCTTACCTTTTAATTTACTTGTCACTCTGGGTCTTTTTCGGGTATAGTCAGCAGATTTTGGCACCAACTGTATCTGAGAATCAAGGATCCAGCTTTTCTCACTCTGACCAGGGCTTGTATTCTCATTGTTGCTTTCAGAGAAAAGATGTTTCCTGTAACTGGACTAAAGACACAATTAAGTCCTGTTGACTCAGAAGCCCCTCAGCCATTCCATTTCAGCTGCTACCAAGTTCTCATTTCTTCCTACTCACAGTGCAACATGAAAGCTGTGAAATCTGCCCAAACAGCCACAGCCAGCTATTGAAACAGCTGTATAAAAACACCAAGAGGCAGATGCTTGCCTTTCGCCAGCATGGGGTTTTTAGAGTATCTTCCTTCCTTGTTTCTCTCTCTTTCCTGTGCCTAAAATAAGAGCATTCTTGCCAGGAGGAAAAGCTCAGTATATCTGAGCTGCATCCAGCAGCACATCAGAGGGGAACAGGTAACACAGACAATTCACAAGCTGGTCTGGCAATGATGGTTCATCCTGGACATCACTTTCAAAATGACAGAGTATTTAGAGGTTACCAAAACCAATTCCTCCATCTCTGCACTGGGTAGACCTTAAACTTCAGCTTCTTTTTGGGTGCAACAGATTTGTACAGATAGAAATACACAGCATTCAAATAGGCAACAATCAAAGGCTCTAGGGCTGCAAAAGCATAGACGACCTACCTGCCTTCTCCCAAGACTGTTTGATTCCTTGTTCTTGCTTCTTGTTTCATAAGTCCTGCCAAGTAACACAAAGACCCAAATTAGAGTAGCAAACACAGCAATAACACACAACGGCACTGCAGAATGGGCACAGACAAACAGAAGTGTCAGGAGGCCCCTTAAAAACTCAGCAGAAGAACCAAACTGTCAAAGAGCATACAGTAGCCACATTTCTCTTTGCCTGGATTTTAAAAGTAACAATTCAAGGATATCTAGAAATCAGCACTTTTTAAAATAAAAATTAACCTGCATACATAGAGGTGGCAACTCCCTGGAAGCTTGCTTTGACTGGAAGGCAGCCAAAGCAAGGCAGGGAATTTAAGCATTTTTCAAAAATTAAATCAGTCATTTTGGCTTATGGTCAGGAAAGGATGATTTTAAGAGTTAAAATCTTATTATTGTCAAAGTTGATTGACAGTTGATTCTCTCCTGTAACCTTTATATCCTCAGGTACTAATTTACATATTGGTATTGATAACACCTGCAGATAGTGTGGTAGCTAAGCAAGGAATTACTGTATTTGAAAAATCACGCAGCCTTTTGAATCCTAACTTAAAGATCTTAACCAAAGCTATGAACTCTTATCCACATAGCAAAAGGTTAATAAACACTGAATGTGTAATCCTGTACCTCTGAATTTGTGAAGAAATTTTCTTGGCAAGAAATTTTCCTTTGGCTTCAGCAACCTGAAAGCAGAGAGCTGTATTAGAGTCCAGTTGCCCCATAAAATACTCCATACACTGAAAATATATCAGAATTCAGAAGGGAAATGGATTAGAAGTCCTGTTCAGAAATTCCACTTTTTAATGGAATGGGATTTGTTGATTGAAACAGTGTCATAAATTATAATAGAGAAAAAGTTGAGCTGTAAACAGAGTTCCTTTTCTCTTTTCCTTGGTTTATGAATAATGCTCATTTTAAGCATCAACATCACAAGGCATGTCATTTCAATCCATATTAGCACTGCAGCAGCACTGTAAGCACAGTGCAGGGCCCCTGCACAGCCCTGGGACAAACTGCTGAGACCGGGACAGGGCGCCATAGAGCAGGGATTTGTGCTGACACCCAGTGGCAGTAGCAAGGATCGAGTCACGTCTAGTTTATAAAACAGAGAAATTTGGCGTGCTCCATTCAGTACCCATTGCCTCACAATTAGCAGGTGCCCAGTGACAGCCTCTACATCAGGGAAGAGGCTGAAAGCCAAAAGGTTTGCCCAGCACAGCCACCTTGATGGAAGCCATCAGGAGCAAGCTCACAGCTTCCTGGGAAGCCCACATTAGGCAGTTTTGAAGCAGTCAAAGTGATGAATTTTTTTTTTTTTTTTTTTGATAATCTGAAAATGTAAGTCAAGCAGTATTTCTGGCAAAAGTTTGGTAAGGACTGAGTTCCAACCAGTGGTTGCCAGCTTGCAAAGCACAGCTTGAAGTGGATTTCAGTCTTTTCTGTTTAGCCTAGGAGGACAAAGTGGGTGCTCAGCAATCAGTAAAACACAGGTTGGCTTCATTCACAGACATCTCCATGGCCTCACTTAAGCAACAGCTCAAATGTCTGTGGGTTTTCCACACATTACCCACCACAAAATTCACATAGCGATGAGCATTCTTACCACTCAAAAAAAGAATTCCATTTCCACCATACAGAGAAAACAAAACCAAAAAATCTCAGATTTCCAGTTGTCTGCCTTGCTATAACAGTGTGTCCATCCTTACAGCATTTCTGCAGCAAATTATGTCCCCTGCTTCAAGTTACTATTCCATTAGGTGCTGAGCTTCTGTCTCAACTTTACCTTTTCATGACTTGAGGAGTCTGAGTTTTCAAAGTCATAGAGTTCCTTCCTGCAAGACAAGAAATATGGCAGTGACATAAAACATTGAAGAATCACCCTATAGAATTTCATTAAGAATAGAGGAGTGATAACATGGATTCTTTCTGAGCCCCCTCTCCTCAGATAACTTATATCTCTAAAAGTACAGTTTTCTAAGCTTCTAAAACATTTATTCCTTTTCTACTTTGTCTTATTGCTGTCTGTCTTGATTGTCACACTTTTAGTAGTAACTGTTTTAAGAAATATTCAAAACATCAAAATTAACCTATCCCTGTTTAAGTACAGGATATTTTGTTCTCACATCACCCATAATAGTACATGATAGAAGTAATGAGTGGAAATATAAAACCAGAAGCATTTTTAAAATTCTATTTGATTCCCTTTTGGAAATTCTAGTATTTAATATTTGTTTTCTAATCTCTTCTCTGTGTACCTCTAGATCTTGTTTACACGTCTTCCAGCATTTAAACTTAACTGTACCTTTATGGCTTTCTCCAAATCGTAACTATTTCCAAAAAATCCTACAACAATTGGTCAACATACAGTATATATTTTTACTAGTAAAAGAATGGGAAAACTAAAGAACTGAGATCCTGGCCAAAGCTTCCCGAAGGAAGCAAACGCTCACTTCCAGACGAAACGCTAGAGGGAGCAGAACGACCGAGCTAAGAAGTTCTTCCCCTCTTAACTTCTACACTGCTGCTCCTGTTTTAAAACCAGTATTTGCTGCATCGAATTGTCCTAAAACTCACAAAACAAAACAAAAACAAAAAACCACTTAATTGAGCCTTGTATCGAGTTTTCCTATTCTTATCTACAGGCAGTCAAAAAATTAATCTAAGCACTTGGGGTTTGGGAAGTTTTTTTGAGCTAAGGGACAGAAGGCTGAAACAGGAATCCCACGGAAGTCCCAGAGCAGCAGCAGAGATCCTCACACACAGTTCATTTGCCCTCCTGCTCAGCAGCAGGCATTAACTTGAACACAACACTTGGCAGAGCATAGGAGGAGGGCTCAACAAGGCAGACTTTCAGTGCCACAGGCTGCATACAGCCCCCAAACCCTCAAGTGATTCTTCCTCCAGTGCCCCCAGCTTTAAATGCAGACAGACACACGTGTGGGTGCAAGGGAAGAGGACAAACTGAGAAAGAGGCCACCCTGAAACCCTAGGACATGTGATACCAAGGAACTAGGACAATATTGGAGAAAACTTCAATATTTGTAAAAGAAGCTGGTGCTCAGAGCTCACTGGAGGATTATGGTTGGGCAAGGAAAAAGCCAACATGCCATGACACAGTATCACAGGGATGGAGGGCATTTTTGGCAGACTAGGGTTAGCTTCTGAGATCTTGATCACTTTGGGGACCCCAAGAGTCCCACAGAGACAAGTTATGACTCTTCATATCCTCATACTTGTTTTACTGCCTGTTTCAGGTAGTCAGGCCACCCCCCCACAGGGACACTCTTTCTCCCAGAATGCTAGAAAAGGTCTAAAATGACTTGGTACACCAATTCCTGCATGGGCACAGGGCTTCTGTGTCATACCTGCCTCCAGACCTCCTCTTGGCCAAACTTGTTTTCCTGTTTCTCTTTTTGCTGGTAACATCCTTTGGAAAAGGAGAGAGTTGCAGGATCTGAAACAACAATACCCAAAGTCATTTTCTGAAGCTGAGGCCTGCCCAAAGCAGATAAAAGATGTGCCAGGAAACTTCCTTCCTCCCTCTACAATATTCCAGGTGCAATTGTTGCCTGCAGTACTTTCTTACCACAAAGTATGGGACTCACAGAGCTGAAACTGGGGGGTCAAGAGCATGGGGGGAGAGAAAGTAGTTCAAAAGCTTTGAATTCACTGGACAGTGGGCAAGTGCTACAAAACAACTGAACTGGAAGTAAAAATATTTTTTTAAAAAATCTGAAACTAGCACCTGGAAACATACCCAGGAACAAGTCTAAAACGTGATTTCTTTTATATGTACCTAAGCTCAAAAATATTGCATTGGGAATTTAATTTTTCTCACATAGTGCATTGATTTATTTTTTTTAGTACATGGACACACCAATAGAACTTCCCAAGTGCAACTACAAATGACTCTCAGTTACTCAGTAATTTACTCAGGTTGCAAGTTCCTACTTGAGAGAGTCATTAGAGCCCAGACACAAAACCGAATAAACACATCTGTAGACCCCCAAGGCTTGCTTCCATTCAGGAAGCAAACACTCTTTTCTGAGGAGGGTGTGCAAGTCTTGTGATATGCAAGTATGTCCCACACACCACTGTACTCCTAGACACCAGCACAACACAGTGCTTTGGGGCTGTATATGTGCTGAATAAACTCCAATCTTGAATTGGAACTTGAATCACTTGGCTGGGCCCCTCTAGAATGAGGTTGGCAAGTGTTGCCTCTGCAGCTCACTCCTGGTGCTGAGTGGCACAGCACATCAGGTGTGACACACTGTGGCATGAGTGGGTCAACCCATCCCAGATTTCTTCTGCAACTCCACCAGAATGTCTCTTCCCTACCATGTATCTCGTCACTCAGGGGGAACCCCAAGGCACATGTACCTTTGGTATCGACACATCCATAGGTTCTTCTTCTAAGGGCTTCTCACTGGGGACAAAAGGACACATGAGGAGCTGTTCATCTAAAGACCAAAACGTTTGTGAAGTACTAAGGGGAAAAAAACCCCCAAACTTGTACCAATTAGCACCAAAGTAATGGTTTAATGTGTAAGGAAGAAAGGTAATTAATAGCTCTATGGAAGTCTGGCTCCTTAACCACTAGAAATTCTGTCCTGCAAAGGCGTGGGGAAAAAAACCCATGATTTCAAGCCAAGGTGAATTCAAATTCACATCATCTTTCACAAAGTCATGGTCCCCATTATGAACAGTCTCACATTTGGCAAGCTCAGGTTTCACAGCTGAAGTTTAAATCTGTAAATCAGCTCTGTAAACCACCTTGCATTTGGACTAAATCCAATGAGAAAAATACAATGAGAAAAAAGTCACACCGAAGCAGCCACCAATCTAGTAACCAAACATCACTGTTCAGCAACTCCAAAGTACTGTAACTCCAGGCAAACAGCCTTGATGTCCAGGTGGCAAAACAGAATCTTCAATTTAATAATTGACAGAGTAACCTCAAAATTACATGCATTAAAACACCAGGAGAAAAACAAAAAACCCAAACACACACAAAAAAAACGCACAAACAATTCACTTCGCAACTTTGTCTGTGAGACACTCACCTAGGCTTAGCTTTCATCCCTGGAGATGGAGTTTTGGAGTTTTTTTCTGAAGAAGGCAAGGAAACCGTAAGTTTTAGCCTCTGGAGCTACTGTGAAATGTTATCTACTTTTGCTGTAAGACCCACAAAAGCAGAGCCTTCAACATGTCACCTGGGTGACATTTAACTGGGTCAGAATCAAGGTACTGAAGGGAGCGCTGCCTGACCTTGGTTAGCATCTTCCAGGTCAGTCTGCTGGCTCACTGTAACCATGGCAATGCCAGAGTTGACCATTTTCTGCTTGGAGACATGAAACCATGAATAAAACATGCATATGATCAATAAAAAAAGTGGGAGGTTTCAGAACCAGATTTTTTAGCAGTAGCCTGTGGCAAGAGCTGCATGGCAGGTTCATCATTGTCTGCACATAAAACCATTTTAAGCTATGGGTAAGCGATACTATGGTTCTCATGAAGAGCATCCCACTGTCCTCTTATGAGTGATTTTTTTTTTAAAGCAATTTTGCCTAAACTTCAACTCTGGAGACAAGTATTTCAGCTGAATAGATACAAACCAGTTTTCTTTGAGAGAAGGTTTTAGTCACATCAGTAGAAAAAGCAGATTGGAGGAAGGGAAAAGGGACACAAGGACCGATCCATCATATACCAAACACTTACTGCTACAGTGCTTGTTAACTGCTGTCTGTGCTGAGAGGTTAAGTTGTCTCTTTGGGGCTCCATGTTCTCAGAGTTTGAAGGATCTCTCCTCTTCTGTGCATTAGAGGGCACAGGTATTTCTGCAGAACAGCAACCGGATTGAGAATGTCATCACAGTAATTGAACACACTCCCTACCCCTTCTTTCCATTCCCACCCATGCAGGCATAAATTGCAGCAGTGCAACCTTCTAGGCACATCTCAACCTCATATTTAACAGAGCAACCCAAGTATCTTCAAAATACCCAGTGAAAAACTGCAATGCTAAATAAAAAAACATACAAACTCATCAACACTAGACAAATATATGCAACTTTATCATCTTACTACTTATATTGCTACATTGACTCCTAAGCTCTGGAAGATATGGAGCAAGCCTTTGTGTCTGACTCCACCATCTATGTTTTCCTTCACTGAATCTCTTTCAGGCACTGCAAAATTTGTTTCACTGCAGATTAAGTGCCTTCTGCCCTTTGTACCCCTCCACTGCTTCAAGTAGCAGCGCCGACCATGCACATCTGTGTGCTCCATGGTGGGCACTGATAAAAGAACTCTTAGCTCATCTGCATCTCCAGAAGCTGGAGGACTTCCATTCTAGCTTATTTTAGGCTCTAACTGGAGGAAAATGGGAAGGACTACTGAAGAAGTTACTGCCCCAGACAATTTAGAGCTGGAAGTGGCTCTTTCAAGTATCAAGTATTCAGATTTCTGGAGAAATCTGTGATGCACAGGAACTTAGAGGAAAGCAAAAAAAAAAAATTTTAATATTGTCACAGAAAGAATATTGTCACTATCCTAAGTGTTCTTCAAACCTGGTTTGTTTTCAAGACAGTGGGTGGAGGCAGTAGGAAGAGCTGTGATTTCACAGCCTTAGAAGATGTGGAAGTACCTGTCAAGTGAGTTGCACCAAGAAAGGATCCACACAAAAAGTAATCACTCTAAAACTTGAAATACAGCCAGCTTTTGATTAAGGACAAATCCCAGTCTTCAAAGTTAAAAGATCATACAGAAGGAGGAAAAAAAAAAAAAAAAAAAAAAAAAAAAAAAAAAAAAAAAACAAAAAAACCACCACACTTTCAAAAAATTTGATACCAAAGTTGAGCTGAGGAAGCTTTTCCTGTTTAAGACCAATTTTGATCATGCACAACTCCTGTTTTTTTGCTATAAGCAGCTTTTCCTTAAGGCTGTGGCCTACAGTTTGTGGGCACTTACAGAAGAATTTCAGAGCATGAGAAGGAAAGAAAGGAATTACTTTCTCCTTTTTTTGGCAAGTGCTGAGCTTAGACCTTCCTTTGGGTCAGACACAGAAATGACACCTCTGTACTTCAGGCTCCGAGTTACCTCAACAACTACTGAATTTAAAACATAATAAAGCTCTGCCAAGTGACCCTGGAAGAAGATGCCTTGCAGGAGATGCTCACTGGCAGCACAGGAAGCACCACCATTTGATGATGGAAAACTTAAGGTGCCCAGTTCAAGGAAACACAAAGCATTGGCTGTAGGATGGTGAGAATAAGGAAATAAAGGCTATTCCAGGTGCAGCTAAGAGCCTGTCCTGCCTTAAGGCAGACAGCTACTTTTGTAGCTGGGGCACACACAGATACAGCCCTGCAGCACAAAGCATTTACAGCAGCAGGTCACCTCCTGCAGAGAAGCCAGGCTGCTGCACACCTTTACCCACAAATAGGGATTGCAGGTGAGCACTTCTGCACCCCCAGTTGTTCTTTCATAACAGCTCCAGGCACCTCCAAGGCATCATTCACTGCACTTGGGGACAGGAGCACATTTTCTAGCACATCATCTTGTTCAGAAGAAACAGAAGTCACCTCCCTACAGGAAGCTTTAGCAGAGGTTGCCCCACCATATGCACTCCACTGCATTGTTAAGTGCTTGTTAAATGCCAAGGTGCAAGCACTGGCCCACCAGAGAACCTACTGTGCTTTCAGGAGGCCAGAGGCCACCACCTCCTTCTGCAGGCACCCACATGACATGGCCAAACCAGAAACCAGGCATCAGGCAAGGCAGAGGTGAGGACAGGAGCATACATCCCTCCCCCTCACCTGCAGAAACAGTTCTGCACACCCAGTGTATCAGAGGTCAGCCAGCAGCTGAAATGTTCCTTGCCAGGCCACCTGCCAGCACACAGATCCTGTCTCCATGAGCATTCCCCTGCCCATGCAACCCTAGCAGCACATGGCCATGGTGCCCAGCCCTCACTCCCCGGGCTAGAGGGACTCAGCATCTGCCAGAAGCAGAGTTACCAAGCTCACAAGGCAGGAACAGTAGAAGACTGAGCTTGGGTATAGCTTATTTTTTTGTCATGGTGTTTTATTCCTTTTTTGTTTGTTTGTTTTAAGTAAGTTAACAGTAAGCTGTGGACTACAAGTGAAAGGGATAATTTGAAAACAGATACTTAAATTTAATGAAATAACAATTAAAAAAAAAAATCACCTGCTTCACTCTGCATGGCTTCCTTCCCAGAAGGGACAGTCTCATCTTCAGATGTAATTATCTGTTGGTATGAATTAATTTCATGTGAAAGTGGTCTTGAAAACACTATTTTTTATTTAGTAAAGTCGGCAACTTAATAACAAAACTAACAGTTGCTACTTGCCAGCAACAAATCAGTGGATACTAATTGAGTTATCATTTGGAAAGGTCTTGGCTCCATTAAGGGCAAATGATAGCCACTCTACTATGGTTATTTACTGTTACATAAGCTACATAAGCTTTTCTACAAACACCACAGACTGTGGATGAAATACAAATCAAGAATTAACTATATTAACATGGTGGGGGGGGAGAAAAAAATCACACACAATTTAGGTTTTGACATTAGCTAATAAAAATCTTGAGGGTTTAGAAATAGCCTATTCTTTGTCTTGAACTCCTATCTACAAAGTCAGTCTAAGATTTGCATTTTTCAGCATAACTCCAGGCTTTTCTGTAACACTTTGCTCATCCTGTGCAATGTAACACTTGGACCACATATAAGAGCATGTTCATACTTAAAGTTAGACAATTAAATGCTGTAGGCTTTACTTTCTACTTCAGAAATTTAGGAAAACTTATAATGCAGGGAATTAATTAACAAATAATTCTGGCCTTCCAGCTTCTAAACCATAGGTTTGAGAACCTTGAAACTTCTTTCTTAAAACACCTAATTTCTCTCCCAGGTCAAACCTTAGAACATCTATATAGCGTGTCAAATCCACAGCAAGATGATAAATATATAGTAAAGAGGCACAGAGAAAACAAAGAAACAACAAAACACACAAACCCGAATAGTTTTGTCCAGTGTAAAATATAGTTAAGGAAGAAAACCACATATTAGAGCTTACCATCAGTTTTTCTTCTCCCAGGACTTTTCTAAGCACACTTATTATTTCAAACTCAGCACTGAAAACCAGTTTGACTTTTGTTGCTTCAGTTTTGTTAAGAGAAGTGGGTATCTTCATAAAGATTTTAACAATCTTTTGTCTATCCTTCTCTGTGTAAAAATAACAAACCAAACAATCAATTACATTTGTTTTAGATCAAGACATTCTTCTGTTACCCCAAAAAATGTCTGAGTAAGTGTCTGGGATTTTAAAACAGTCTTTTACATCTTGCCCTTGCATTTCCAGTTACTCTGTTCATTTCTTTCCTGTTGAGTCTTGGATATGCTGTTCTCCAGGACACCTATAAACTGACACCTCAAGCTGTCCTCTGGGGTAAGGAGAGGGGTTATTGTGCAGAATGGGCCCACACACAGTCTAACAAGCAGAGACAGTGCAGGATGACCAAAGGAGAAGGCAGCGAGGGAGGAGGATAGATAGGAACACCTTGGTGATGGTGAGATTTTAGGCTTACGCCATGTATCTCATGGACCCCCAGCCAAATGGGATAACGTTTTGAAAAAATCTTACCCTTCACACTGTAACTGTTGACATTTTCTTTTGATAGCCTCACAGAGTCCCAAAGAGCTCCCTTTGAAAGCCAAAACCATTGTGTCAGAAGGGCTGAGATAGTGCCCCATTGGCTTAGGCTAAGCCAAGGCCACCTGGGCTTTGATGTTACCTCATCACAATCCACATAGAAAGTCACACTCTGGCTGCCAGCATTGAAGTCAATCCAAAACTCCTCCAGTTTCTCATCTGATGGCTTCTTCACCTGGGGAAGAAGAACAGCACTGTTGTTTCCCAAGAAGCCCCGCAGGAGCTGCATCAGTCACAATTTTCTCTAATAAGACAAAACTGGAAAATATTACCCTACGTAAACATCTGTACACCTCACAGAAACCTCTCAGTTCAGATCACCCTGTGGGGTGCCAGCCCACTGCCCACCCAACCACACCCATGTCAGACGTGGCTCTGCTTCAGCAGAGGGAAAGGCAATGCACAAATGCTCACACGTTTGTGCCAGGGAAGCTCTGCTTTTGAGCACTTGAAATAAGCAGAAGCAGTGGAACCAGCTTCCATCCACATGGGTTTGATTCAACAAGACTGTCAGGAATGGTGCCACAGTTCATACAATTGAAAACCAGTGAAGCGAACTGCAGCATCTGCAACTCTGCTCCAGGGGCATCAGGCTAATCTTGTTTTCTGGCAGTCTGGAAACAGTTATGCCAGAGGACTCAGTGTTGTCCTGTCCTCCTGTTTCTTTTTAGAACTCTCTTCTGTCATCACCATGAAGAGAAGCATTGCCTCTATCACTTGGCTGATACAACAGCAAAGTCAGCAGCAGTGAGTCGGGAGCTAAGTGACAAACAAGCAAACTCTTCAGCTAGAACAGAAGGTTACACTTGATGCTCCAAGAAATTGAGCTCTTCAATGAAAAAGAGGCAGGGGGGAAAAAGCTCCAAACATTTACCACAAAAAGCAACATTTCAGCAGGCATAACACTATAGGGAAGATGTTAGAGCTTTAAGGGCTATTACCTCATTCATGTCAGCAAAAGCAGATATGCAAGGAAATGAGTAGACTCTGGAAGAGAAGCAGACTTCACATGATACATTCAACATTAGAGTCTGACTTAAATTATTTTCTTTTTAATGGGATTAGTAACCAACTTTATTGTTCAAAAAATAATTTGAAATTTTCTAAAAGTAAATTAAGCTTGGATAAGCTAGAGACTACAGCATTTTAACAGTGATGCATTATCTTCATTGATTTTACTTTCAAAAGAATCAACAAAAAAGGCATAAAATTTCCTTCTTAAAAATAACTTCATTCTTCACATATGATGCATTTTTTAATATAAGCCAAACCATTTTAAAATTCTATTTATTCCCCTCTGCAGTAATGATAACACCAATTTATCCTGTTGATTCCCAGCTTACCTTCTTTTATCTCCAAGCCTTCCATTTAGTAGGTTAAGAAATTTTCTGCAGTCCTACAAGACAAATAACACATTATTTTTAAAAAAATCAGGCTACTTTTCCTTTGCAAATAGTTATTCTATTGTGTAGAATAACTATTTGCTGTGTAACCTCTACTGTCCAGTTAAAAGCTTCAAACTGGTCAGTGGGATGCCAAAGGCCACTGGGAAGAAACACTCAATTTACTACAAAAGGTTGGACCCAAGTTAAGACGAGTAAGAATTCAAATATAAACCCTGCAAATTAACTTATTTATGCATTATTTATAATTTTTATTTTATATTTATAGGTAAAATAGCTTGGAAGTAGGAGCTATTTTAACAATGTGTCATTTCATATTTACCATATTAATAGAAAAAAAAAACCATAAAACATGCCATCCACAAATAACTTCGTATATTTATAAAATCAGTTTTGTAGGAACTTCTTGCAAGGACGCTCTGGATTAACTCAACCAAAACCAGCCCCTATGCAGACTTGTCAAGTATGCTGTTTTCAAAATAAGGACCCTCACCGTCTCAAATTCTCGATCCTTGATCTCTTTGAAAGCTTCAGCAAGATAGTTATCTTCAAACCAGTGGTGAACAAGGTCATCCCTCCATTTTTTTATCATTAACCTACAAAGTGCTTCTGAAAGGGCAACTTGAAGGTCATAATCTGCCAGGTAAACATGAGCACAGGATAAATATCATCCCTCTGGCATAACAGAGGATTATAGCATTGCTGGCTCCTGCTATTTTATACTACACAGTCACGTCCATCCTCTAGCCTCAGTTTCCCCTGGGAGAACAGGGGAGGGTTACAGCCAAGTGTTGGCTCAGGCATCCTCAGCTCCTGCAGCTCAGTCATGTGGAGGTGTGGAGCACTGCAAACCACAACACACATGAGTGCACTGAGAGATGTGCTTGGGTTTGGGAAGGAGATGAGAGCAGAGACTCATCCCTAACCCACTAGGATTAGGCCACATTCCATATACCATGGCATTTCTCCTGTTGTTATTAGGAGAAAACAAAAAAACTAAACTCAAGAGGCCTTTAACCTTGTTAATTAAATTTTGTACACATCATGGCACAAATGGCACACAAAGTAATTAAAATTTAATTTTTTAAAGACTAACAGCCAGCATATTCTGTAAACACATACATAAAGCTGATCGAATTACTTTTCTACATAAATAAGTACAGCTTGTCTGATTAGTCAATACGCATTACTAATACCAACCAGAAAGAGCTAAGGCATAGCTGCATTTTACTTTTATTTATATTTTGCTAAAGCATATCTGACTTTCCTCCTTAAAAATCAACTCTGGACAAGGAAATAGAATTTAAATTATAAATCATCTATAATAAACAAGCAGATGAAGTAAAACTGGACAACTTCTTACCACCAACCTCCAGTATAGTTTTTGCAAGGTCTTTCCTGAAACAGCATAATACCACAAGTTAAAATGGAAATAACTCCTTCATGCAGAGAAGGGGGTATTCAGGTACAGAAACTGGAGAGAAAAGCCCTTACGTGAGTGAGCATATCTCCTCAGAGAGAGGGAACTTTTTTCTCTCCTCCCGTGAGACACTGTCAAGTATGGAGTTGAGGGTCCTCAAGCCCTTTTCCCCCCCCACAAGAGAAGAGGTAGAAAATGATGGGCATTAAATCAATAATTGTTTCACATCTTTTATCTAATTACACAAACTTTCACACAGATGTATCCAATTTTCTCCTGCTAGTGAGAATCTTACCTCCAGATGCAGAGCACAGTAAAGTTTTGGTTCTGCCACGAGACGCCCTAGTTCAGGCAAAAATAAATTCACTAGCTCTTTCTTCCCTAGAAAAATAATTTGAAAGGTACAGCTAGAAATGGGCTGGTGTCCATATAAAAATAATTGAAGCAACTACAGTTTGTTGTGTTGAAATAATAAAAACATCCCAGCTATAAGTTCATTTTAAGACAAAGCTTCCAACCATCCAATCCTAGACAGAAAGGGGAACTGGTAACTTCCTTCTAAAAATAAAATGCTCCAAATACCCTAACTTCTGACCTGGGTATCTATTTAAAGAGGCACAGAAAGGGGAAGCTAATTACTAAGCACAAGAGAAAACCTGAATATACAGATTTTGTCAAAGCTAACAGCAAAAAACCAATAAAGCATGAACCAGAAGATGCTTGTGCCACTTTGCTCCCACTAGAATAAGGTGCAAAGACAAGTAAGTACACATTACCTGACCCACAGAGCAATGCTTCATTTTTACATGGATTGTGAGCATGGATGTCTGGCCACACAGATATTTTTTGAAAACACCTGCTCCACTCCTCCCTGCCCCCACCCTAATATAAAGTCAGCTGCAGCCAGAGAACAAAATTTTGCTGTTGAAATGAATGAGAGACAGACATCTCTCTGTTGAGTCCAGAAGGCTGAAAGAGTTACCATGTCATTCTGTGGAGGTGGTTGCCTTCAGCAAGCGAATGACATCTGATGCCAGAACAAACTGATGTGCAAGAACAGACTGTCTATTCTGAACCCCTTTCAGAAGCCACTTACTCTGATCAAGTGAAATGCTTGATGCTGACCATTTAGACAAGATACCAGAGGTAGACTTTTTCAGCATGTATAGCGCAAGAAAATAAAGAGAAACAGAAAAAGGCTTTGTGCTCCAGCATAAAAGTTAATGAAAATTAACTAAAGAGAAATCAGCTAGAGAATTAAAAAATATATACATATATTGCAGAGAGGAAGAAATAAGAAGCTGAAGAGAAAGAGAAAGGGGACAGAATGCTAGCAGTATTAGGAAATATGTTCCCAAGATTAAGAATCAAGATATTGAGCAATGGAAGGAAAAAAACTACTGACCTGCATTACTGCATTTGCAAATCACCTGATGGAAAGAGTAAAAGAAGCCTTCATTAACACACCACCACCCAAGAAGAGCAGCACACAAAATGCCAAGCTGCTTATGCTTGGCATTTTGTGTGCTTCCTCACCCCCCAGTTTTCCGATGCTAAATAACATAAAACAGTAGTGTACCCACATCAGAAAAAGCCACCTGATCCAGCTGTGCCACATATGGTCACCCTGATCATACAGGCTGGCAATGTGCAGGGAGGGTAAAGGAAGCCAAGCACCCACTTCCCCCAGGGATTTTAGAAGCACTTGAGAGTGCAGTGCCTACAGGTTCCCTGGAAAGCCCACGTCATGACATCGTTCTTTTTTTTCCCACTACACATGTAGGCCTATGTAAAAACACATTTTATGTTTATACACTACAGTACTAGATATCACAATGTGATCTGAAAGGTGTTAAAGTCCCTTGAGGAAAATTAAAAATAAAAATTTAAAAAATTAATAAACAACTCCGTAACACAAAACACTTCTTCCCTCACAGAGAAAGCACATGGAAGAAACATAGCAGGAAGACAAATAAATTAAATTTTTGAGAAAAGAAATGGGTATTTTATAATTTCAAAGTGGTTAGTAGAAAAAGAAGAAAGTTTGACTTTGCTCAAATGTCTTTTAGCAGAACTCCCGAAGAGTTATAAATATTGATATGAATTCTGATGCTCAAAAAGTGACACTCTTCCAGTAAGTACAGACAACAATACTGGGAGCAACAGCTTGGGGAAAAAAGCCTAAAAGCATTTTTCCTATTACAAATGTTACATCACTAGGCCTCTAACACCCTTAAAGTCAATAATATTTAAAGTTGAAACCTAAATGAGAGTTGTAAGCAAGTTAGATCGTTCTTTAGAATTAAATAATCTGTTTCAAATAGAGTAGGAACAAACTGCCAGGAGACCTTAGCAAGCATGTTTTCATGTAAAGTGTAGCTCAGTGTCAGTAACTTGAGTTTTAAAGGGAGCTTCAGCTGACAAGCCTTTGTTTACAAAATGCATCAGAATTTCTTGCAAAGTTTTCTACAAAAATTAATATTTCAAGTTAGAAAATTAGAACGTGCTTCTCCCAAGTGTGTCAAATCTCAGCCAAACCCCAGCCTGGAGCACACTCCTGGACACTGCCCACTCACACCAGCCAGGCTGCATCCCAGGCTCAGCCCTAGGGCACCACATCCATGAAATTATTTATTTTCTAACAGGAAATTGTTTGTGAGCAATAGCTTTCTTATCCAATAAAGGCAACCCTTCTTTCCTCTTAAATGCACAAACATACCAATGCTAAATCAAAAAAGTCTTCAAGCAGTAGCATCAAAAATTTATTCTCATTTAGGTCGATGACGGTCACAAATCCTCTCGCTCTTTCAAACCAAGATACTAGGTAAAAGTTAAAAGAATGCATTAAAAACTGGAAAGAGGAGTTAATAATGCTTAAACTATACATGTCTGCAGGAAACATTACAGAGGTTTTTACTCTTTAAACTTCAGAGTCACATACACATGTCAAAAGCTACATGGCTTTAAGGAGTTCAAATTTTGCTAGGAGAACATGAAAAGTGCCATTTCCCCCTTTCCCTCCCTAGCCTTCCTTTTATCCTCCTTTCTTGTCCAAGGCACTCAGTGTGGTGCTCAGACACAATACATGCAAAACTCCTACAGACGTTTCTAGAGGACGTCAACTCACAGCAAAATATTGTAATTTTTTTCCAAGCTTTTTCAGCATAAGTATTTTAATACTTCATGGTTTTAAACACTGCATAACATCACACACAAATGGTGAACTAGAAACCTGTGCTCCACTGGAAGTACACAGCTCAGATTGGAAAAACTTTATTATCTCCATACAGGAATTTTGAGCAACTGTATCCCTGAAAAGCATCACTACAAGGCAGGAATAGAATATTTTGGACTGAGGACTCCCCAGTGCAACTCTTCTAACAGAAAGCATGTGTTAGCTCTTCCCTGGGAGCTGTGTTAGATCCAGGTGTTACTCATCTTCAGCAAAATTGCATTTCTGCTACTACAACTATTACCAGCTGAAATAAATTTTAAAAATCAAGATAAAACACAATTGCAGATTAAATGCATCTGGTTTGCTACCTATCTAGAAAGGGACCTTCATAAAGAATATCTCAGTTTTTAAAGATATGAAAGCACAAAATACTCATCAGTTCTATTACTAAAACTGTATTCTGCTGGAGCATTTAAATGCTGTATTGTTTCACTAATGGGACTTATAGAAATTCATCCTCTTCTCCCACTATCAGCTTAAAAAACCCAAACAACCCAACCCTTTAAATCAGGTAACATGTGGAACCATAAAATTGGCTGCTACACCAAAAAGAATAAAAGAGACTAAGCATCTTTTTCCCCCTACTCAGTTCATGCAATATATTAAAATTATTTGTTTTTATGGGGCCAACAAGCCATCCTCTAGTTCTCACTTCTTTGGAGTTCTTTTTCTGATGCAAACAACCTAAAAATCACATTAGTAACTTGTATACAATATTATACTCATCTTTGCTACCAGTCCTTGCTCAATAAACAAGCTCTTCTCTTCTTGAAGATCACTTTTAAGGTAGAGCTGAATACATTTCAGCAGCAGTGAAACATTCTCAAATTCATTCTTGTCCAGCTCCTACAGAAACACAGAGTGTTGTGCATCATTACTCTGCTACCCTCTGAGCCAGGTGTTAGGATTGATGAGATTATTTATGGTACTCACCTTTCTCAGTGCTTTGTCCAGCTGGTTAAACAGAGATTCACTATATTTCTGGGGAGGCTCTACTTCCTTCTCTTGAAGCAGTTCATGTATTTTTTGAAACCCCTTCCCTTTAAAGGCATCGATGAGCAGTGATTCAAGCTGTAGAGGGAGAGGAAGGAAACAATTAGCAAATAAAATAAGCAGGCACTGAAATTGTAGCAGCGCTAATTGTGATAAAATACTAGTAAAGCTATTTTTAAAGTTGCAAGTTTCTGTTTATATATTTTACATCATTTTTTTCTCTATATTCATTTTATTACTACATCTGAAGTAAAGCATCAGTCTTAATGTCCAAAAAGAGACAGAACCCTTGAAACTGAGTCACCTTAGAAGATACCAAGTAACAAAACAGGCAATTTAGTATACCCAGTTTGTAAGTCCCACAACTATTACAATAATTTCTTCCCACTTACTGAAGAAAAGATTAAGAGGACTGCTGCACTTCTCATATTAAATAAAATTACTTAAAGTTCTGGGTCATGCTATAACCATTTAAGAAATGCACTTTTAAATATATATAAATAACAATTTGTAAGATTGGATAAGAATGATAAAGATAAGGATACGTTTAAAAAATCCTTACATAGCCTTCTGCTCTGTCTGCCATAGTGCCACTCACATCTCTATTTCGTTCTTCACTTTTTTCTTCCTTTAAAAATAAGAGGAAGAGAAAAATACAGGAAAAAAAAAAAAACAACCAAAAACCTTGTAATCCCTGAAAAAAAGAAAAAACAACCAACCAAAACAAATCCAAACACTTTTTCTGCCCCAAACCTGAAGAGGATTTATTCATCCCCACTCTCCCAAAACGCTGGCTTTCCTTCCTTATTACCTAAGGTGCAAATCCCCTCGACGGCTCCCAGCCCGAGGCTTCTGGCAACCGCGGGGATTCCCGGGGGTGTCCCCAGAGGGAGCAGGGGGTGTCCCCCTCCCCGAGGCCGCTCACCTGGGCCATGCTGTGGGAGAGAAGGCGCAGGGGCCGCTTCACACCCTCCCCGCACCGCTGCTGCCGGACACACCCGCGTTCAGGGTGGAGGGAGATCCTCGCCGGCCTTTCTCACGGCTCCGAGCACTCTCCTTTCCTCAGCAAGCCCTCACTCTATACCCCAGCAGCGCGGGAAAAAATAGAAAAAGTGTCCCGGTCCGCAGCCGCCCTAAAAAGCCGCAGCTGTGCGGTGTGTGGGACGGGCCCCCGGCCGAGCACACGGGGGGCAAAAGAGGAGCTCGGAGACTCCCCGGGGGTTGCTCTCAGCTAAGGGGTGCCCCAGCCGGCCTGTGCTGCTGCCGGGTGGGCTTTATTGTGCTCAGCTGAGGGGAAAGTTCAGCGAATTTTGGACCAGAGAGGATGGGAGGGAATGAGAAAATCATTGGGAACAGGTGCGATTGTTTAGAGGCGATAGCGGCGCTCGGCGTTCAGCGGGCTCGGCCTCTGTGCTGCTGTGGATAATCTTTTTCTTTCTGTTTTTCACAACAAAAAGCAATCTCCCTCCTTCCTTCTCACAGCACCACGCCCCCCCCCCAAAAAAAAAAAAAACAACAACAACAACCAAAAACAAAAACAAAAACCAAAACAAAACCAAAAAAAAAAAAAACCAAACCAAAAAAGCCAAACTCACGAAAACCAAACCAACCAACCAAAAAACTCCAAACTCCAGACCCCGCCGGCTATTTCTTTCGAAAAGAAGAAGGTAACAAACCCCTGTAAAATGTTAAAATGTGCCTATCAATATAATGGCATCAAAACCAACTTGGCATTTTAAACCAGGTGCTATAGAAGGGGTAACCTGCCAAATAGCGCCGATTTCTTTTACATCCAAAGAGCGGGCTATCCAGCAGCGCTACCTCCCTCCGAAGGCTATAGAGGCTGCGGGCAGCTCCGAGCCACGCTCAAAATCCAACACCGGGAGCATCCCCGTGAGGCAGAGACGGGTCCCCCTCCCCACTCCCTCAGCATCCCGGCCACCGCGGGAGCGAGCGGTAGAGCCCCGCGGCTGCCGGGTTAGACCTCCAAACCCTGCTCAGATTTGCTGAGGTGACGGCCCCCGGTACTGGGAGGTGGATTCGTGCACAGCCCCTGTGTCCATCCCCCGCCACACACCTCCAGGTGAGGGTAGCGGTGGAGGAGGAGGAGGCGGCAGCCCCTGCCCACCCAGAGGCTGCGGTGGGTTCGGTGATGGTGCTCGGCGACGCCCCGACGGCATAAAAAGTCGTGAGCCGCCGCCCAGGGGCACTGCCTGCCATGAAGCTCACCTGGGACATCAACGACCCCAAACTGCCGCAGGTAACGGGGCGTGGGAAGGGCTGGGGAAAGTCTCCGTCCCGCTCTAACGCGGAGCTGGGGGACAGCGGGGGAGCTTCGCTCTAAGCAAAGCTTTGGTTTACCACTTCTTTACTTCTCTCGTGCCCTTTTTGTTTTGTAGTCTTTACAAAGTGATGTGTAATAAAAGTATGGATTTGACGCACAGCTTTGCCTAGCTGGATATGAACTCCTAAAACAACCTGTGGCTCCATTTGGACAGGTTCCTTCTCCTCCCTCCCCCTCTTCCTTGTTTAAGAAATGTTGAATAGAATCTTTAACTGACTGCTTAGTACTATGATCCAAGTTATCGAATTATTTCTTTGGTTTATTGATGCAACACTAATGCCAATGAGCACTCCACTTTTGCCTAGTTGTGAGTTACAAACGCGTTTTTTACTTTGCAACTTTTTTCATCTTTGAGTTAAATTAAGTTTACAGAGCCCGTGCTGTTAAGGAATGCCTTAATGCTGTAAATGTAGTAGTTTCCTTCTGTTTGCTGGGATTGCTCTCACATGCGGTACATACATATGTTAAATATGTATTACACTATAAATATTTGTAGTTTAAAATCTTCTTTCATAGTTCTGGTAATTACATTTTGGTAAGGAACTCCAGAAAGCTGTGAAATCCCAAATTGAAATGTTCTTTCTTTGTGCCACTATACATATCTTGGAAGTGCATTTTCAATGACAAATCTTTTTATCTTTATTTTTTGGGAAAACCCTTATTCAAATCATAGTAGATGTACTTTAAGAAGCCATTCTGTAGCTAAAACTTCTAGTTTCCTGCCTCCAGGTGCATGGTCCCACAACAAGGAGAACTCAATAGCAGTCCTGATCAGGCTGGCTTGTGTCCTGTCTGGGCACACTGATAGTACACTAGTCAGTAAATTCTGGGAGTAAGGCTGATGTCCTATGGCTAGTAAATTCACTGTAAAAGGCATATGTGTCAACAGACTGTGCTACGATGATGCAAAAGAGGAAAGGATCCTGACTTCCTTTTCAGATACAGAATCTCAGACTGCCCTAGCCCTTTTAGAGAGCACTTCTGAACAAGCTATTCTTTCAATATTTCTTTTCCTGCTGCTTGGCTGGTAATAGAAATGGCTTTTTTTTTTTTTTCCCCGTTATGTGTTTTATAACGAGGCAAAAACATCAGGTTGTAATATACTAATAACGTTTCTCTTGCTCTTCTTGCTGCTTTGCCCTCTTTCCCCGACCGCCCTCCCGTAGGAGCCCAAGCACTTCGATGCCTTCCAGGAATGGCCCGATGGCTACGTGCGGCTCATCTACTCGAGCGAGGAGAAGAATGCGCAGCGGCACCTCAGCGGCTGGGCCATGCGCAACACCAACAACCACAACTGCCAGATCCTCAAGAAGTCCTGCCTGGGCGTGGTGGTGTGTGCCCGGAGCTGTGCTCTGCCTGGTGGGGCCCGCCTGCAGCTCCGTCCCGCCATATGCGACAAGGCTCGGCAAAAGCAACAAAGTGAGAGGCGCTCAGAGAGAGCCCAGGGACCCTCTTTCTGTCATCTGGCCTTGATTTTCAAACTGGAGTCACTCTTAATTGCAATGACTGACTACTCCCAAATTTCATCCATGTCCATTTGTAAATACTTAATAGGATATGGAGTTAGAGCCTTTAAATTATTAGCATTTATAAGTGGTGGGCAGTTCTAATTTGTATCATTTAGCTGTGCTTGGTCACCTATGTTGCATTTCCTTGAACAATACATTTTAATCTGAATGTTGGAGGAGTGTGATCATGTTGCTCTTGAGCTCTATTTACTCTCAGGGAGCATCCTTGTCCTTAACCAATCTCTTCAGTAGTTTCTGTCTGTTCACAGAGAAAGCCTGTCCCAACTGTAACTCTGCCCTGGAGCTGATTCCTTGCCGAGGACATAGTGGCTATCCGGTCACCAACTTCTGGAGGCTTGATGGCAAAGCAATTTTTTTTCAGGTAGAAAGCAGCTGTATATATTTGTGCACACTATATAAATTATATCTGTATGTAAAATAATACCTATAAAGAAAGAGATTTCTTCCACCCTTTTTTTATGTAACAGAGACCATGATGAGCATGATGAAAGTCCAGTCCATGGATGGCTAAAATTCTCCTGTTTACAGAACACAAATATTAACAAAAAGGTTGTCTTGCACCCCAGTGCATATGACAGCTGGATCTCTCCAGTGTTTATTTCCAAATACTTATTTCCTACTTTAAAAAATAGGGGGGAAAAGCCTTATTTAATTTACATGAGTTGAAACATGAAAATTCTACTTCATGTGAAACTAGCCTTTGAATTTTGAAGAATTTAAAATCTTGACAGAAAAAAAAAAAGAATAATCTTAGCTGAAATTTGAGATTTCATCTTGAGGTTTTTTTGGGGTTTTTTTAGCAACATTGGAACAAAAAGTTTCTGTTCTATGACATTACATTTTCTCCTGGATAATTTTTCCCCTGACTCACATGGCAGTGAAATCTGTTCTTCAGTCAATAAATGAAGAAAACTGCCCAAATTCCCATATTCTCTCCTATATTATTCTTATTCAAATGTTCTCTTAGAGACATGCAAAACTCGAAGATTTTACTATCAAAATTTGATAAATCACTGCTTAGAAGTTAATTGCTGCTCAAGAAAGGACAGTGTTTTCAAAGCAATTTTTAGGTTTCTACTTTGTATTAGGGACTGTATGTAGATTTGTTCAGACAAATAAATAAGGAAATGTAGCGTCCATCATATATGAATGTACATTACATAAATGTCATGTTCATCATATACCAATGTAACTTTGGTTATGTAGATCTGCACACCCACAGATGTTTTAAGAGCAGACCATCTTCAGATGGTTTTCCAGGATATAGTTTTCAGTTCTCTTCAAGAGGGTGTATTGCTTTAAGAGAATATTTGTCATCTTGTGGCATGAAAAAAACTCTGTAAAGCCTATTTATACTATCTATATATGTGCTTATAAAGCAGAACTAAGATACTAGAGTGCAGAAAAACAACAAAGATTAATTTTTCTTTTTTTCCCCTTGGTTCTAATTATCTATTTCTGAATGTCACAAAATTAGGTAGCACTTTTGCTCCTTCATCAGCTCTGCAGTCCTCACTAACTTCTCCCTCACTTTTTCCTTGTATGTGCATCCAAATCATGATTTATTCTATTTATTTGTTTTCACAATTTTGTTCTTGTTTAGTTTCTCCTTCCTTTTTTTCTTGTGCCAAACCACAGACCATGCTCTGACTACTTCTCATACTATTTAGAGCATTTTCTCTTATCTTACCCCCTTCAGGTTCACTTCTAATTCTCAGTTAATCCTAATTTAGGCTAAAGGAGTCCATGACCACCCTCGGCCAGAGAGTAAACTGGAGGCAGAGGCAAGAAGAAGTGCAATTAAGAAGCAAATGTCCTCTTACCACCACTCCCAGAAAAAGAGACCTCTAAACTCAGAGGTAAGTCAAAGTCGTTAGTGAAATAAAAAGGTGACACAAATGAAGACTTTTTGTCAATTAAAAAGATGTGATAAGCACGTATTGGGGATCCCAGGGCAAAACAAAGCTTTACCCCATGCTACATCTGTTAATTTGGGGCTAAAACTAGCAATAGCACAAGTATTGAGACATATGTGTGTGGGCAGTATCGATTCCTGTACCTTAAAGGTCTACTTCTCTTTATCAGGCTGGAAGGTACCATGACAGCAGTGGTTACACCAATAACCTACAGAATTTTCACTGCATAGATGGCCCAGAAAGAGGTGGCATCTTCACAGACACCAATTTTTCGATTCCAGCCCAGTCTTACCCTTCGCTGCAGAGTGCAGACCTCTACAAGGCACCTTACGACTCAGCCAGTTTCCAAGAGGACCAGCTATCGCCATACCCTAAATGCCCAAATCCAAGGATCTACATGCCCAGGCCATGCAGTTATGAGTTTGGAGTTCCTGCCTTTATAAGCTCGAGTCCTTACCCAACATTTTACACAGATCTGACCAGTCCTGCCATTGATGCAGACCCCCTCAGCCTGAACGGGTCTCACTACAATGCCGTGGCCACCCATGATAAGAGCTTTGATAACCCTGGCAGACATTATGGACTGAAACCAGCGTGGGGGAAAACGGGCAGCGGAGACTGGAGTGACTTCGGGCAGATGCCGACAAGTGCTCCCCACCCTTACTACAGTGGGGATTACTCCTGCAGGTACAGCCCCAGCCCTGCACCCATGGCCCCACCACTGCAGACTGTCATCACCACCACCACCAAGGTGTCCTACCAGGCCTACAAGCCGCCCGCAGTGAAATATAGTGACAACCTCTGTGACATGAAGAACCTCCAGAGCTACACCCACGTGGCAGGAAATGTCTCGGGTGCCATCTATTCAGGGATGAAGATCCAGGAAGACTTTGGGATGATAAAGTCAGCATTGCTCTACCAGCACGACTCCATCCCTGCAAAATCCAAGCCAGCTGAGAGTGCGGAGAGCTATCGGTATGGGCTCCCCCTGGGCAACAGCTTTGCTGAGCATGAAAGCCAGGCCCTAAGGTTTGAGAGTGCTGAATATTGACTAAACTGTGCTTACATGGCAAATACCTGCAGATGGGAGAACAGATTATTGCGCTGACCATGTGAGTGCTAAGCCAAGTGGTTTGGGATTTGAGGAGATGTAAGGAAGCAGAACATCAAGACGGCTTTTTCCCAAAAGCACCTTCCCGGAGCTGTGTGCTGAGTGAATTATATTTTGCATCTAATTTCAAAGAAGCCCCATGCAATCTCTAAAATGGCACAAGCAACTCAGCCCAAAATACACCTGGGAGAAGGTAATATGGAGGTACTGCTCCACTGGAAGTCAACAGGTTCCTCTGACAGCAAGTGTAACCCATTTATAGCTACAACTCCTGTCAGATACCTCAAGCTTTGAGAGAAAATGCTCCATCTGTAGGAAAGAAAAGACTAATCAGGTAATGGGAAAAAAATGAAGGAAGGTGGCTATAGATTATAGTCAGCTGAAGGAAATGGCAGGGAAAGAAAGAAATAAAAGAAATGTGAAAGCAAGAGAATTTGCAGAATAATTCACCTGAATGGTCCATTCACCTGCCATGATCCTTTTGATGAATGGAAAGATCAGCTAAGTTTCTCTGAAATGAGAAATGAAAAACCTGAAACTTAAGAAATGAAACACGCTAAATTCACATTGCTTTTTGATCCCCTGTATCAAGAGTGGAGACTAGCCAGCCTTTCTAGGTAAGAAGGACAGCCAGTGCACCCACACTAGGAATTGATGCCCTGTAAGACTCAGCCTGGAGGCAGGAAGGCTCAGGCAACCCCACCAAACCACTCTCATCGCTGCCAGAGTTAGCTTATGTGGTCCCAAAAACCATTTGCAGGGAAACTGCTTTTGCTTAAAGGGGCCTGCCAAGCTGGTCAGACCAATTAGTTATTGGCGCAGAATTCTCTTTTCCCATGAATACAACTTACCCTGTCAAAGAATGCAACATCCCAGCTGCTTAGTACAGGTCAGTGTTGAATGAAACTTTCCTGCGTGCCTCTCTGCACTCCATCTTCATCAGGTGTTTCTCCCTCTCCCAAGGGATTTCTACTCATTTTTCTCTCTGTAATCATAGCTGACAGCACTACATCAGAAGTTAAACAACCAGCTAACAGAGACGTTACAAAACAAAATCTCCAAACTGAGCTAAGCAAAGAAAACATAAGGAAATGCATTCCCAAATTCATTCCTAAACCAACTAATTCTTAGTTAACTGGTTTTAAACTAAAGATATTTTGAAAGCTGCCTAATAGTGGGGAATAGAACCCTTACCCAAAATGTGTGTGCCAAGCAAGGGAGTTAAGTAGACACAGGGCATTGATCAGGGTCAAAAAAATTCTTTTAGTATCATTATTATTAAGTTACCAAGTATCTTTAACTTTTTGAACACTTATTTTTAACCTCTGTCTTATGCATATTTTTTGCTATGTTTTGAAAAGCACCATACTACTGTATTCTTTCAATGAATGTGAAATCACAGTTAAAAGCAAGGCATCATGTAAAGTAATGTGAGCAGCTAGCTAGTTAGAATTATAAGGTTCTGTGAATTTAAGCTATCATTAAACTGGTAAACAAATTGTATTTTCAAAGCACAGCACACAAACATCTGAGGTTTAAAAATAGTTATTTCTGACGTAGTATATTTTCTTTCTTTTTATATTTTTATGAAAAGTAATGTGTTCCATCTGAGATGCGAAACCAAATTCCACAGGAATTTAGTTAATAGTATCCTGTTTCAGCAGTGGACTGTTCAGCATTTTAAAAATTCAAGCCAGACAAAGATGGAATTCACAAAAAAACTACATTAATTTACCTACAGCAAGCTTACCTTGTTTTTTAGCTCTAGTATACTTGCTGTATATCTCACTTGGCTTTTGTTAAACTTTTATGGCAACTCTTCTACCAAGTATTTTAAATTACTGATACAAAGAGATTCGGGTGAACAACATCAATTTGATAATTAGCCCACATACCAACCTTTAAAAAAGAAAAAAAGAAAAAAAATAATTTAAAAAGGTGGTGTGTGAGTTATTACCCAGAAAGACTAATACAAAGTTTTAGAGTTTAGGAACATATACACTATGCCTGTTTATAGAACTGGGATTTCTCAGCTGTATGCCAAATCACATTGAGTCATTTGACATGTAGAATAAAAATCAAGGCTTAAAGCCTTATAAGTGTAAAGGGAAATTAAATATAAGATGGGAACAAGGCCAAACAAAATAACTAAAAAAGCTGGAAAGATTCACTGTAGATAGGAAAATCAAGGAAAATATTAAAGCTGTAAATTGGTCTATTTTTTAGTGATTTTAGAGGAGTTAGCCAACCACCACTCAAGCACAAGTTATTAAAATACTACGCACTATTAAAACAGACAAGCTGTGGGGGTTGAATGCTATTTATATTACTGGTATAAAACTTGTCATTGTAATTGTATACTTAAATTATTATGCTATCCAATTAAACATAGCCTTTAAAGCAGTACTTTGTACACTAGGAAAGAAAATGCAGCCAATTGCGTTAAGATGCTACTTTTAGGGTGTGGATTTATTTATAATAAACATGACAGAGATATAAGCACAGTGGAAAGCTATGGTTATGATTACCTTACTGCATAATCTGAGCAGTACAACAAATAAAACCACTCAAAAGGTTATTGCAGACTTTCTTCACCTTGATTCCTCTCGTATACAAGTGTCTGGGATGAGATTTGCTGTATGTTACCTTTTACAGATAAAAAGTCAGATGGAAAATGTCTAGAGACGTAGGCAGTTTTTCTCTTCAAAATCCATAAATGTAAAGGCAATGGGAGCTTCTGTAACAAAACAAAACCAAAAAAGCTGAAATTGAAAGCCTCATTGTAGGTTAATACAGCTGCAGCACTGACTTTAAAAGCATGTTCCTCAGGCAAAGCAGCATCCTGAAGCAAGATGGTCCCTGAGTAAGCACCTTCTCTTCCATTCATCATCCTTTTCAAGTATGGTTTCTGGTCCTGCATTGAGCACCTGAGAGAAGCCCTTCACCAGCCTGTCCTCTGTACTCTGACAAACATCTCCGTCTGACTCCAATTGTTATAGCATTGTTATGGCAAAATTATAGAGGGAGCAGAGGAGAAGGAGCTTTCAAATCTCAGTCTCCTGTAGTTCTGGCTTAATTTGGGTTACAAGGGCCCTACTGAGGTAAAGCACCATCTGTCCCCATGCTGAGGATGCCCTTTGTGCCAGAACAGCAGCCTCACAGTGGCAAAGGTTTTAAAAGCCCAAACATTGAAAGGATGCCTCCCAGAGACAAGAGGCCCAGGACAATGTATTTCAATTTGTACCCATGAAATGCAGCCTTGTATCACATGCCTGAGGGATGCAAATACCTGTGGGCAATCACTTCATATCCACACCTCAACGGGGGCAGACAGAGCCTGGCACACTGTCCTGCTCCACAGCCACATGTATCCACCCAGTCCTGCTAAAGACCTCCACTGAGAGTCCAAGCCATTTGCTTAGCCCTTGCTCTTCTTCTGAAAGCAGGTTATCTCAGGGCATTTCAAATGTGCCAAATACTACAGACAAGGTATGCAGGAGCTTGGCTGTTTGGGGCTTATTGAGCCTAAAGCAGTCATCTCTTCATTTGGGGGTACAAGCTATCACCTTAAAGACAGAGACAAGCTTTTCTCTCAGTTCCGTGAGTGGAAACCACCAGTGCAAATGAATTTAATATGATCTGAGACTTTTTCCTTCCTGGGAATTTTCTGGGCTTTCTTCTGGATTCCTGGGGGTTTTTTTTAGTACCTCTTTGGGCCAAAGCTATCTAACACAGCTGAAACAGCTTTCACCAAAGTTGATTGTGTTTCCCGAGAGACATCATTTAATAGGATGCACAATGCAGCTCTAGGTGCATTTAAGAAAGTTCATGTCATTCCCAGCCTTATCAGTAGAAGTCACATGCAGACAAAAAGGAGAGAACCGAGGCATTTAGTATTGGAGTGGTTCCTCCCAACACATAGAGCAAAAAGTTAGTCCAGGCCTGATAAAATCCCTCTGCCTGAGAAATAACGAGAGTGGGGTACAGTGGTTATCCATGCCTGGATTATTGCCTTAGGTGTTCTAGCTGCCTAAAGTATCTGCCTGTCACTCACAAGCAAAGGGAAGGTGAACCAGATAGTGTTCATGTAGTGCTATGTCGCCCCGATTTTCAACCTTCTGGATTGTTTTTACATTCTTGTATTGAAGTTCTCACGCATTGAAACATAAACAAAGTAAATTGCTTTTGCATTCCTCTCTGTGATGGACTGCTGGTTTGACCACTGGGGTCAGAGGTGTGTTCCTCTCGTCCCCCAACCCTTGACCAAATCCCAAAAACTATATAAATTGAAATTCCAAAAATAAAGTGCTTCTTTTTCTTGCTTCATCCTAACGGCTAAGTGTGGTTCTTTTGTGTCCTGCTTGCGACAGTGCTACACCTGGAATTTTACAGAATGGAGAGTGCAATTCAACACAGCACCTCTCCAGGCTTGCAAGAGTCTACATGAGACATGAAGATCAGTTGGATGACAAAAGTGCAAGTAAGTCTCACAGGGAAACATTGCTAGTTTGGCTCAACCTTATTCAAGCAAACAGAAAAATGAAGTTTACACAGTCCCTATAAGCTTCAACATGCATGCTGGCACTTGTGATGGTGTTTGGGAGAAGGTAGTTTCAGGTATTTGGCTGGCACTTCAGCATAGCATCAACGCCTTTAAGGACCACAACCAAAGGAGGTTCTTTCAACAGATAATTACCAGTGGGTCTATGCGTGTTGTTTTGTAAAATAAGCAGGGAAGCAGGTGCATAAGGATGTTCTCAGAGCTGCTTTAGCAGGGCTCACAAGCATCCAGGGTGTCTGTTCCATCCTGTTGCTTTCCTTCAGTTTCCTGGTTCATAGCAAGAGCACAGGACAGCACCTCTCCCCTGTCTTTATGACAAAATGAAGTGTTAAGTGACTGGTTTGCAGTGCTTTTACTGCAACTCCACACCACATTGCAGTCTGGCTCAAACATTGGCAGGTCCTGTCTACAGCCTTTCTGTCTTCACGTGTGTGAAATGTTGGGGACCATTAAAAAAAGTACCAACAACTGATGGACACAAGGTCCTGGTAACAGAATTTAGACTTAAATGTTTCTCTTGTGCAAAACTAATACAGAAATTAATTAAACATAAAACTCTTGCTTGTGCCAGATCTCTTATAAGTGAGTATAATTGGACTGGAAATGCCCCATGAGCAATCAAGAGCATTTTCATCTTGTTCAGCAACATGGACAATGGAATTAAATGTACCCTTAGCATGGCCATACCCTTAGCATGATGACATAGCTCTGTGGTGCAGTCAGCACACTGGAGGGAAGGGATGGCATCCAGAAGGACCTGGACAGGCTGGAGATGGGACTCTGCAAACCTCATGGAGTTCAACAAGACCAAGTGCAAGGTCCTACACATGGGTCAGGGCAATCCCAAGAACAAATGCAGGATGGAGGAAAATGGATTGAGAGCAGCCCTGAGGAGAAGGACTTGGGGCTGTTAGGTGCTCAGCATGACCCAGCAGTCTGTGCCTGCAGCCCAGAAACCCAGTTGTATCCTGGGCTGCATCCAAAGCAGCATGGCCAGCAGGCTTGGGGAGGGGATTGTGCCCCTCTGCCCTGCTCTGGTGAGACCCCACCTGCAGTGCTGCACCCAGCTCTGGGCCCTGCAACATAAGAAGGACATGGACCAGCTGGAGCAAGGCCAGACGACTCCATGAAGATGCTGAGAGGGAGAGGGCTGGAGTACCCTTCCTATGAAGACAGGCTGAGAGAGCTCAGCTGGGATAAGAGAAGGTCCTTGGCTGATGTTGTAGCATCCTTCCAGTACCTAATGGGGGCATGTAAGAGAGCTGGAGAGGGACTTTTCACAGGGACATGTAGGGATAGGTCAAGGGAGAATGGCTTTACACTGAGACAGGATGGGTTTAGATTAGATATTAGGCAGAAATTCTTTACTGTGAGGGCAATGAGGCCCTGGAACAGGTTTCCTAGAAAAGCTGTGGATGCCCTGGAAGTGTTCAAGGCCAGGATGGATCAGGCTCTGAGACACCTGGTCTAGTGGAAGGTGTCCCTGACCATGGCACGGAGGTTGGAACTAGATGATTTTTAAGGTTCCTTCCAGTCCAAACCATTTTATGATCTTATGAAACAGGAAGAGGAGGGAGCCCATCACTGGGAAAGGACAGTCATGGGACATGGCTAAACTGTAGAGAGAGGAAAGGACACAAGGGCAGGGAGAGGACATCACAGGATAACTGCTGCAACATTTCCACTGACAGTGGAGAAGTGTTTTCACATATGTATGGTAGAGATGTATCCATGTAGTAGTGATCAAACATACTCTTGGAGGTTAATGCATGGTTAAATTCTTTGCTACATACAGTCAGCTCCTGCTGAATCTCTGCCTGAATTCTGCTGTGTGGGTTATGGTATTTTCTTCCTTCTCATGTCCAAGTCTCACCTTTGAACTTTATTTTACCTAGCAGTCACCTCTGATGTTTTATTTCAGTAAAGGAAACAGGCATATTTTGTTTCAGAAAATATAATGTTGTTTTCTTGTACTTTCATTTCAGCAAGCTATGTGCAAGTGGTCAAATCCTCTGAATTCCAGAAAACCAATTCCCATAGTCCCACGTTCCACCCAGTTGACTTGAGGTAGAATCAATTAATCTGTCAACAGTTTTTAAACCATCACAAAGTTACCACACCAATTAATGAGGAACAGGGAGGGGAGAGAAAAAGAGGTAAAATGAAAACAGCTTCCCATTTTTGCTCAGCAAGCCTGAGCTGCCAGCTTGGCAAAGCAGATAGGAATCTGAATTTCTAAAACAATTTTCTGCCTTTCCCTCCATGGTGCTTCTAGTACTTATTGTGTTGAAATTATCTCCCCCTTTTCTTGCCCCTCACCTGCAAAAACATTAAAAAATAGGAAGCTCAAGCTAATGTTGACAACTGAAGCTTAAAATGAGACTTCCCTGCCGAAAGCACCTCTGGATTATAATTTAATTATAATTATAATAAAATATTGCTATTTTTTATATCTGTACATCCTGGAAAAAATGCAAGATTACAAAGGACCAAGGACAAAGTTTATTATATTTGTAATAGAAATACATATATTTTTTCAGTGCATAGAGCACTCAAAGTTTCTCCTCTGCATAAGTATTAGGAACATGCATTTAAATAAATTGCTTACAATAAATAATTTTTTAAAAATGCTAGGGGGAAAAAATCCCTCAATTTTTGCTACAGCTGTGAATATTACAGGTGGGAATTTCTGTACAAATCCTAAATAAACTGTGGCTTAGCTGGTAGCTTTATTTCAGATGATCACAGAATGATTTGGATTGGAAGAGGACCTTGAAGATTGTCTACTTGCAAACTCTTTGCATGAGCAGGGACACCTTCCACTAGACCAGGATGCTCAGAGTCCCATTCAACCTGGCTTTGAACACCTCCAGGGCATCCACAACTTCCCTGGGCAACCTGTTATGTCTCACCAGCATCACAGTAAAGATCTCTTTTTTCCCTAATATCAAATCTCTTTCAATCTGAAGCCATTTCTCTTTATCCATGTTCTTGTAAATAGACTCTATCCTTCCTGAAAGCTCCCTTTAGGTACTGCAAAGATGCTGTAAGGTCAGCTGAGAGCCTTCTCTTTTCCAGGGCTGAACAGCTCCAGCTCTCCAAGCCTGTCTCCATCGGGGATGTGCTCCAGCCCTCTAAGCATCACAGCTCAGGGCCCTGTCCTTCCTGTGCCGGGAACCCCAGAGCTGGATGCGGCACTGGAGACGGGCTCTCACCACAGCACCAAATATACATTCAACACTATATACATAATTACTATTAGCGGTAATTATAATAAGGACTGTCTAAAGACGCTCTCGCGTATCCCGGGGCCGCCCTCAGGGCCCCTGTGACGCGGGCCCCGCCGCCAGGCTCATCCCTGGCCTGCTCTCCCCCGGGGCGCTGTCTGTCCCCGCTCCCACAGCGCTCTTTATCCGCCGGCCCCCAGCGCCGCCGCTCCAGCCGGGATTCCCTGCCAGCCGTGCCCGCGGCCGGAGGGCGGTGCCGCCGGCAGAGCCCGCCCAGCCCCGGCCCCAGCCCCGGCCCGGGCCCGGCCCGCGCCCGTCGCCCCGGTGACAGAGCGGGACAGAGCGGCCGGGCCGAGGCAGGCGGCGGGCGGGCCGGGGCTCGGCGGCACCGGGCTGGCTCCGCCCGCAGCGCCGCGGTGAGTGAGTGCGGGGCGGCCAGTGCGGGGCCGGTCAGCGCCCGTGCCCCGGGGGCTGGGCCTCTCTGGGGTCCTCCCCGCACGGAGGAGGTGCTGGGTTGGGCTGCGGGAGCCTTCGCAGCTCCGCTCCTAAAGAGGCGGGCCGGGCTGCTGCCGGCCCCCGGCGCGGTTCGGGTCGCCAGTGAGGGGAACTCGGGTGTGGGGCTGCCCCGCTGCAGCGCGGCGCTGTGGGGACGCGGTCCCTGCCTGTTTTGGCTTCGGTAGGGTAGAGCCGGGCCTTGGCGGCCTGAGACGCCCGCGGGTAATGAGAGGAGGTGAAGTTGTATTTAGCAGCACGGGGTGAAGCTGGCCGGGCGGGCGGTGCCGAGTGTCACAGCCCAGGCAGGAATACCCTGCTCTCCTCGGCGCTGCGGGTGCTCGGGAAGGCACCTGGGCACGCCTGGGAGGGACTGAGTGTCGCCAGGGGGAACTGGAATGGAAACAAGCGTTTGTTTCCATTCCCAAGACTGAGAGGGGATCTCATTAGTGCGTGTGATTATCTCAAAGGCAGGTGCCAAGAGGACGGTGCCAGACTCTTTTCAGTGGTGCCCAGTGACAGGATGAGGAGCAATGGCCATAAACTGAAACATGAAAAGTTCCACCTCAGCATGAGGAAGAACTTTACACTGAGGGTGGCAGAGCACTGGAACAGGCTGCCCAGGGAGGTTGTGGAGTCTCCCTGTCTGGAGACATTCAAAACCCACCTGGATGTGTTGCTGTGTCACCTGCTCTAGGTGACCCTGCCTTGATGGGAGTTGGATTAGATGATCTCCAGAGGTCCCTTCCGACCATAATAATTCTGTGTTTTATGGAAACTTACAGTGGTGCATGTGCTGAAAGATGAGCGGTTCATGTTTCTTCTAGACACTGCCCAAAACTGGAGACTTGAAGTTCCAGCAGCACTGAAACCATTGTTATCCTGAAACTTGCTGTACTGCATTGTGGGGAGGGATTTCATGGAGGCAGGAAGAGGTAACCGTGCTGGCCTGGTGGTAATCTGCTGAAAAAGTTGGTGTGAATAATTTTGGTTTGAAACCAAAGCCAGTTTGGAACAAAACAGGGGAAAATACTTAGAGAAAACTGGAGTTCTTGATGTGATTATGCCCCATCCTGAATGCCTGATACACACAAGTGGAACAATATATTAGATTTTTAATTGGACTTTATAAGAAGAATTAAGGCAGTCTGTTTCAAAGCACTGTCCATGTTACTGACTTTTTTCTTGCAGCTGAGCCTCATGCTTTTAAATAACTGCTGGTCATTGATTAGGGTAATGGATTTGAGGTTAATCTCAAGAACTGGATCTACCTGTCGTGGGACCTGATTACTGGCAGCTTCAGTATTAAACAGTCACTACCAAGGAGGTTCTTGTAGCAAAATTAGTTTGTTGTTTTGTGGTTGGATTTGGTTTGGTTGTTTTTGTTGGTTTTTTGGGGTTTTTTTTGGGGTTTTTTTAACTTTTAAAATCTATATCAGCCTACATTCTATGGTGTGCAGTACTGCCACAGAACAGCTCCGTGCTGTGCAAACAGTTTTGATGATTTCATCAGTTACTGCAAACAGGTTGGTAAAATTTGGTTGTGGGTGTTTTGCTTCTCTGAGTGGGAGGTCTTACTGGGTCATATATCCTAGTTTCTATTTATTTGAGAGTAGTTTGTTTAGGATGCAAATGTAGAACTCTTCGTAAAGCCTGATATCTGTTTATAAGAAATGTAGGTGATTTGCTGCTATTCATTACATTTTGAAATGAAATTCAGGCATCTAAATTAAAATGAAATTGCTGCTAGTACTTTAAACACCAGTAATACAGTAAAAGTGATGATTTGTTTCAATTCTCTAGTACTTGTTCAGATGTGCTAAATTTACACAAATTACAGATTCTGTCAAGCTATTGTATTTTGTCCTCTATTTGTCCCTGGCTTTAATCTTTCCTTAATCCTGTGTAAAGAGATTATGTGTAGTATGTCATTAAGAGTATTGAACAAGCTGTTGTTTAGACTAGGATTTCTCTTGTCTGTTTGGTAGCTGTTGTGACAATTTTACATTTTAGAGATTTGCATCTCTGAGGAAATAATATCATATAAGCATTAGTACAAAAAAGGCCACTCCAAAGGCTTGTTTTAACCAGAAAAGCTAGATTGGGCCCTTGCTTTCCTCAGGTACAAAAGGCAAAACTGAACTGCAGATTTGAAAGAGAAAATACAGATAGACCACTGAGGAAAAAATTGCACACCTGAGCTGGGTATGGGTGGTGTAAAGTACAAAGCATGCAGGAGTCTGTTGTAGTGAAATGTGAATCTCTGGAGGATTTATGTTCTAATTATCATGCTCTGTAATTGCAGTACATGTCAGTGTGGGGTAGGTGTGATGGTACACAGACATTGTTATCAGCCTACGTGGTTTTCACACTGTGTTTTGTGCATTTCCATGGAGTGGATTTGACACTTCCAGCTGATCACTGAAGGAATGCACTGACTTTTCTGTGCTTTACTTGATCAGGTTTTCGTACCCTAAAAATTAAAGTATAGAGCAGAAAAAGAGTACAGCAATAAAATATATATTACAGAACAGACAAAATGAATAATTAGGTCTCTGATGTATTGTATTACACAGAATTTCTGGAGGGAAGGAACACTTTATGTGAAGTTGTTTTGATTGCACATGCCAAAATATAATTGAACAAAAGGAATAATTGTGAAAGCATATGATTAGTATATACTCCAATGAGAATTACTTGGAAAGCTGATAGGATTTAGGCACCAAAAATAGATGATTTAAAGGCCAAAACTTGAAGTTTGTGTCTAGAGCTTGTTCTGTTTGTTGCAAATATAAGTTTTCCTCATGTTGTTTTTGGTCCACTTTGTTAGGGAGCAAAAAGTTGAGCATGAAATGCATGCAAATTCTCCAAGTTTTTCATGTAACTCTGCGAGTTCAAGCTAGGGCCATCTGTGGCAGATATTGCTGAATCCCCTCAAAAAAACCCCCATACTTTAAACAATGCACAATGATATTTGTTGAAACAGAGAAACACAAGCACCCAAAACTTGTTACATTTCACTTCACATGATATCCCTGTGTACATCTATACATAAAATGCACACATATTAGATGTGATCCCGTGTTTTAAAAGGAGTATAAGAATGTCCTCAAGGTTTTTGTGTTGGTTTGATTTTTAATATGTACATAGAGGTAATCATTGACAACTTGCAAGATGTGTATGCAGAATGTATCTTAACTTGGAGTAAACACACTTGATCGTCTGTTTATTACCACAGTCAACAAGTAGCCTTGTTGTAAAAAGGCATTATTGATTGTGTTAAAGACTAGAGAGCATGCAGGCATTTTGGGGAATAAGATGCAAAGCTGAACTCCGGGAAAAACAATTTGCTTAAATATATGAAAGTCCGATTTAAAATCTCGTCATAACTTGAGATGTCTGTATTACTTTTTGTTAAATCTGAGTTTTAGGTTTCTTTCAGAATATGCTATTAACCAGAAATCTTATTTCACTATAGCTGTGGCTTTAGGGGTGGGGAGGTGTAGATGGGTGTGGAAGAAAATTTCTTTGTAACTTCCCTTGACAAAATGAAGATTGCCTGGTGCAAAGATTATAAATTGAGATGTCCACTAGGCCACTTGTTACTGGCATGTTGACAGGTGATGTGAGATTCGTTCCTGGTAACAGAAACAACAGGGAGTAACACTCTGTGTGTTGACTTTGAGGAAGCAGCATTTCAACTAAGAACAGCTTAGAAACATCGGTCTTTTGTCCAGGCAGCTGTTTCCTTTACACAGAAGGCTACTCTGCTTGAGGATGTTTATTTCACACTCCTTGAGAGGCCAGTTTTATTGTTATTTTCCAGGTCTGTGAATCTCAAGCCTGAGTCTTGTTATCAGCTGATTCAGAGTGTCTTAATCTGTTTGAACAGACCAGACTGTAGCTAATTCTGGCATAAGGATAAGGACTAGAGAGTTGCATGCTGAATTCTCCATCTCCTATAAAGGTAGACTGACGGTGTGCTCCATTGATTTGAGTTTGTATTGCATTTTCAGACAGCAGAGGCAAAAGGTAGAGAATGCTGTTATTCAGTTAACATTGAGTATTTGTGTATTAGCATTTGGATTACAGTGAGTAAAGGGTACAATGAGAGGTTGCTAGTTTTTCCTAGTTCTGCATAAATAAGTGGGTGACTCCTGTGAGTTTGTGTAAGTGCTTAACATCAGATAACTGGCCTTCATCTGAAGCGCTGGGGACAGATAGTATTGTGTGTAATGGAAACTGGGGCTAAGATTCAAACTTGGATTTGGATTCAAGTTAATATTTGCATGGATTCAAATGTGATGATTCGACATTGTTCAATATGGATTCTTTTCCAAATGACAATTCAGATTTAATCTTCCATACCAGTGCATGTAAGCTCTGTGCTTCTCTCTGCAAGCCTTGTAAAACTGAAGGGATTAACTCTTAAATCTTCAGCCATTACTGTGCTTAAGAAGTATGTGAACTTCAGAGCAAGATGTCCATGTACTTTTATAACAAATCAGTTTATGGTGGTGAAGAATGTAGTGGTTATCTTGCTGCTTTACCTCCCTTCCTCACTAACCTTTAAACATATAAAGCCTGCTTGCATTACCAATCCAAAACACAGTGTTCAGACCCTAAGTTTGCCATGGCACCCTGTGCAAAATTTGTGTGCTTACCATTTCCAAAAACTTCAGCCATGCCTTTGTTATAGTTTAAGAAGTTGCTGCTGTCTGCAAATTCAGAGTAAGGGCTTCCATCAGAATACACCAGCTTTCAAAACACTTCACTGGTTCTAGGGAATTATGACAGTAACCTTGACTCTCCAGTCTCTGCTTGCTCTAACCCTAATTGTACAGTAGGCACCTTCTGTGGTTTGAAAAATTTACAGGAACTAATTACATTTAAGTCTATTTAAAGAGCACATATGGTTCTGGAGGTGTTACTGTTTGATAAAAATAGTAGAGTGTGTCTTTCCTAAAATACTGTAAAACTACCTAGTCGTTTGTTTGTTTATTTGTTTGTTTTTTAAGGATCCATGTGAGAATCACCATGTTCTTCTGTCTCCCATTCTTTGTAACTGGATCTCAAAGCAGCTACAGTTTGGAAGAAAGCAGTGAATATCCTGCTCAGTTATGAGAAACATTCACCACATAAAGCAGTCTGGGAGAAGATTTCTCTTAAGAAAATCAAAGAGCACAGAACTCTTTAATGAAACAGAAGACATTTAGCATTTCATAAGCTTTTGGCTGTCTAAGTCATAAAAAAAATGAATCGTTACACAATTATGAAACAACTGGGTGATGGCACCTATGGCAGTGTGCTGATGGGGAAGAGCAATGAGTCAGGAGAACTTGTGGCTATCAAAAGGTATGTAGCATCTCAATTCAGTAAAGGTGCTTGCAAAGTCTTAGATTTTCACTTTTGACTTTATTGTTGTCTTCCATTTCTGTAGAATAGAAAAAAGTCTAATTTTAAAAGGAAATTAAGATAAGAAAAAATTTTTTTTAATTAAGATGTTTAACAAGGTGATTGTGATTCACATTCCTGGTAACTGATCAATAGGGAGACAGGTCAGTTTAATTTACTGATTTACGTTGGCTTGTAAAATTGCATACTGCTTTTGTTCAGTTTGAACATGCTTCCTTCCAAAAATGTTGTTTGGCCAGCACCAAAGGAGAAGCAAAAGTGAATGGGATTAATTAGGGAGTTTATTTATATGAATTGCAGGAATAGCAATCTTAACAGGTAGATTTGAAATTCCATCCCAGCCCCCCAAGTCTTTCTAAGTACTGCATTAAGTTCCGTGTGTTGCTACAGTGATAAACAACAGTTACAATCTGGTCAGGTAAATAAAGGCTGTCTCCTTGGCTCTAATAAACCTGTGTTCTGTGTAATCAAGAGCACTGTCATACTTGCCTGAAAAGATGATTACAAAACAAGAAAAACTCTACTCAAGGTGTAGGGAAGTTCCCCTTGTATTCCTAGAGAATTGCAAGCAGGATATAAAGTATAAGTTGAAATACCAGAAATTGTATCTTGCTCAGATTTTTTTTTCTCATTTATGGATTTACTGCAGTAAGATAATTGTAATATAATTGATTGACTTTTTCTTTAAGAATTTCTGAGAATTTCAGGTTTCACCATATTTTGCTGGTACTGTTACTGAAGTTTATAGTAATGTAAGCTAATGAAAGATTCTCCAATTGATTATTTTAATTATTTTTAGCAAAAGGAACAGCGTTTTGTGGGAAGTGATTCATTCTTGCAGTTTCAGGATTTGGAGTTCTGTTGTGTGATTTTTAAGTTTGAGATTTGAGAGGGCACAGTTTTGCTTGAAAATACTTTTATTTTAAATTAAAATCTTAGGTTTAAATTTCTTCACTTTAGGTGCTAAAACTTTACCAAAACACAGCAATGATATTCACAACTTCATCCTGAGATTTAGCAACACCAAATGTCCACATTTGGATTTATGCAGGACTTACAAATAAATGTATTACACTGTTATGTATAACAATTAGTTTCGAAGCTATGATGTTGATTGAAAAAAAATGAAACTTTTGTTTTGTTTTAACTAATATCTTGGAACAGATTGTTAAAATGACTGATGAAGTCAGATGCTTAATTATAATAGAAAGCAGTCCAGATGTTTTGTAGATTTCAAAACTTTATTTTTTTTTATTTTCCTAGAATATACAACTTATGCATAAGGACATGATTTTCCATGTTATATGTGCATGTTGCTTACTTTATTATTGTTATATCATTGTTGCTTACTTTATTATTAAAAACACAATTCAAATGATACAAAGGGGTTTTATGTCCCTTTACTCTGGTGTAGTGGTCTCTGGCTGTACTCTTCAAAAAATACGTTTCAGTGTTTGATGATTAATCACTGTAAAATTTTAGCAGTTCTAAGTATTGACTTGGTTTTTAATTATATTGCTGATGGGTATACTAGAATGTTTTAAATTGAGTTCAAAATATAGATAATGCTAGTCTTAGAAATTATCATTTAGGTTTTCTAATTCTAAAAGCATTCTGTACTGTTCACTAAAAATACTTTATCTTGGACTTTTTTTCAGAATGAAAAGAAAGTTCTATTCATGGGATGAATGTATGAATTTGAGAGAAGTCAAGGTAAAGGTGGTGAACATACCACATTTAAAAATGAGTGTCTGGTTAGGCTTGTGTGAAGGAAAAGGGCAGCTACCATGTCCAAGCATAAGGCCAAACTCTGTGAACTCCTTAAATGCTGACAGATTTCATAAAACCGTGGGCTGCTGGCACTCTTAGAGGTCCTGCTGATTTGTGGAACATCCCACTATTCTCAAGCAGTGGCCATGTCTCATAGCCAAGCCTCTTATCTTTGAGACAGGAAAAAAATTTGATTTTGTATGTGTATATTTCTGTGGTTTACCAACCTCCTCTTTTATTTTACTTCCAGATTTCTAGCTGTGTATCCATTCCATATTTGTGTTTGGGACATCTGTAGAAAGCTCTGGGAGTTTTGGCTATCCAAGTGATAGAATAAGACTTGAAAACATGGGCTTAAATTCCAAATAATTCCATGTTTTGGGCATCTGATTTTCTGTATATACCAAACTCCCTACTAAAGGGCTTTAGATTTAACTTATTGGAGAATACACACAAATCAATATGGCCAAAACTAACATCTGTAAGAGAATCCTTCTTCATGAAAGTTTCATGCCAAAAAGAAGGAGGGGAAAAAAAAAAAAAAAGTGGGTTTTCTTATTCAGTTCAGCGAGCAAGAGCTCTTACAGTTTCAGATTTGTCTTTTGTTGTAGGGAATTAGGTTTTTGTGCTAATCTTTGCCCCAGCTCTGAGATAATCCCTAGAAATAGGTTTAAACTACTATTAATATAGTTGTTGCTTTTAATTTGAAATTTATTTGAACTTCTGGGTTGTTCCTCTTTAAAACAGGTTACAAGATAAATAATGGGGTATCATATGAATATATTGTGTGGATTCTATGCTAGAAACTTACATATTAAAAATTTAGTTCTGGTAAGGAATCAGGGTCACTATGGGGTTATCTGAAGCCGTATTTTGCTCTGTTGCAGTCTCTGAAGAAGCTAAACCATGCCAATGTAATAAAATTGAAAGAAGTCATACGAGAAAATGACCACCTTTACTTTGTATTTGAATACATGAAGGAGAATCTCTATCAGCTAATGAAGGATAGGTATGTCTCTTTTTGCAGACAAGTAGTGTGCTGTCATGCTTTATTTAATGATTCTCATACTACCTTGAAGAACACTTTGGGATTTCTGGTTTTGGCTCTTCCTGTAGCCCCATTGATGTGAACAGGAGTTTCTGCACCTGCTTATCTGAGGGTAGAATTCTGCATTGCTCTTTTACAACATTGTGTCTTGTAGTGCTTTTGGAAAGAAGTTTGATCACCTGTTAAGAGGAGAGTTTGCATGCCTTTGTGCAGAGCCATGAGAGAAATTCCAAATAATTGTGTTTTGGATTTTTTTTCTTCACTAACCTTCATTTTAATGTATGAAGGATTGGGTGAACACTGTTCCTGCTACTTTTGCTCATGGGTTTGCCTGAAGGTGGAGATGGTATATGCTTGCATCCTTGTAAGGATGGCCTGTATATAGGCTACCTCTGATGTTGCAATCTTGGACAAACAGTTCTTAGCAAGGCTTCCAGGGTGGACTTTGGAATAGGACTTGCCTTTTCAGTAACATTTTCCTTTGAATTGTTTTGTCTTCAGTGTGGGTTTCCTTCAGTCTTTGTCATGCACTTTTATCTCCTAATGTGCCAAGCTCTTGGGTTGTAAGTTTTTACCCTGTTTCTTCACAGAAACAAGTTTTTCCCTGAGTCAGTCATCAGAAACATGATGTATCAGATATTGCAAGGGCTGGCTTTCATCCACAAACACGGTAGGTTTCCTATTAGAATTTAACTGTAGCACTTTTTTTTAGGAAATAAGATCATGCACAGAAATAATGTTAATAAAATAACCTAGCAAGGGCTATTAATCATCTCTGATAAAATCATGGTTACCTGTTTCAAGTGTGGTGCCGTTTTAAACTTTGCCTGAAGTTACTCTTTGTTTTCCTATAATTGGATTTTCCTCTTTCCCTTGGGAAGCATTGGATGTTGTTCATACACTGTGCAGTAGTTTTTCTACTTTAGTTAGCAGATGAATAAACAAACTAGAGAAACTTCTGCTTCCTCAAAAAGATCTAATCAAGGAGCGTTGATACATCAACACTCTTGTGTTGAGATACTGTAACTAATATGGTACTCTACGTGTAAAAAAATACTAAAATAACTTGTTCACTAAGAAATTCAAACAGTATCCTTATCAAATACAACCTGAATTTAAATATTTAAGTAGGTGGGATGTTTCTAGGAATTACACAAACAGCCTAAATAAATAAGGGATGAGGTTTGCTGACAGCAATAAAAAGTTTCACAGTGTTTGCAAAACTCCTAATGCTCATGTTTAATATCTGTCTGCAAACTGTACTCTGAAATACTGGCATCAACCCACTTTGCACTTAAAAAGGTAGTAATTTACTCTCATGCTCAACTTTTTTATTTTGTAGTTGTTCTTCACATCACATTGGTATCCTTAAAACTTTCCAAAGACAATAAAACATTAGCTGAAAATAGAATAAGAAAGTGTTTCTAGTGAGGTTTGATTTGCTTTCGATGTACCCTGAAGAGGCCTGTTGGTGAACTAAATGAATCATTAGTTCTGTTCAGTATTATCAAATACTTAGAAATTGACATTTTCTTGTCCTTCTGATCAGGATTATATACTGTTCTCTGATTATTAGCATCCTCATTTCTCTGTGAAATAAATGAGAAAATTAGATTTTAAGAAAATCTTCCAATATTTACTTAAAATATTAATATCTTGATTTGACCATAAATGTATAAGGGAATACCAGGTATGATAAATTTGAACATTTACATTTCACTGTAATAATTTCAGCCAATTTCTTACAGTTGTTTTCAATTTATGCATGCAGAAATTCAGTGCTTTATTCTAGCAAGTAGATTTCAATCAAATTCATGTATAACATAACAAATTGGGTGTTCCAATTAAACAGCAGAATTAATTTGCTTAGTGATGTAACCACTGCCCAGGTATAGAGGTCCCTAAGCCAACAGCAAGCATTGAAGCAGCTTTATGTGCCTGCATTACTAATATTAGCATTTCTGAGCAGGATTTGGATATCCTTTGGATGTCTGTATCTCCAAATTGTTGTCACAATGATAAATAACTAGCTAAAACTCATGCAATCAATTTTATGAATCAGGTAAGTGTGTCAGATGCTCAGTTTTCCATTATCCAAAACTGACAAAGCAGCTGTAGTTTTTGCAAAAGATTTCATTCTGAAATTTTTTTTTTTACTTGATGTTGCTGCCAGCCAATTCATTTTCCTTAGTGTGCTAATGACAGTTTACATTTGCTGATTTAAGAACACTTGGTGTAATAATCACTGGAGGGAAGATGTGTGCATTTGTTGGGGGAAGGTTCCAATTATTGTATGTTGAATTAAAAAAATATATAAAAGAAAAAAGACTGAAAACCGCTATATTATTCCAAAACATCCCAAAGTAAATACTGGATTACTCCTATTAGAAGTTGCTGCTGAAGAAGGGATTCTGTGAGAATTTGTGATTCTTTTCTGTTTGGTTTTCTACAGGATATTTTCATAGGGATATGAAGCCTGAAAACCTTCTCTGTAGTGGACCAGAGCTTGTGAAAATTGCTGATTTTGGGTTGGCTAGAGAACTAAGATCTCAGCCACCTTACACAGATTATGTTTCTACCAGGTGGTAAGTATATTGAGAATTTAATACATTAGCTTAACTAATTACCTTCCTGGGAGCATTTTAATTTGTTTATTACTTCCTCCCATCCTCACAGGTACCGTGCTCCTGAGGTTTTGCTGAGATCTTCTGTCTATAGCTCACCTATTGATATCTGGGCAGTTGGCAGCATAATGGCTGAGTTATACACACTCAGACCTCTCTTCCCAGGCACAAGTGAAGTAGATGAAATCTTCAAAATTTGCCAAGTCCTAGGGACTCCAAAGAAGGTAAGGCTTTAAAAACCTCACACAATTTTATTACAAAGAAAAAATTAAATCAAATTATTACAAAATATTTAGTTATCTTTCAGATATACCGATGTTATCTTTCAGAACATACACATTGAATTATTGTTTCAATAAGTTTCCTGCAGACTTACTGTTTGCTCAACTGTATTTCTTTTCAGCTGCCATTAAGGCATGTAATGCTGGTCTTTTGTTGTATCTGTTGTATATCATACCATTATGTGAAGCCTTGCTCTCCTCTGATGAAAGCCAGATAAAATTGTTTAAATTAGTTATTTAAAGCTATTCATAATGGAAAACAAATCAGAAGTCTCCTAGGATTTAATTTACCAGAGCCAATTTGCTTTCCCTTCCCAAAAGTGCAATGCTTCTGTGCTGGCACACAGAATTTGGAGCTTGTAAAAGTTACCATAAATAAGACATATTAAACTTTTCTTATTTTTAAAGTATAAAAGAAACATTTAATCTCAAACACAGATGTCTCATAAATATTATTAGCAATAAGAAGTAATAGAGGGAAAACATGCAGTATTTTAGAGAGGAAACAATTCTTTTTGCTTAATTTCTGGATAAGCTAAATACTATTTAAAATTATACGAAAGGTTTGGGTAGTGCATATAAAAATGGATGCAATTATATTCAGTTTAAAAGTTGTTTCAGTAAATGGATGGAAGAAAAAAATAAGGTTACCTTCAAAATTTTGAATGAACTGAAAACAAAGACTGTATGCTATTAAATATTTTTGTAGACTAAAGCAAGAAATGGCAGATGGATATCAGTATTTTATGGGCACAAATAGAACTTGGTGAAATAACTGACCAAACACAGTCCCCCTAGATCTGAAAAACCTAAGGGTGGAGAGAGAAACATTAGTTTCATTAGTTTTCTACTTATATAAAATACAGTAGAATTCTTGTCCAGTAAAGGAGCTGTTATCAATAGAGAAGTAAGGAACAGAAAACTTAAAACAGAAATAGATTAAGCTTAGCTAAGGAACATGTGGAGCTTGAAGTGGTGGGAAAATATCCGAGAGAACAAACTGAGAAACAGGTGCAAACTCATGAGAGAGCAAAGAGGAAAAGGTCAGGTGGAGAGTTGTAGATGATATGTTGTGGAACTGAAAACTGAGTCAGGAGGACTCAGTGAAAATTGGTAGGATGTGTAAAACAGTGCTTGCCATGACAGAGCTGTGCCTCAGGAATAATGTGCAATAGGAGCAGTATTTTAAGACTTGAGTTTTCAAATGCAGGTATGAACTTTCTTAAGCAGATTACAAATCTAGGATAGTAAGTGGAACATTTTGATGTATATGAAGAATATCTGAAAGACAGCACCATGCTGGCTTCTGAAATATTTTTAATGTACAGCATAAAGAAGCTCTGAAGTGCAGAGAGATCAGAGAGAGGTTTTCACTGCATGCAGTCACACAGCAGCACTGAGCTGACTGCTGTGTTTTTTCTCTAACCTTACAAGGGACTAAGAGAAGCAAATTGAGACTGTTTAGAGTCTGTCATTCCCTGACTAGAAAACTTATTGCTTGGGAAAGCAGGGAGCATTACCAGCTCAGTATTCCAGAGAGAACTGTAGCTTTCTCTAAAGACCTTAACAGTTAAGGACATTGTAAGTCAGCCCTGTAGGATCAGGAAACTAATTAATTATTTTGTGGCCCTGTCATCTGCTGGGCAGACTTGGGAATTTTCTCTACTTACAACAATGCTAAGGCATTCTTCAGGGACATTGCTGTGTAAAAGGAGTACTTAAATATTATGACAGGAACTACCACAACAAATAATGCATTTGTTACAAGTACTTACATTCTGAAAAACGTTAGTTATTTTAATAGTCTTTTTGCAGATAGTTTTACAAACATTATTTTTTTAGATGTGCATTTTCATTTATTCTGTTATCCTGCAATAATAAATTACAGGAATTATGCCCAGAAGCTATCTTCAGTCCAGTTTACCTTCCTGTGCTTAAGTCCATAACAACACACTAATGACTTCTGTGATTCTAGGTGTTTTAAACAGTGGCAGGCAACGATTTTGTTTTATTTTATGAATTAAGTTGCTTTATTTATTTCATAAGTAGTTTAAATTGCACCATTCAAGTATTGGCAGTGGTACTTGTATCACCTTGTACTATGTGAATTTAATGAAAAAATTGATGACAATCTCAATAGCAGAGATTAATAAAATGCATTTTCATTAGCTGAAGGTTGGCGATGGCGCTTTAAATTATTGCAATTTTTTTTAATAAATATAAGTTTATTTTTCAGTTTTGCGCTCTTGTACTGTTTTCACCTTATCCCTATGTTTCATCAATTCAACATGCAGCCCTTGGTACTTCATTGTAAACTGTTCCTTTACTTCTAGAATACAGAATGCCACCAAACTCAATAAAGAAGGGCAATGCAGTGAAGGAGGGAAGTCTTTCTCCATTGATTTAAATGAACAAACTGTTCTCTGAGATGAAAGAGGAAGTCACTTGAAATCTTGAGACATATTTTAAGCATGATTTATAATTATATTTGAGCTTTTTTGTTACCACAGATTGTGCTAATAGAGCTAAAACTGTTGTACATTAAAAGATGAATAATGGCTATTGTGGTATCTTAAGACCAAATTGTATCAAATCAGTCCAGTTTGCCCTGTAGCAGTGTAATAAACTTGGTGGATAAAGGAAAAGCACAAATGTCATACCTTGTCTTCAGTAAGCTTTCTGATGCTGTCCCTCATAGCATTTTCATCAGCATAGTTACATACAAACTGCCTGATAAGAGCATTCCGGTTTGGAAAGACACACACAGAGACAAAGCTTCACTGGCTCTTACTCAAAAGATGAATTGAACAGAACTCAAGTGGTTCTGCATCTGATGAAATGTTTTCAATTGTATTGAAGGCCGTTTGGTAGTGTAGATTTTGCTACTTCAACTAGTAGATGGCAGGCTGAGAAGAATTATGTTAGAAAACAAGAATAGAATTTAGAAAGTTTTTATATATATATATAATTAGAGATGTAGTTTTAAAGAATTTTTTTCAGTAGTGCACAGAATGCTGTAATTAGGCAGGAATAATCAGCTACATAAATAGCTGTGGATAACCATCCAGCTAAGATTTCTGTAGGAGAGGCCATAGGAGCTATTTAATGTATTGTATGTCTAAAGACAAATACCATACCAGTGTGTAGAAAAAGGAGTATTGCCCATTAACATATGAACTAATCTTTCTGTTTCACTTGCCATATTATATCCAGTTTAGAGTTTTTGTTTTCAAGAGAGAAAAATCAGTATCTAGAGAGGAAATAAAATTTAAAAAGCATAGACCCTAGGAATTCTACAGGCTAAAGAAACCCAAGCAAAGAAAGACTGGAAGAAAGGAAAAGAAATACACCTTCCAATGTACAAAAAGGCCACTCTAGAGGGAAGAATCAGATAGTCCTTCTTGATATCTGTGGATGACAGGACATTAAACAATGGCCATTTATTTTTGTATGAGAAACCTCCATTTTCCTAATCTTGAGGAGATTGCTCTCTGGAGTAATCTGTGTTGACTGATTGCGAGAAATTGGAAGTTTTTTGAGACTTAGCACCTGTCAGGAAAGGACAAGGGTGTGGAGTAAATGATCTCTTGAGGTCTTTGATAATCCTATAATTCTGTATTCCAAGAATGCAGTTACCAAGCAATGAAGGACTTCAAAGTTTACTTTTGGAAAGTTAAACACTTTAAAAAAAAGTTCTTATCTGGTGGTTATGTTTTTTTGTTTTTTTTTTTTTTTTTTTAATGTTGCAATACTGTGTAGTTGTAACTTAATCATTGACTGTCATGGGCCTCACCTCTGGTCTTTTCATAAAGAGGGCATGTTGAAGTCAGCTGCTGCGCCCATTTCTGTGGCAGATGTTCAGTACCATTACTGGCACTGCTGCACTCTGGTCTCCTTCGGATAGAAATTGTCCACATGTGTTATTCATGGTGATAGTTCCACCTTTAGCTACAGGAGACTTCAGGAGGATTGATGGGAGACTGATGTTGCATTCACTGGTGTTGTAATAAATGTCATGAAAATGCTTGTTTTCAACTATATAGGAAGGAAGGAGCCATGCAGACCAAGCATGACTCAAGCTGCCTTAAATTTTATCTAAATACATCTTTGTTCTTTTTTGGTGCTGATTTTTCTTTCCTTTGAAACAGAGTGACTGGTCAGAAGGATACCACCTTGCTTCTGCCATGAATTTCCGTTTCCCACAATGTGTCCCTATAAGCCTAAAAACTCTCATCCCAAATGCAAGCAATGAAGCAATACAGCTTATGACTGATATGCTGAACTGGAATCCAAAGAAGAGACCTACAGCAAGTCAGGTCTGAGCACATGAATGATTAAGTATAAGACTAAATTTTCTTGCATTGTTAAAAAACTGTAGATACAGAGGCCAACTGATTGTCATAACAGTGATGGGCAAAAACATCTCATTTTGAATACTTTGGTGGGAATGAGTCTAAGTGGTGAGAAGAGAAAGTTCTAAACGTAGCTCAGCAGACATCAGAAACTCTTCAGTTATTTCTGCAATGTTGTCTTCTGTATTGGCTTACCTTAAAATTCTCTCTGTACAGGACAGAGAAGTAGCTGAGGTGCAAGTGTTTCAATTGTGCCTATCAGTCACTTCTGTTTTCCTCTCCATCTGTACAAAGGGAGGTACCGAAAACTTTGCTTTTTGTGAAGCCGCAGATGGAATGCAGTATGGAAGAGCTAATGATTATTTTTACTTGGAATGTAAATTGTACTAAGTGATAATGAAAGAGCTTTGTGAAGAACATGCCAATAGGACACAAAGGTCACAGTTATTCTCCAAGTTAATTTTCAAAAAAAACGTATTTCAAGGACAGAAGACAGTTACATCCTGTGTATTTTTTTTCTTTTTTGTATTATTCATACCTCATGTAATCCTATTTAGAATGTATAAAAGAGGAATACAATTGGGAAATAAAGGACACATTGCAAGTTACCCCAGGTAGATGTAGTATAAGTGATTCAGAAGCAGTTAAGCAGATGGTACCAAATAAAGCAACCATTCCTCTTCTTTTTATAAAGCATGTCTATTGTACAGTGATGGAGATCTGTCTGTAGTCCAGTACTGTGTACCTCCACACAAAATACTGTATGGTGCTTTATAAAAGCAAATAACCAGCTTTTACCTAGGTGAGTTATCAAGGAAGCAGCTGCAGTAGTTGTATAATCCACAGTGAAAAGGAAGAGCTTAATGCATATACATGGCAGTGTGTTCAAAGGCAGCGATTCTTGAGAGCAGCTGAGGCAAAACATGTATTTGAGAACTGACAAAGAGTAGGATCCTACCCAGAAGGATTAACAGAGAGGGTTGTTTTGATGTAGGAGGAGGTATGTTACTAAGGTGTGTCCATGCTGTGCATCTAGCAGAGGACATGGAAAGGTCAGAGGAAAGGATCAAATTAACATCTGCCTTAAGATGGATGCTGTATTTTCTTAATAAACGCCATGAAGGCACAGCAAGCACAGGGAATGTATTTTAAAGAAAAGCAAATGCTGGTGATAAGAAAAATGGGAGTGAAACCTTGTTCATTAACATCCTCTAATTGTAGAACCCATACATGGCAATCATCTCACTTGTGGGGGTTTTGTTTTGTTTTTAATTAAAAACCTCAGTATATTCACTGAGTTGCCAAAACACAGTCAGCAGTGGAGGCATGTAATAAAGCATGTGGTAAAGGTAGTGGAGACTACTCCTTTTAAAATGGAAATTTGTTACTGTATAAATATAGAATGGTGTTAAATGTACAATGCACCTCAAAACACAGACTCCACCTAGCAATAAAGAAGAGAACAAAAGGATATGACTGCTGTCATTTGTACAAGTGGATCACTCTTACGAAGTTATGATGGGAAGAGTTTGAAATATACAACTGCCAGTTCTCAATACACACTTTACATATGATCTCATTAAGCATTAATCTTCCATCTGTTCTGTAAAGCTTGCTCAAATGTTTCGGAAACCTGCTTAAATCCTTGATGAGGTTACCAAAGTCAACATTTTGAAGTAAAATTAGTGTGTTATATCTTCTGCAGGCTTTGAAGTACCCTTACTTTCAAGTTGGCCAAATTTTAGGACCTCCTCCACAGTATCTGGAGAAGCAGACTCCTGTTAAACCGATTCAGCCAACAGAGCCAAAGCCATCTTTACCCAAACTGGAAACTAAGCCAGAACCTCTGTCTTCACCTGATTTACCTGAAAAAACACAGCCACAGCCCTTGCCAAAGGTTAACCACCAGCCTCTCCAGCAAATTCAGTTGCCTCAGAATACAGCTAACCAGCAAGTACCAAAGCAGCAGCAACCACAGTCACAACCACTTTTTCCAGTTATCAATAATAACTCACCACCTGTAAGTTGTCTTCAATAACTACACATGATTTTATTAAAAGTTCTTAGTATGTTCAGCCAAGTCATGCCTTGAAAATTGTCATATGTTTTATTAGAGGAGATACGGATAGGTAACTAGGGACTAATTGAGATAACTGTCAGCTTATTAAAATTTTATAGCAAGTCAGAAGAATAGATTGCTTGTAACAACCATGTTCTTTTATAACAGCCCTCAGTGACGTGTTTATGCAGTAATGGAGTTGAAACAGTTGTCACTTATTGACCTTTGAGAAACAATTCAAAACAATACTGTCAGTACACAATAGAGAAGTGGAAAGGAAGAATTTCACTTGCCTCATGCAGGGAAGTACCCAGAAAGGTTCATCCAGTTCCTAACCTTGTAAGAATCTAGCAATTATGATTTTTAGGAAGATGAATTTAAACTTTGGTTCGTAACTTCCACTTTGCTTTTGACCTGTACTCAGTGAACTACAGTATAAAGTATGTTAAAAATAATAGGTGTTCAGAGAATACTTGGAAGCAAATGATAGATAGAAGGACAGTTTTTAAATTAAGTAATTTCATGGGAACAGAATGTTAAAGAAAAGCCCTGACCAGTTTCTTGCATCTGCTGTATTTACTTTGGGAGCACAGCAGTGTTCTGTACCACTGTGCTCTATTTCTTGACACTGTTCAGAGCATGAGTTCAGCAAGATGCCAGAAATAGTGATTGAACTGGATCTGCAAACAGAATGTTAACCTCACTATCTCACGTAGACTTAAACAATTCAAGGATGACAGTCCAAAAGAACTACACTCCAAATACTTGCATTATTGTTATGTTTTGTCCTTAATGAGACTATAAAACAGGTACAACGCACTGGGAAAAATTCCCTTAAAGTCTGTAAGCAGTAGTCAGGAGTTAGATACAAAATATAACATTTTAGAATTGAATTAAAGTGCTTTTTAAATTATTTTATTATTTTAGTTTTTTTCTTATTTTCTTTTAATTTAAAATAGAAACAAGCAGCTAGTGGCCCTCTGAATGGTGTACTAGGTCCCAAAACCTGCAGAAGACGATGGGGTCAGACTTTGGTAAAGGCTGTGGATAGCTGGGATGACTTGGATGACCCTGAGTTTGGAATATCATGTTCAAAGAAGCCCAGCATTGCACTGTTGAAAGAAAAGAAAAACAAGGATTTTCTTTTTAGGTAGGTCCAAAAATCATAAAATCACAATTTCTTTTAGTAAACAGTGTCCAGAAGTAGATTTATAAATTGATTAAGATAAGTCTGTTAAAATTCAAGTCATCAAAATTCTGCAAGCATGCCAAGAATTGCATTAGCAAATCTGCTTTGTGTGTTATGTTGTTATAGTGGCAGTAATATCCAAACAGAATTAAATTTGTTTTCAGGCACTATGTGGTTCAGGTGTTCATTGTGTATTTAAGAAAATGTTTTACTAAAATTTGACATACTAACATTACTTCCTTTGTCAGTTAAATGGTACAATGTTCTACCATTTGCCCACATTTGCTTTTATTCCGTAGTGTTGATACACTTCTTTCTTCAAATCCCAGGTCAGGCTCTGGTGAGATGTTAGGTTTGACTGTGACTTTGTGGAAATAGATTCTACTGAGAAAAGTAGAATAAGTGAAGAGCACTCTATTCTTCAGGCTAAGGTCAGATTGTGGTATTTTGAGCTGGAGTTGTTGGTCACATGGTTTGAAAATTTTGATTTTTCAGTGTGCCAGAACCAAAAGCTTCATTCTGTATCCAGCCAGGAGGGGAAAACAAGATTCTGATGAGAAATGATTCTGAAAGATCAAATACATCAGCAAAAGATTACTATCTAAACCAATCAAGATACCTGCCTGGTAAGGTTTAAAGTCAGTACATATGGAAAATACAAGTTGTGCACAATCTACATACAGTACATTTAAGCTTTAGATTTCTCACTGGATAGTTTTATTTTTCATAACCAGGCTAAATTTTCAAGTTTTGGACTAAATGCCTTTCCCAGAACATAATCACAATTTATGCAGCAGTTCCTGGCTACATAAATGTGGCAGGACCTCAGCACTGCTTGTACACCATAAAAGTTCACAGGCCCTCTTATGACCAGTACACATAAAATATCCTCAATAATATAAATGCAACATCTCTTGGATTACTAGGAGAAATCCAAGATTAATCTATAAGCAGGTGTATGTGAGGACTAAAGAAACTACATATATTTTTTTCATCAAGACTGTAGTGATAGGACTAGGAGTAATGGATTCAAATGCAAAGAGGGGAAATTTAGAAAAATATACAGAAGAAATTCTTTACCCTGAGGGTGGTAAGGCACTGGACAGGTTGTCCAGAAGACCTGTGGATGCCCCATCCCTGGCAGTGTTCAAGGGCAGGTTGGATGGAACACTGAGCAACCTGGTCAAGTGGAAGGTGTCCCTGCTCATGGCAGGGCAATTGGAACCAGATGGTCTTTAAGGTCTCTTCCAACCCAAACCATTCTATGATTTTATATAGAGCGTATTTACCAATTCTGCAGTGTTAGGATGTTTGGGGTTTTCTGACTGTAAGTTCTGATAAACACCAGTTTATCCAGTTCCTTGTACAAAATGTTTAGAAATACCCATCTACTGGCACTGGTAGGAATTCACACACACACTTCCTTTCCCAAGGCAGTCATCTTTCTTTAGAAATAGGTATCTTAGTCTAAATCCAGGTGATTTTGTCAGGAAAATAACATGGTATTATTTAATTACTGGGAATGAGAATGGAAAGGAGAAAGCAAAGATAATGTTTCCTTTAGTTAGTATTCTGAATATTTCTATAAGCACATTATTTTCTTGATGTCTCACTTAGCATCTTTTGTTACCATGGTGGTTTGTACAATTACAGTAATTATATCATGACTTCCATAATCCACGTTTGAGAATTTAGGTGGCTCACAGAGGAATTCCCCATTGTCAGGAAGTTGTTTTGTTACAACCTATGATTAATTTGTCAGGAATTCACTAGGGCAGTTACAACTTCTGAATATGAAATCAGTTCTTGAATGTTAAATAGGATGCTCAGGGATGCAACAATTTAAGTCCAAAAGAAAAGAAAAAAAAAAAAAGGCAAGGAACTTCTCTATCTAAAGGTAACACAAATGGAAGAGTCATCTGTTATATTTTATTAAGCACAATTCTAATGTCTCCGTGGTTTTCAATGACAAAGGCATAGATATAAAAAAGAATTAATTTCAACATTTCGGGGAATAATAGGTCCAAGGAACATAGTTGTTATTTATCCATATTACTTTAGTTCTGCAACCACTAGATCTGGGAGCTGCTTTCTTGTGGTTTAATCCAATCAACTCTTGTAATGCTTGTAACATGCTGAAGTAACAAGAAGCTTTGTCCTACTTTTTAACTTAACTCTTGAATAAATAGTTTATTTTCAGCCTTGGGAACCCCAAGTTTTGATAGATATTTTTAATTTCCTTTTTTGTGTTCCTTTTTTGACAGACAAAAAAATCAATTATGAGGTTATGGTTTTACAGAAACCTATACTATACTATACTATACTATACTATACTATACTATACTATACTATACTAACTACTTATGCTAACCTACCTATACTAAAAAGTCTTTTAAAAGACCTTCTCTTGAAAGGATGAAGAGAATTGTTCTTAAATTAGTGTCACTGGTTTCTATGGTTCAGCTTAAAAATCTTATCAATGGACATTGTTAATCTACATTAATGGTGTTTTGCATTTTAAGACAAATGATTCAGAGTTGGTTTTCTGTTCTAGAAGTGCCATTTATTGGTTGAATTAAGTTTGAAATTTGGTATTTATAACATTTCCCATCATTTGTTTCCTAAGGTGTAAACCCAAAGAGTGTCTCTTTAGCAGCAGTCAATAAGGAAGGATCACACGGAAGCTGGAACAACCAGTTGTTTGCTAAATCACTGGCAAATGCTGGGGGAGGACTGACTTACAGCAGAAATACTACAGGTGAAAGTGTAATTGAAAATGGTCACATTTTATCTCCTCGTACTTTAAGTAGTTTAGTTAAGACCATCTGGTTTACCTTCTGAAGTTAAGCTTAGATTCTAGGATCTTTTTCTCTTGCTTTAGTGAAGGACTCTTAAAAAAACATTTTCATATGTGATATGATGTGTTTTGCATTCAGAACATTAAAAAGGTATTGACCAGCCCCTATTTATAAAGTTCTCCCAAGATAAATTTTCTATATAATCCTCTGAGATCATTATTTTACTATATTCAAGCAAGTAGTTTGGCCTCATTACTGCCTGCTCCCAATGCCATGGAACACTATCAAACAGCAGTTTCACCCATGAAAACAAAAGCATGGATGGTGTGCTCATGTAATAAAAGTGCTGCCCAATATTTTAGACATGTCTTTTATCAATTTACTGGCCTTGTCCTAAATCCTTTGCTGCGAGAAAAGCCCCCTTATTTCCAGGAAGGAACTTCCAGTGAAACTATGTTTTTGTGAAGAACACTTTATCAGCATTCTATAGAGTGAAGTCCAACACTAGTTAAACACTTTATCTAAGATTTCACTGAGGAAAGCATCAGACTCTGGACTGAGATCTGTCCTCTCACCACGAAGTCCTACACCTCAGGTACACTGTTCTTGTTATGGGAGGGTACCTTGGTAACAACTCTGCAGCCATTGTCCAGTTAGCACGACTCCAAATACTTCAGTGCCAATAAATCACACAGCTTTACATGCTTCTACAGCAAGAAGTTCAGAAGGTTTGTTTACATGCAGCTGCTGCACTCCTTTTTAATAGAACTTTAATAGCCATTCTGCAGTATCAACAAACTTGATTTTCCCCTCTGAAATTCAGGCAAGCTGAAGTTGTTCATCTGAATTAACGTGCAAGATTTTAGAAAGTGGAAAAACAACAGCACCCAGCAGAAATTTTTGTGGAAGAGGTTTTTTTAAAGCAATCATCTTGTATATCTTCTTTGTTTTCTGAAATAGAGTATCCATGTGCCTCGGAAATAAATTATTTATAAATAATCTTGGAAGGGAATTAGGCACAGCAAAGCAAATAGCTGCTTCCAAAAGTTTTCATCAATAGGCTAGACATCTAGCTTGACTGAACGGCACTGAAGATAAAATTAGGATGAATGCTAATAGTAGAAAACCTTTGTCTTACCACCAAAAAATTAAAGAAAAAAAGTACTAAAACTGGTTATTTTTTGTTTGAAAGTATTTGGTATTATTTCCATCAGTATCTTAATTGCATGTGATGTTTCATGTACTGAGGATACAGCAACATTTAAAACACACATGAAACACATGGAGCCAGGATAGATGGATCAGAGAAATACAATACATGTAAACTATATCTTTTCTCTTTTCATACTGACAGTCTGGAAGTTGACACTGCTGTATTTAAATAACTATGTATAGTTTATTTAAGTGGGCTTTTTTTTTTCATCAGCCACAACATTGTTCTAAGGCAAAATAAGATAAGAGCAAATAGTTGCAAATATTTTATTTATGAAGGATTGTAAGTTTATGATCAGTCAACTTTGAAGATATGACCAAGTCCTTAAAATTGTAAATGGAATGTAATTGTTGGTAAATCATATTGTTAGTCCATAATTAGAATGGACCTTTTAAAGTAACCTCTTGGAGTAACATTTTCCGCTTAAGAAAACAAGGATAAGACATTATAGTTACTAACGTGTCAGATATTCATTCTTGCTTGCTTTTTTCCATCTTTATTTCTTTTACATCACCTAAATTGTTTCTTCATACCTTTCTTCTAAAGTTCTGTCCTTCCATCTTTTTCTTCCTTTAATTTTCCTTGTCTACAGATGAGAACTTAATTATACCTATTGAAAAGCTATCATGCAAAGAAAGGTTGAATGAAAAATTAGAAGATTCAAAAGGTAATTTATAGCAACTATAGCCCGGTTCTTTGTACATTTCCTATTTATGTTTTGCAGTTTCTTGTAAAAAAATTACATTTATAATGCAGGTTCCTGATGGTCGTATACTGCCATTTTCAGTTGCAATCTGTTTTGTCAAACCTTGCTTTCTTCATTATGGCTTCTTCTGGATTCTTGGAACTTACTGGTTTGTTCATGACAGCACTCGGGACTTGCACCTTTTCCTGCATTACACTGATCTACAGTGCTGTGCTTGCACAGGTTTTGGTGGAGTTACCTTAGAATAAAAGGGAGGAAACTCAGGATTCCAGGCTGCCTAGTTTTGCTTTACAGTTCCACTGCTCTGAAATTATCACACAGGTCTAGGAGTGTTTGTGTGAAGAGGAATATTATGGGATTGCCCAAAGGCCAAAGGTTTAGGAGACAGAAAAATTGGCAAAGCAGATACTGTGTTTTACTGTAACTACCATTGAAGCTGTGATGAATATGCTCACAGTTGATAAAGGTCAAAATAAACTACTGTGTATAGCCTTCACAAATTTAATACTGCTGAACACAGAATCTTACCACTAGAGAAGAGCATTTCTCTAAGGACACTGTGCAAGCACAGTCTTAACATTGTCCCAAGTGATGATGGACATGAAGACAGTAAGGAATTTTCTTGGATCCAGGAGTAAATATTGTAACAGACCACTCTTCCTCCGAATACTAATTTCAGTACTAATTTTGTGTGTACATGCATAATGCATCCCAGCTGCCAAATGAGGATGGTTATGTCAACCTTCCCAGGGTAGCACTGCTTTAAAGAAAAATCTGGACCAAAACTAGGCACAAACAGAATTATAACCAAGGTTAAATAGAGAGAATAATTGGGTCTGACTTTTACAGCAGGCCTTCAACTGTGGGAACTGTCAAAGTCAACTTCAAGAGGTACACCACTTTCCAAGGAGGCATTGGATTCCATTCTTTTTGATAGATTTATGCTAAACATGTTGAGCACAAAGGTAGCACTGAGCACTAGTTAAACCAGTTTCCAGTAAAGCAAGTAGATGTAAAAAAAAGGTAAGACTAAATTTTTCTACAACTCAGTGTAAACCTTTCTATGTGATCTTTAGTGAATGTACTAATGAATTGTTCATCCTGCTCTTTCTTTTTATTCCTGCTGAATTTCTGTCTGCTAAATGCTAAAAAAGGTCCAGCTAATACACAAAGCAAAGAATGAACTCAATGAAAGAATGTTTGTTTTTCAAGAGACAAGCACCAGGGAGTGTTTAAAGAACACTCATACTTGGTACTCTTGTGGTACTGCAGATATAATTTGAAGTGACTACAAAAAGTAGGCAGAGTTTTCTGAATGCAGCTGAAAATTCTAAAACTCTGTAATGTCAACAGGAAATCCTGGCATTTTAAATAGTGGTGCTTACAACCCATCAGGACTATACATCTCTTCCTTCCATAAAAAAGAAGTTGGATCAGCTGGACAACGGATACAGCTAGCACCTCTTGGTGCACCTGTATCAGGTAAGAAGTATTCTTTTGCTACTCATATCCAGGACAAAGAGAAATGTTCTTTTTCCATGCTTCCTATGAGATGTATTAGCTCTTGGTAAGGTTTTCCTCGAGTTTTGTAAATAAAATTGTAGGGAATAAATTCTTCTTAATACAACTGAACTGCATGTAGGTGCCTAGAGGCTGTCCTGATAGTTAGAGAAACTACTGCTACTAATTCTTGTTAGATAAAAGAGAAAATAATTACAAAAGGTGCAAAGAAGATTTGGACCATTTGTTAAACTACTGTTCATTAGTGGTGATGGGCTAAGCAGAATTGTAAAACTATGTAACTCCACAACTCTATAGTAAATGGTTATGTAGTTGGGACTCCATTAATTCGTTAAAAACAATGTGAAATCTGTTCTGAATGTAACTGGTACCTTGGATTCTCTGCAGTGTTGGTGACATGATGTTGGAATTGTGAAAACTTGGATTTGGGGATTTTAGTATATAGCAATACATGTGAGTCAAGATGGAGGGCAGTCAAGCCAGAACTGCCACAACATTCTGAGCACCTTCTTCATTGTCATGGGTCTGATTCAGAGAAGTTGAACAGAAGTGCTCAGGAGGCAGGAGAAACTGGTTTGCGAGTGAAGATTGAGATGTGAGAGCTGTTATCCACACCCAGCAGCCCACTTCTCCAGTTACTTCAGAGGAAATACCACGGCTCTAAACCACTGGGGAATTGTTTAACCAGAAGGTCGATGGCAGACCAATCTGATATGGTCTTGCTTAATAATGTTGTCTTTTTGCTGACATGCTCATTTGAGTTACCTGTTCTCCTTAAGAACTTGCAAGTGGCTTCAGAGAACTGGACCAGGAGGGAAGGAAGAAGATGGCACACAAATATATATATATATATATATAATATAAAATATGCTTGGATGTATGCATATTCTGTGTCTGACTTGATCAGAAGCCCACTAAGGAAGGCTGGAGCTGCACTTCACTGCTGAAACACAACTGTGAGAGTTGATTTGTCACAATACATGGATCAGGAAGTTCACAGGAGGGAAAAATCTGCAATTCTCTCTAGACTGATGTGAATAGTACAAAAAAAAAATCACACGTGGAAAGGAAAATAGGAAATAAAGTTTACTGTTAATCTGTAATTAGAAATGGAATGTGTTTAGTAGAAGTCAGAAAGGCTGGCAGATGGAGGTCAATTAAGATCCTCTTCCATGTCCTGGAGAAGAACAAGAATCCTTTTGCTTAAACCACACATGTTTAGCTTAAAGTCTTCAGACTTGTATGGGAAGAGAGATAAGGACAAAGCAAATGGCAGGTTTTATCTCCTAGATGTCAGTATTTGAACATTGATCCTTTGCTTTATATTATCCAAAATGTAATAAGTTATGCTCTCAGTTGATTTTGCTCTTTTATTTTTTAAATTTTGTTTAATTTTTATACCATAATTTAAATAATTTAATGTCGTATACAAAATCAATTTTTCTGAGGAAAATACCAGTAGAAGTGACCTTTATTGCCAAGATAGTGTAGGCTGGAATCATACTTTCTGATTAAAAGTAGGAAATGCCAGCCTACAATAAAAAGAAACAATTTTCAAAGAGGTGGAGACCTGACCCCCAATTTCAGCTCCTTGATGTTTCCCCTTTTTGAATGTCTTGATCCTAACCTGTTCCTTAACAGGTTGAATCCACTGCTGAAAAACACTACCAAAACCAGGTGATTTTCTCTAAGAAACAGAATAATACCTAGGCACCAAAAAACCCATTTAATTAATATGTTAAAATTTGTTTTAAAGAGTATCAGTACATAATAAGATTAAACTATAAAAGTAGGAATGGAAGGGGCAGGATCTACCTTAGGAATGCTAAGGAAACAAGGGTAAGGTATAGCAGGAGTCTAAATAAAAGGGGTCCTGCCTGGCTGATTTTAAAGACTTGGGAAAATGGTCGGTCATGAACATGAAGAAATGTCAGCCCCTGCAGCAGGGCAATTATTTAATCGCCTGAAACTCAAGGAAGTAGCAACTACCTGAACTGTCAAAGGGGGAAACCTGAATAGGAAGGCCAGGAACACAGTAGTGTGCTACTGCTAGTGCCTGAGATCAGGTGGGTGCTGATATTGAGAGAGAAAAAAAGCCTTCAAACTTGGAATAAATCCTATGAAATCAATGGAGAAATGGAGCAAAGAAGGCTTGCCACCAAGTACACCACAAGTTCTGAGCTAAGCAAAAGGCATAAAATCTCAAAAGGAACAAGAAGGTCTCCAGAAGCTGTCTTTCAGTCTAAGCTGTCTGAATCTTAATCAGTTTACCAATGTTGTAATGACATGTTTTTTAAAAATATTTGAGATTAGAAGAAAGAACACTTTCACACTGTAGCAGTTTTGTAATTGGAGAGACAGAGTTGTAGGCATTTGCAACAGTTTTTCCACTGAACTTTATATTCTCAGCATTTTCTTGAGGGATTGCTGCAAAACAACTATTCAGTAGGTGAGAATAATACACAAAAAAACTATTGGAAAAAATAATTTTATCTGAAAACAAGCATAGACAGCATGGTCTCAGGCATATGGTGTGATTCTTGGGGTTGTCCTGTGAGGGGCAGGAGTTGGACTCGACAATCCTCGTGGGCCCCTTCCAACTCAGGATGTTTCAGGACATATGGGAGACCAAAGCACCCTGCTACATTAGCATCCTTGAGTACCACGTCATCTGTAAGTTCTCATTTTTTTCTCTGTAGAAGAGTAAAGTACCTTTTTAGTCATAATTAATTCTGAGTTCTTGTTCCTTTCAGATTATTCCTGGAAAAACAAAGCTGCTCGTCCTCCGTTACCAGGTCCAACTTTCAACGCAGCAGCAAAAAACATGAGTATCTTAACTCGCCCCCCAACCATTCAGCGAGTACATGGGAGAACAGACTGGGTGGCCAAATATGGAGGGAACAGATAGAAAATACCATCCTGTGTGGATATTACATGCTCTGTGTTCAGTTCTCCTGCACTTGGAAACCTGAAAGGCCTATTTGCTCCAGCTTTTCCTAAGACTATGCAATAGTAAAGAAGAAAAAAAGACCTTGTGTTCTATTACCTCTGTAGTACATGTAAGACCACATAAAATACTGGCTGTAAAGCAGGAGGCAATGAAGTATTGTACAACACATATTGCCAAAACTGAGAAGTAGATTTCACACAATGTTTTCTATAGATAGATCTCCTGTTCTCATACTCTTTGAAACAACTAAGGTTAGGGTTCATCCAGTGCAACATCTGCTGCTTGGATGTGGTTGAAACACACAAGCAGCACAAAGAAGGGCTGAAGCAGAGCAGCAGCAGGCTGCCAGGTGTTAGGCTGGTTCCTTAGCAGGAAGATGAGAGTGAAAGCACAGATCTGGCTTTGTGAAGAACATCAGTATCCTGCAAGGATTTCAGAACTCACTTGTAACTAAGAGTTACTCAGGGTCTATAAGGTGCAAATATTCATGTAGCAATGAGAACTGAAAGCCTTGTAGTAGGAAACAGGCAATCCACTGATAGATACTACACAAGGAAGTTCTAGAACTCTAGCTGACAGAGGGCTGTTGAATGATATAGCAAGATTGGAAAATAGCTAAACAAATACTGAATATGATTTACGAAGCTGTGAAGTGAAGCCTAACAGTCAGAGTCTGCTGTTTTAATTACCTTATTGCCATTTTTGGTCAAAGATCTGTAGAGATTTATCTCTGTCCTGTCAAAGGAGTGTCACAGTGACCTTTTACAGAGCCTACACACTGCAGTCTGTCAGTCATTTTAAGGGCGAATTAGCCAAAAATGCTTAAATTATCACTGAACTCTTGTTCCTACATGTCTTTATTAGGAGATCAGACTAAAAAACAAGAGTTTGAATAGGCTATGTGAGGAAGAATATAGGTCTGTTCTTCAAAGACATTGCTTTCTGTTTTAGATCTTAAAGGCCAACTGTGGTACCTGAAAACACAGACAAAATTTTAATAGTTCAGTATGTCACTGTTGATATGTTCATTCAGTACTTTGTCCAGCTTTTATGCTAACTTTTATAATAATATTTCCCAAAGGACTTTGCAATGTACAGTAAATTGTTTATTAGGATGTTGAGCTGGGCTACTTCTGTTAACAACTGCATTTAGAATAAATGCTTTAGACTTTATAGTAACATTAAACTTGCCATTTTAACATACAAACTATGTACTTTAAAGAGTACGCTCTTCAAAGATGTAAAGTTGTTAATGATGACTTCAAGCATTGCAAAACAAATTTATTTGTATGGCTTTTATAAATGGATATTAAAATTAAACTCCTGTTGTTGACACAATGTCAATATGGGTTACATTAACTTCCTGGAAAGCAATTTAATCTAAAACAGTTGTACCAATGAGTCAAATATTTTGTCAGGGAAATTGTACCTAAAGAAAATGCCACTTTTTTTAATGCTGTAAGAGCTACGCAAGGATAGGGCTGTCTGGTTAGTAATGCACTAGAGAGTTTAATTCAATTGCCACTTGTCTAGGATTAAGTATTTGTCATTACCTTAGTACTAAGAGATGTCCCTATGCTACTTAAATGCATCTTAATTTAACTGCAGAACATATCTTTAACTTGCTATGGCAATGAAGGACACCCTCAGACAGCTTGTAACAGGCATAAAAGCTATGATTTTATAATTAAAAAACAAAATAAATTAATCACTCGTCTCTAGTACAAGATGCCAATGACAGTTAAAATCACAGCCTGGCCAAAGGAATTAACTAATAATGTGCCAATAGCTCATGTGTCTGTGAGTCACTTAGAGCAGAAAAATGAACAGGTACTGTTTATGGCACTAAATATGGTTAGAAGGAACTTGCTGTCCTTGTCACATACTAATGAACTTTGAAAGGCCTTTGACATAATCAGATCAGTCTTCACCTGTCCACAAGCAAAGCATGACAGGTGTCAAATCATTCTTGTTGCAAACACGAAGAAAAGGCAAACAGGCTTTGTAAAGTCATTTAACTCTGATTCATTGGTACACACTGGACTGCAGAAATACTTAAAAAAATTATTCTATGCTAATAAAATCTCAAAGGGGTAAAGAGTATGTAAGGCTAAGATTTTTCTCTTGTCCTTTTGCCTGTATTACTGCTGTTTATCTTGAGCATGAGTGTTCTACCACAAGTTCTAAATTACTTCTACCAGCAGTTCTCAATTCAACCTATTGCTTTCCCAAGCTCAGGGAACAGCAGCATGGTTTCACACTTTGATCTAAAAGTTTAAAAGCTTACCAGTCCAGTTTTCTGCTTTCTATTGTCTATTCTGTTAGAGACAACTGCAGTTCAAATCACAAGTTATCTATTTGAGAGCAGCATTATACAATTACAAAAGTGCTGGGTCATGGCTGTTCTCAGTTTATTGCAGGAGATGCATTTATGTTTGCATCCTACTCCTACAGAAGAAAACTGCTTCAACAGTAATATGAAGAGGTCAAAAAAAGAAAAAAAAAAAAAAAAAAAAGCCCATAAAGCAGTTTAAGGAGAAGTCTCTTAAATGCTAATGTCTGGCTTACTAACTTTTTCAAATCAGAACAAAGACATGGAGACACCTGCCCACCAATGCTGGGTCCTGGGCTAGAATTAGGCACTTAAAAGGGTGACCTATTAAATCATCTGCTGTCCTGCACACCCCTTATTTCTATGCAGGGAGGTAGGAAACGTAAATACAGGTGAAAACACCTGAGGCTGAACTCTGCTGGGTGATGAATAAGGGCTCTAAGATGATGCTCTGGACACAGTTCCCCATCCAGATCTAACTGTCTGTGCTCACGCCAGCTGTGACCCAAGCTGTCTGGCCTGGGACCAGGCTGCTGAAACTCTTGCTGGAGCTGTATCCATTCCTGGCCACGTCCCTGCAGATCTGGAACTGATTGACCTGGCATCCTGGCTTGACCTCAGCCCTGCCTCATCCCTGTGACTTGCCTGGCAAATCTCTGCCCTGCTGGCAGAGCCTGGCTGTGGCCACTGGCCCAACTCTGTGCCTCCTGCTCATGCAGCACAAGGTCACTGCCCTGCCTGTTTTGCTGCAACAAGGGAGGAGGGAAGGAAAACCACAGGAAGTGACCCTCCTGCCAAGGTACTACTCTGATACTCAGAATTCTGAGCAACTCCAGAGTCTCACCAATCTAATGGACAGGCCCTCTTGCTTCCATCTCTCTCAGTACCAGGCACCAAAGCAAAAAGGTTGAAGAAATCGAAGCTCAGGATTTGTGCAAAAAGAGACATAAGTTAAATGAGACGAGAAAAGGGATACATTACCATCCATGTGTATCTTCCAGGGCATTTCTCTAGGGAAGGTTTATATTTAGAATGATTTCAGGCATTAAGGGAATCAAGTGAGGACAAAGACTGATCAAATAAGCCCTTTGGTCTTTAAATAAACTTTTATACAGTATTTTCTAAATCTAAAATAGATTATCCCCTCAGGAAAAAAAAAAAAAAAAAAAAAAAAAAAAAAACAAAAAAACAACAACAACAACAACAACAAAAAGCCCACAAAAAACACAAAACAAAACAAAAAAACAAACAAACAAAAACAACCAAACAACAACAACAAAAAACCCTCCAAACTAAAAAACTTGATTATGTGGTCTGTATGCTTTTGTGCTCTCCATCTCCCTCCAAGTTCAGATTTTTATATTTACAAATTACTAGATTCAGGGATATAATAAATTATTAATACAATTCATGCTCACAAATATATCCTGACATGCTGCAGGAAAGGCACCAAACTGTATCAGTCCAGATGAACAGTCAGAGACAAAATAAGCTGTGTAGAACACAAAAGTCTGCAATAATAATTTCTTAGTTTATTTAAAATAACATTTTAATAAAGCTGTGCCTACAATTCAGCAGTACCTAAAAAAGATTATTTTTGATTTATGAGTAGTAACCTGTAAAAGTGAAATGAATGACATATAGCTGAGCTTACAAGTGATTGCAAGGCATGGGTATGCATTTATTGTATTACAAGTGATTGCAAGGCATGGTATGCATTTATTGCATTACAGCAGAGCCTCAACAGCCAGCTCCATGATTGTGTTTTGTGGGACCAGGTTTTAACACACAGTGCTGGGAGAAGAAAGTCCCTGACTGACAAACATTGAATGGATAAACTGGTGTGGAAAGCGAGATGGAACATCGTAAGCATGTCTATTGTATCAATTACTAGTGACAAATCGGCAGCTCCTCTCCCCTGGTTTTGGAGCTATACATGATTTTAGAAGGACAAATCAGGTGTGTATTTAAGCTTCAATCTTGCAACTGTCTGAATGCAAGGGCCAGGAGGTCTTTGCTGACACTGAGTTGCAGGACCAGAAGCTAAACTAATGCTATACTCATATTTTCTTCCTTGCTTTCAGTGCAGAAAATGTTAAAACAAATACCATGACAAGGGCTCTCTATGTCGGTCCTTTAAAAACACAACCCACGTGCATTAGGATATGAAAAATACAACGCACAGGTAGCAGTGCCTTTTCCACTTATGTGCAGCACATTTAGGCAGTTGCATTTTGAGGGTTCTCAGTCATGTGTCTTCAACTCACTTGATGCAGATTTATGGCTTAATAGGTTTTTTCCATCATCTGCAATCCAAGCCGTCCAACCATCAGTAAACTGTGGAACAGAATAGTTGTTATAAAAACAGGGAGGTGGAGGCAAAAATCCCATACAGAAAAGAAGGAAGAAAACATTGACATCATTTCATTTAGCTGAACACTACCACAAGATTTCATTTTTCACAGAACGTACCATGTAAAATTTTCAAAACAATATAATCCACTAATAGGTTAAATAAAATGTTTATTCAGTAACACAGACAACAAAAAGGACAAGTGGTTACCTGGCACCAGCAATTATCCCAGGCATGGCCTTTTTGGAGTTGTAAAATCTCATTCCCATAACAGTAGTCAAGGTGCCAGATGCCACTGTAGGAAAAGAAGCCCAGTCAGAACCATCTGACACAGAAATGCCAGCGCAGCATTGCCACACTTGGACACTGAGTAGCACCAACCAAACAGATCTACATGTACAGACAGGAATTCCTCCCTCTGTGAGTAAACAATTTGATTTTCTTCAGCATCAAAGCTGTCATTACAAGCTTCTCAGCAGCTTTGGTAAGTATGCTCCACTGCTCAGAAGGGAGATCTCACCAGGGCTGAGACCATGGTATGGTCACCCACAAACTCTAATCCTCTGAACAGGTCACTAGCTCTCCCTCAACCCTTATTTGCAAAAGAGTGATTATTCCCTCGAACACAGGCGGGCTCAAAACTGCCAGAAAGCTGGGATGGTGACAGTATTCACTATGTGGGAAGTAAATATTATTTACACTTCCCATTTCTCTGTGACATTTTGAACTGGAAAGTAGCACTAAATACTACAACTGGAAAGAAAACAACCCCACTTGAAAATATTATTAGGAAACAGCAATCCAACGGATCAAACTGAAAGAGCAATTAATATCTTAGACATTACTCCAAATTATTTTCTCTCTAAATGTGGAAAAGGAATCCCATCAACATTCACAAGAAGTATACAGGGCCATAGTTTCTTTGAAGAAGAAAGGCAGGTGAAAGTGCTGTAAACCTTTTTCCAAGTTTGTTTGCACAGAGTATAAGGTGTTCTAGAGATACTCCATCAAAGTTCTATTTCTGCATTTCTACTCCTGAGGTACTGGGACCAACTTAGAGCTCTGCAGGAGCCACAGCTGCACATTGCAATGAGGGTTGAGGAGGGATGGATGGATGGATGGATGGATGGATGGATGGATGGATGGATGGATAGCTGTACTAAACTGTGACACATCACTGCTTTCAAGAGATCCATTTGAAAGCACTCCATGCACCACATCAGGATATACAAAAGCTGCTCATCCCTCTTCCATGACACTGCTTAAAAATCTGTACCAGAGATATAAGCCACTCCCACAGCATGCCAGAGTGGAAGGACAGTTCACAAATGGGAATTGTGCTTTACATTGAGCTGCATTTTATGTTTCATTCCTTACTGAGAAGGTTGGTCCTCTACAGTGGCTTCATAGAGCCTTTCAGCACATTAGTCTTATTGGTTTAAAACAGTCTTAAATCACTGTACAGCTACAGTATCATAGCACTAGTAACACTATGGAGTAGTTACAGAACTAGCAGGATCCTCAAGAAGTCATCTAGGATACTCTAGTGCCTAAAGGCACAATCAGTTCCTGATAGTAGCTTAACCACATATTACACTCCTGCAGCAAAGGAACTCCCTGAGTGCTTTGTAATACTTTCCACAGTGATTTCATCCCTCTCCTTCCCCTGAAGAGTTAACTGCAAGCTTAACAGGCACAACTTCTTGTAAGTTTTACTGTAAGCAAGCAGAATAGATCACTGCCTCTTTTCTTTTACATTCCATTTCTTCCAGAGTGCGTGATGCATTGGAACATTTACTGCTCCCCTGAGATGCTTGTGCAAACCAGGGTTCCAGAAGGCCACATACCACCTGTCACAGTGCTGTCACTATTGCAAAAATAGTGCTTATTCCACCACCACTGGCTAAAAATGCTCCTTCACAATCAAAAATATTCTACGGATGTTTCCTGCACCTACTGTGTTGGTGTAACACATTTCCCAATCTGGCAGAGGAGACCGGTATTTCTCATCAGCTCAGGAACCAAACAGGACAATCCAGGTTTTCGACCCAGTATCAGCTCTTACACAAACACCTCCTGGCTGTGGGCAGGAGGTCCTGGCACCACTGACATTTGTATAGGTAAAAGGGCACAGGGCAGCTAAAACACGCTAGGAAAAAAAGGCTGCTGTTCCCACTGCTCCAATAACACTTACCGAGGGAAAGCCACACATTCCTTGGATCTTTGGACTGCTGGTAAGCGCCTAGCCCCGCTAAGCCGCCGAACAGAAGGCCGGCAGCCAGAGAAGGGACGCTGCCTGGAATAAAAAATAGAGCAGTCAGCGGAGGAACACACACAGAGTCAGCCCGCGCACCAAACGAAAGCGCTTTGCCAGTTCCCCGTAGCAGATCCACAAAACCAACCCAAACAAAGCATTAGGGATTAGGCTGAGGGGTTGGGAGAGTTTTTTAAAGATACTTTGCAGATCTCCGCGAGCACCGTTCCGGCGGCAACAAGGGCTGAGCGGGACTGGCGGGGTCCCTGCGGCAGCGGCCCCGGGGCGAGGGGAGCGGAGCGGAGCGGGGGCTCCCTGCGGGCAGGGCCGGGCGGGCACAGCCCCGGCCCCAGCACCCACCTGCCTTGGCGTAGCCCACCACGCCGCCCGCCGCCACCAGCGCCGCGTAGCCGAAGCCCAGCCAGTCGTACTCCATCTGCGGGCAGCGCCGGGGACCCCTCAGGGCCGGGCAGGGCAGCGCAGCGCCGACCTTGGGCCGCCCTCCCTCCCTCTGTCCCTCCCTCCGTCCCTCCCTCTGTCCCCCCCCGCCGCCCGGTGCCGCCTCCCGGAGGTCCCGCCCGCCGCCCGTGACACCGCCCGGGGAGCGCCCTGGCTCGGCTTTCTCAATTCATTGCCTGTCAGTAACGCAGTTGGGAAGGCAGAAGTGAAGCAGAAAGCACCCGCCTCCCTCCCCAGGCTGGGCATCACCCCGCACTGCAGGGGATGGGCAGGGAAGGTCGCGGTGGGTCCTTCGCGCCTCTTTGCGCTGCTGCTGCTCCCGCCTCGCGCTCCCGCCGTGCCACAGCACCTGTGGGGTCCCTCACGGGAGACAGTCCCCAGCGTAGTCCTTCCATGGCCTGCAGTCCTTCAGGAACAGGCTGCACCACTGTGGAGCTTCTGCGTGGTCACAGATCTGCCAGCACACCTACTGCAGGGTGGGCTCCTGGCTCCGTGGGCTGCAGCTTCCGCCGGGACACATCCATCTCCTCCAGTGTGGGGTCCCCCACACTGTGGGCCGCAGGTGGATCTGTGCTCCCTGGGCTGGCGGGGATTCGCCCGCCTCACCCTGGGCTGCACCACGGGCTGCCAGGGAATCTCTGCTCTGGTACCTCCTGTCCTCCTCCTGCACTGACCTTGCTGTCTGCGGGGCTGTTCCTCCCAAAAGGTTCTCATTCCTCTCTCCAGCTGCCGATGTTGTTGTGCAGTAAGTTCTTTCCGCTTCTTAAACACATTATCACGGAGGTGCCACCAGTGTCGTGGTGAGTTCAGCCTTGGTCTGTCCTGGAGCTGGCTGACTCTGCCAGTAGTGGGAGTAGGTCCTGGTGCCTCCTCTCAGAAACCAACCTTGCCCTGGAAGCCCAATCCAGGTGTCAAAAGAAGGCATCTGGATTCCTCGGCAGCTCTGCTGAGGATGCCACGCACATGGGGACCAATAGTGGTGTTGTGCTACAGGGCACAATGCCCAGCACCACTTGGAGCTGCGTGCCCAGCCCTGCACTGGATGCAGTCCTTTGTCCCAAAGGCAGGCTTGCTGCCTGGTGCCCAGTGCCAGTTCACTCACTGAGACAGGTATTTCCATTTTGCATTCTAGTTTGCACAAAGTAGGGAGTTTGGTCCGCTCACTTATCATCAATACTTTACACTATGTATATGTTTTAACAAACTAATTGCACTATTTATATATTTTAACAAGCTAAGGCAGAAGCATTCATTAGTTACATAACTTTTCTATAATTAGTACTTGACCCCCTGTCCTTTTGCTTGTTATATCTCTTGCCTCTCCTGCTAATTGGTCCACAGGTGCAGTTTTTGTCTCATTTGAGTCTGGGGTCTGTTTTGAGTAGGTGGCCAATAAGTCATTGGTTGTGATTGCCCACTGCCAGAATTTACTGCTGCCAGTTACTGCTCAGTTCTGCTGACTTCACTCCCAGTGACTCTTGTCCAGACAGCCCGTTCATCTTGGGATTTTCTTCTCTTTTCCTTAAAACAAAAGATTGGTCAATGATACGATATTCACAGTACAATTGCTTAGTCATAACTGTCCAGCAACAGCTACTGATTAACCAAAAAAAATTGCAAAGTTTGACTTGAATCCCTGTTCAAAGCCTGAGGGGCTTGCTGTCAGTCCCAGTCCCTGAAGGAGAGTGCAGCTCTCCTGTTCTGTGTCTCCACAGGTGCCTGGGACTGTCTGGCTGGAGAGCAGCTTTGCTGCAGCTTTCCCACTCCTGGAGAGCAGGAATGGTCTTGAACATTCTAGAGTGTGACAAAAAGTTGCCCATGTATGCTCTTGCAGCAAAAGTGGGAGAGGGTACCCTGGGCTGCATTAGACAGGTTTGGGCAGATGATCCTTCCCCTCAGCTCTGTGGTAAGACACAGCTGGAATCTTGGGAATTCTGTTCTAGGATCAGCAGTGCAAGGCAGGCATTGACACACTGAAGGAGGTCCAGCAAAGGGCTCTCAAGATGATTAAGGGCTCTCAGACACTTCTTTCATGCAAGAAGTGTCTGAGAGAGCTGGAGCTGCTCAGTCTGCGTGCAAAGCTCAGAGGCTCCTTATTGAGCCATATAAATATCTGATGGGAAAGAGTAAAGCAGGTAGAGCCAGGGTCTTCTCAATGGTACCCACTGACAGCACAAGGGGTGATAGGTACAAGTCAAAATACCAGAAATTTCATTCAAACATAAATTAAAACTACTTTCATTTTGAAGGTGGCCAAACAACAGAAGAGGCACTCAGGCAGGCTCTGATGTCTTCATCCATGGAGATACTATTCCCCAAACTGGACACAGCTCTGACCATGTTTTGAGAAAGGAGGGTTGGCCTCGGTGGGCTTCAGAGGTCCCTTCCAGCCCCAGCTGGTCCATGACTATGTGGCACAAACACAGTGAAAGTGATGCAAATTTCTCAACCTCGTCCCTTCCCACATGTGGTTTGAGAACTGAGCACTGAGGTTTGTGCTTGTGACAAAATCTTTTATGTCTTTTACAGAAAGGAATATGTCATTAGGCCCATGAACAAGAGACAGATTACCTTCTGACCTCTGGCAGGGCTTGTGCTTTAATGCGTACTCAAAGATTTACTGAACTTGGCAAGTTTCAAGTCCTGCCTACAGAGCAACACAAATGACCTGTTGGTGGTGCTTTCTGCTTTGTTTTTTTTCCCCACCTTCACTACTGAGGGTGGCTGTGCTTGAGCCTGGATAGATTTGCAAGGAAAAGAAATTAGAAGTTCTGAAGCTGGACCACAATAAGCTGTGGTCTGACCAGTTCTTTCCTAAGGCAATGAACTTCCTCCATGCTGGCTTCCATAAAAGATTCTGAAGAAGAGGTGTGCAGGCTAGAACTCTGATCAGTTTTATATGAACAGTTAAGAGTACAAGTATATTTCAACTGAGAGAAAATTAATACGGTTGTCAGGCTTTCATGAAACAAACAAACAAAAAACAAACTCCAAGCCAAAACAAACAAGAAAGCCCAAAACAAAACCAAAGAGGGCCATCTACTGCTATTTTACAATCTCAATGTCAAACCAACAGTTTGCCCCAGGTTATCTGGAAAGGCCGACTTGCATGAACAAATGACACTTACCAAAACAGTATTTTTACCTTCTTTAGCTTATCACCCTTTCACACTCTCAGTTCATTCTCTGACGTGCTGTTTTTCCCTTTCCCATCTTTGTTTTCCTTCTGCCTTCTTCCCATTTTTTCCTAATACTTTCCCTATTTTTTCAGTTGTCCTCCTCTTCCCCACGTTCTCAGAGCTCCATGCCTGGAAAAGACTTAAGACAATGCATCACATTTGCTGAAGCTTGCAGCCTTTTGTGGCGAGAACTCGATTTGCATTTTTGTGTCATTAGATGTCCTGAAGCATCTGGCTAACGCAGTGCTAATGATTGTCAGCAGTGACGTGCTGATCAAAACCAGGCTGCCTCCTTTGTTTGAAGCAGGGCCTTTGCTTTTAGTTTAAGTACCTAATCAAATCAGATAGAAAGGTTTGGTGTTACCTACTTAATGCCATTGTTTTGCCTTGAGTGCCTATTTCTAATGCCTGTTTCCAGCCTCTTCAGGTGCCGCTCACAAAAATGACATTCACACACCAGCCAATTGTTTATCATTCTTACCAGTAAGCTTTCATGCCCACACAGGAAACCACCACCGTGCTGGCAGTCACAGCCATGAGACAGCATGATTTGCTAGGCAAAGACCTTTTCTTGGATGACCCTCAGTTACCAAGGTCTGAATCTGCCCTGGATTCCTAGCGGGGGGGGAGGACAGAGATGGAACCAAAGCTGTAGCTAGAGGGTGGCACTGTGAATCTGAAGCAATGAAAATTGTTTTTTGTTTAAATCCATTGAGGATGATTTGCAGAGGGTCATCACAAGTGTTCCTCTGATGTGGAGTAATGCCAGTAGAACTTTTAAGCATTATGTCAAACTGTTCATTAGATGTTTGTATGATCACAGGCTGGTTCCTAGTGACGGCTGAGGGTGTTGATCTATTCCTGCACATCACGACGTAACAAACACATTATCATGACCTCTGAATCAGTGTGTTGATCCACCAATGGATTGCTTTTGAGACCATCCTTCATTATGTTTGCAGCACCTTAATTAATTGTTTGGTGCTGCTGAGGTTACTGCTGGCCTCACAGCTCACATAAGTCAGAATCTTTGATGCTTCAACTCAATTCAGAAGCCAGTGAGCAGACAATCCTACTGGCTGCTTCAGTTTTATGCCTCTTGTGGCTATGCTATGATTTATTCATGGGTGCCAAAGCTTCAGCCTCGCATTTGTGGGTTTCAAAATGATGGGTTTGTGGTTGCTGTGTGCTCACAAATTAAGTGAGACAAGGTTTGAGGGATAAGGCAGAGGAATTGATGCAGCCAACAGAGGAATGGGATATGCAAGAGAGCAAACGGAACCAGACTACAGGCTCACTGAAGTGTGCTTGGATTTTTCTCTGTTCTACATCTGTGGGTGCTCCTGGAAGTGTTCCAGGTCAGGTTGGATGGGGGCCTGATCTAGTGAATTATGTTCCTGCCTGTTATAAATGCAAAGGCAAATTTCAGGTTAATAAATGACAATTTATTAATAACAGAATATCGAGCACCTGAAAAAGAGAAAAACCACAATAATAGGAAATTGTCAGCGCGCGCTGGGTGGATAGAGGTCCGCACCGATGTACCAGACGCCCTAGTCCACGCCAGTGCAGCTCTCAGTCCACCGTTTTATAGGAATTTTCTGCCCTTAGGCAGTCCAGGTGTCCAAGGTGGGTTGAATAGTCCGGATTTCTTTTCGATGGCCCTCCCAGACCTCATCAAGTCTAGTTGTCTCATTCCGGGAAGGCTCCTTTCTTATGTCAATTCCAAGAGTCTGTCTTATGTTGATTTCATTCCGCTTGTGGCACCAGAAGGTTGAGGAAGGAATTTCTCCTTGCCTTGGCGAGGAAGTGATTCTTATCAGGGTTGGCCAGTGCCTTTTGTCTAAGTTGATGACCTTCGTCCTGTCTTTGCAACTGAGATTAGCAGGCTGAGAGAGAACGGTTACCCTTCTATTGGATTTTACAATTTTACTTTAGCTTTGTTTCATTATACATCGAATTATTATTTTATACACGAATTTTTACCCTATTTTTATCACAGTCCCCCACCTAATAATTCATCAAATTAAAAATTCGCTTTTCTCCCTTTATTGACCTCAATTTTAGTTTAAAAAGTCACATTCTTCCCAGTCCTCCTGGGAGGATTCATCACCTTGTTGGAGCTTCCGCTCCTCTTCGAATTCCTTTAGGGCCTCTGCAGCCCTTCTTTTACCTTTTTCTTCCTCAAGTTTCATTATTTTGGACACAGTTTTCCCTTGTGCTGCCTCTGGATCCATGGGAAGGGATGCTATTTGCATCCCTTGGACGACTGAATGTATCAGTCGAATGAAACAAGGGATCAGACACGGGAGGAAGACAATGCCTGCAATGGAGCACGTTATAAAGAATATTACCTTCTTCCACCATTCCCCCTGTCCGAACAGCTGGTCCCACCATGAAGCCTGAAGAATTGAATTCCACTTCTGGACTGGCACATGTGCCACCTTTTTGATTTCCTGTGCTAACCCTTTGATAGTCTCCCCATAGTCATCGATTTCGATGCAGCATTCTGATTCATTGAATCTGCCGCAGACCCCTCCTTCCTCTGCTAGCAGGTAGTCCAGGGCAAGCCGATTTTGATACACAAAAGCCCTCATTTGTGAATGCTGCTTTGCCAGGAGTTCCAAGGCCTCTGAGGTGTGGTTAGAAACCACTTCTACCACTGCTTGCAGCCGAATCAGCCTATTCAGGAGGTAAATAGGTGTTTGATATCCCCAACTGCCATCGTTAGCCCAGGTGGCTGGCCCATAATACTCAATGATTCTTTCAGCGGGCCACTCCTCCTCCCCCCATTTCTGGTTGCCTCCGGCTATGGGTAGCACCCGTCTTATCTCCCTTCTCTGTCGGTTTAATGTTTCGAACAGAGGAGCTCCTAACAAACTGCTTTCGGCTCTGGGCAAGGTGAAAAAGAAGGGTCTTATCATTCCTAGGGTACAGGACCCCTTCCATTTCCGGGGAAGTTCGCTATAGGCCTTCTTTCCACAAATCCAATATATCCCATCTGGAGCTTTCCAGCCTATATTGGTTCTACCCGGCTCGTCCCAGTACTCTCTCAGTCCCGCTAGTGCCTGAAATGGATTAGCCCCGGGACTTTTGTGCCAACAAAGTCCCATAGTCTCAAACCACTCACAATCTTTTTCTCGAATTTGGCTCCAATATCCGGAGGGTGGTTCAGGTTGCCAGACCCGTGTTTTGTCATTCACCGTTAGGGTATTTATGCAAGGAGTATAACCCACCAGGTCGGTGAACTCCTTCCCCTCCCGGCTGATGCAGATAGTTCCTACTATCCTTTTTTCCAAAATCCATCCCTCCGGTCTCTTTACTATTTTTGACAATTTAGAGCTTTCCCATTTTAGAAGTTGTTCCGGGGCTAATCCTTCTCCTTTCCAGGGCCACCTTTCGGCTGACTTTAATCCCCCACAAATCCAGCAATCCGTCAGCCCCAATTCAGTGGCTATCTCCTGCATTAGTTCTACAAAGAGGTTTTGGTTAGGGGCCGGAAATCCCCCATCCCCGTATTGCCTTTCCAATTGCTCGTACTGTTCACTGAGCGATTTCAACCTTTCCTGCTCAATTCTCCTCTTTCTGGCCTCAGCTTCCTTTTTCCTGAGTTCCAATGTTACCTGTTTCATTTTACTTTCAGGGTCCATCCCTTCCTCGTCCCTTGAAAAACAAAAAACTTGGTCAAACTGCAAACACACACGCTTATCTCCCGGAGGTAATAACTCGAAAATGATGGGTTCTGAGTCCAAGAAACCCGTTTCCTCATGTTTGAGATTCCTCCCTTCCCAATACAATTTTCCACCCATATTACATATTTTTAGTTTCGCTTTGTCGTAGCACAGGGAGTTCACCTTATAGTAGGCAAGGAAGGTAGATTGCCTTTTTCCTCCCATCCATACAGTTTTGTTACATTGTTGACATGTTGGTACCGGGTAAGGAGTTTCGAGTTCCCGCCTTCGTCTAACGAGTGAGTGAGCAGGATCCCTGAACAGCCCGCCCTTAGGACTTGCCCCTGAGCGTTGGCACCGGACCCTTCCTTCTAATTCACAAAGGTGAAATCGAGTGCCATTAGCCCAACAATCACCCAACTGCCTTTTTAGAGGACAATCCATTATCGGCCCGGTTTCTGGTGCTGTTAAGCACCATTCACACTTCGCGGGAGGATTCTCCCCCAGGAGCGCCCCTGGAAGGGCCCCCTTGGCCCAGCACACGGCTAGGCTCAGGACCGTCAGGATTCCCCACCGAAAAACCCCTCTGCCTTGCCCATCGCCCGTATGGGAACATACGGCAGGGTAAACCATCTTCTCGACAGCAAGGGTTTGCTTCAGGGGCCCGTGTGGTCCTGATGGCAAACCTTCTCTTATAGGTTGCCCACCGGGATAATTTGATTGTATCTCCTCGGCAAGGTACCTTGATGGTCCTCCGGCACTCAATTGCTAAGGGTTCTGCTTTAGCGTCCAATTTTCCCTTTATTCCCTTTTTGAAAATCTGATACCACTCAGGAGAATCTAATTCCAAAAGTCCGGCCCGAGTGGCAAGTACTAAGAGGCGGTCTGTGTTAACCTGCTCCTCGATTAGACAGTTAGTGCACAAACCTTTAGGTCGACTCCCTCTCCAACAATGGGTGACCCAAACCTGTTTACAGTACACGCATTCAAAGTGAATGAAAGGAAAGCACTCACAACTTGGGGTATTACAACTTATCTGGTCGGTCCTCTAGGTTGACGCCTGAGTTTGATTTTGAGCTCTCCAGGAGGGGTGGTGACCTTCCAGTCCGAGGCTTTTGAGTCCTCGATCTTTTTCACCCTTGATGAATGAGTCCAACCCTTCTCAGCGGTTCGAACTGCGGTGTCAGTCGTGAGTAGTACCAGGAACGGCCCTTCCCACTGCGGGGCGAGAGGAATCTCTTTCCAAGTCCTGATTAACACTTTATCTCCGGGCCGAATGTGATGAATCGCAAATCCGAGAGGGGCACTTTGGGGGATGAGTCCACGCCTTCTGAGCTCCTGTAAATTTTTGTTTACAGTGATGAGATAAGGTTGTAACTGCACATCCTCGACTCGGGGATGTCCCACAGGCATTCCGTGTTTGTATGGCATCCCATACAATATTTCAAAGGGGGACAGTCCCATATCAGAATGAGGCATGGTTCTTATGTTCAACAAAGCAAGGGGAAGGCATTTTACCCAACACATCTTAGTTTCCAGCATGAGTTTTGCCAACTGAGTTTTTAAGGTCTGATTCATTCTTTCTACTTGCCCTGAACTTTGAGGGTGCCAGGGGGTGTGATATTGCCATCTGATTCCCAAGGCCTCGGTTAATTGTTTTATGATTTTCGAGGTAAAATGAGTCCCTTGATCTGAATCTATGCAATCCACGATTCCGTACCTGGGGACTATTTCCTCTAATAATACTTTGGAAACCGTTTGAGCCGTGGCTTTTGCCCTTGGGTACGCCTCTACCCAATGTGTCAATTTGTCCACAATAACCAATAAGTACCTATATCTCCCGACCTTTGGTAATTCAGTGAAATCCACCTGGATCCTTTCAAACGGCCGGTATGAAAGAGGACGACCTCCCCAAGCCGCTTGTCTGGATCTGGATCGATTCACTTTCTGGCAAGTCACGCACCCCTGTACCTCTTGTTTTGCCAACTCAAAGATCCCCTTGCACCCAAAGAATTTCAGAAACTGGTCAGCCAATGCCCGTGTTCCCCAGTGGGTCTGTTCGTGCAGGCGTCTCAGGATCCCTCTGGCCACACCTTTCGGGACCAATTCCCTTCCATCCGGTAATTTCCATTTTCCCATCTCCAATGCCCCTCCCATCTCCTTAAATCCTTCAATGTCCCTTTCAGAGGGACATATTTGGATTCCGGAGTTTTCCTCCCCAATCACCTCGGGGATTCTTACTGTGAGTAATGCTGCCCTTTTTGCCTCTTGGTCAGCCAGGTTATTCCCACGCGTCTGAAATTGCAATCCGGTCTGATGCCCTTTCACATGCACTACCGCAATCTCTTTTGGTTTCCTGATTGCCTCCAAGATTTGTCGAATCATTTCGCCGTGGACCAAACCTTTCCCTTTTGTGTTTATCAAGCCCCTTTCTTCCCAAATTTTCCCAAAAGTGTGAACCACCCCAAACGCATACCGAGAATCAGTGAATATGGTCCCCTTCTTTCCCTTTAACCCTTTGAGAGCTCTCAGCAGAGCATAAAGCTAACAAGCCTGGGCCGACCATTCGGGTCTTAGGGGACCCGATTCCACCACTCTTCCTGTTCTGCCATCCACCACTGCGTATCCTGATTTTCTTTTCCCCTCGACTACTCTTGCCGACCCATCCACAAACCATTTCTCTCCCCCCTCCAATTCCTGATCCTCCAAATCTGATCTTACTTTTGTCTGAAGTTCCACGATCTCAGCACAATCATGCAACAGTTCCTCAGAAAGGTCTCCAAACATGAACTGTGCAGGGTTTTGTGCCGAGGTGGTTTTCAACTCCAATCCTGGGGAGCTGATTAGGATGGCTTCATATTTCAGAAGCCTGGAATCGGTCAGCCACTTTTCCGCTTTTTGTTGCAGAATGTTTCTCACATTGTGAGGGGTGTAAACTACCAGAGAGGCTCCGAAGGTAATCTTTCTCGCCTCTTCCACCAGGAGTGCCACTGCAACTATAGCCTGCAAACACGTAGGCCAACCTCGACTCACAGGATCCAGGATTTTTGATAAAAATCCTATGGGTTTCTTTTTGCTGGCCCATTCCTGAGTCAGGACTCCCTGTGCAGTTTGCCCACTAACATCTACAAACAACTGGAATTCTTTATTCACATCTGGAAGGGTCAGTACTGGGGCTGTCATGAGAACCTCTTTTAATTTTTGAAAATTTAATTCATCCTGTTCGGTCCACTTCACCCTGTCGGTGTTTAATCTTTCATACAGAAATTTTACCTTTTCGCTGAAACCCTCAATCCACTGCCTGCAGTATCCCAGGAGCCCTAATAATTGGCGTATTTGCCTTTTAGTTTTTGGCGCGGGCAATGCTATAATTCCCGTGACTCTCTCAGGGTCCAATTTCTTTTTCCCTTGGGACAGCCAATGCCCCAGGTACTTCACTTCGGGCTCCGTGAACTGCAGTTTGGATTTTGAAACTTTCAGACCCTTAGCTCCAATAAAGTTTAACAATTCCACTGTACATTCCCTCACCCGCTCCTTTGAAGATCCTGCTATTAGCAGATCATCCACATACTGCAACAATTTCGTCCCTGCCTTTGGGGTAAACTGAGTCAAGAGGTGCTCCAGGGCCTGCCCGAATAGATTAGGGGATTCTACAAATCCTTGCGGAAGCACCGTCCATCTCAACTGCTGTTTTCTGTTGGTATCGGGGTCCTCCCACTGAAAAGCAAAGTAATCCCTGCTTTTCTCATCCAAAGGGCAAGTCCAAAATGCATCCTTCAGGTCAATCACACTATACCACACATCCTCAGGCGTGAGCCGATTCAACAAAGTATACGGATTGGCCACTACCGGAAATCTAGTCCTGGTTCGGGCATTCACTGCCCTCAAATCATGAACTAACCGATAGCTTCCATCTGCCTTCTTTACAGCCAGTATAGGGGTGTTATGGGGGGACATGCATGTCTCTATTGTTCCTCCCTTCAAGAGGTCATCGATAACCTGCTTCAATCCCTTTCTTCCTTCCAGGGGAATGGGATACTGTTTGACTCGTATAGGGTCCTCGGGGTTCTCGATTATAATATGAATAGGGTCTATTTCTAGCTTCCCCACCTCCCCTTTAGAGTGCCATACCTCTGGATTGATGTCTGCCTCATCCTTCTCAGTGAGTTTAAACATTTTCACCACAAGATCGGAACTTCTTACAACTATGCTAATTCCAAGAGCGATGATCATATCTCTCCCTAGCAAGTTGTAATCAGCTTCCTCTACCAACAACAAATTCCCTAGGCAGACTTTATTTTCTGATTCAATCTCCACGCTTTCTATCACAGGTACTCTAAAGGGATCCCCTTTTGCACCCACCACCACAACTTTCTCCTTACCGACCGCGCATCCTATTGGTAGATTTTGTAAAGTGCTCCTTTCTGCCCCGGTATCTACCAGAAAAACGGTTTCTTGACGCTGGGGACCTACTTTTAGTTTTACCAGGGGCTCGTTAGATGTCCTGGTCCCCAAGGTGAAGAGCCTCTGACACCCCTAATCTTCCTGAAATACTTTTTCATCTTTCATTCTCTTTTTGCAGTCCCTCTGAAGGTGTCCTACCCTTTTGCAATAGTAGCACTCGGGCAGTTCCCTTCTTGTGTCTGGGGCTGCTTTTCGGGGGCCTTGAGACTTTCGGGGTAAGGTTTTATATTTCCCCGAAGCCTGTTCCTGTCTCTGGACCTCCTTCACCGCAGCTACCAAAACCTTAGCTTGTACTTTCTGTTTTTCATCCTCCCTCCTCATGTATATTTTCTGGGCTTCCCGCAACAATTCCTGCAAGCTTTTGTCCTGCCAACCCTCTATCTTTTCCAATTTTTTCCGAATGTCCTCCCATGACTTTGCCACAAACTGAGTTTTGAGCAGAACTTCCCCCACAGGGGAATTAGGGTCCGTCCCAGAATATATCTGTAGACTTCGCCTTAATCGCTCAATCCATTCAGTGGGGGACTCATCTTTCCCCTGACATTCATTGAAAACCTTGCTAATGTTCTGACCCCTTGGGACAGCTTCCCGGATGCCCTGAATTATGATGTTCCTTAGATCTACCATGCTCCTTCTCCCGTCCTCTGTTTGTGCATTCCAGTTTGGGCTAGAGCTGGGCCACTTTTGATCCCCAGGTGTCCCCTGTGGGTTCCTCCGGTCCCAGTCTCTGATACCCGCCTGTTTTATCATCTCTCTTTCCTCACTGTTGAATAAAGACCTCAGGATTGCCATCAGGTCCTCATATGTATAAATGCTGCTCCCTAGGAACTCATCCAACCTGTCCGCCACACCAAAAGGATCATCCAACAATCGCCCCATTTCCTTTTTGAACGCTCTTACGTCTCCCGTGTTGAGAGGCACATTTACAAACCCAATGACCCCTGGGGCAGTTGGTACTTCCCTTAATGGAGGTAAACTGTGTCCCACATTCTCATTCTCTCCCCATTCATCACTCATCCTCCTTGCTTTCAATCGGGTTCTGCTAGCAGGGGGAGAACTGGTAGCAGTGGGTTGTCTCCCTTTCCCGGACTGCGGGGGCGGGACTGCCGCCTGTGCAGCAGAGGGGGGGTCTTTCCTCCGCTCGGAGCAACCCTGGTTGCGGCGGAAAAGGTGACCGAGAGTGCCCCCAAGCTGGCGCAGACGGGATCTCAGAGGGGGCTCCCGCAGCCATGGCATCTATCGGCGGGGGCGCCGCCGACGGACCCAGGCCAGACGGGAGAGGCAGGAGCGGGGGTGGCAGTGAGGGAGCTGCCAGTGGGGACAATGGAGGGGAGGCATGACTCCCCACCTGAGATGCCTGTGCCCCCAAAAGCTGGTTTGGAGGATCGGAGGGGGCTGTGGGCACCACTTGCTCTGGAGAGGGTGGGGAATTCAGCCCGATGTAGGGAGGTGGGAGGTGATCTAGGGGCTCCCAGGGCTCGGTCCTGGTTCCGGGCCGCCCTTTCTGTTTTATCGGGAACAAACCAGCTCGGGTGTTTAGCCAAAGCCGGGCGTATTCCCTCTCCTCGGGGTCCGAGGGGCTCTTGTTTTTCACATAGCGATTTAACTTACTACATGTCCAGCTTTCAAATGATCCCATTACCAGCCACGTGAGGTGATTCCCCAATTTCTCTCCACCCCACACATCCATGCAATAGTAAATCATTCTTTCCTTAGATTTCTCTTTCCTCTGTGGACAATCTCCCCAATGCTCCAACATCCACCCCAAGGGACTATTTCGAGGGATTTTCATGGTTCCCTTTCCCTTACCAGTGGGGGGTCTTTCTGGGGTTTTTTTCTGGGGCTTACTCTTTCTCTGTCCCATGTTTCGCGAATTTCCTTACCAAATCTTCGAAATTCCCTGCAAGTCGACTTTTCTGCCTGTGCGTTGTGTCTCTGGTTGTTTCTCAGGGGATGGGGCTTTTCGATCACTCCCCCTCCAGCGAGCTGTGCCGAGGGTTCCTGATCGGCTCTCAATCCTTTCGGATTCTCTTTGGACCCTTACCTTGGTCCGCTGGCAAAAAGGGTTTACCAATTCCCGAGCTCTACAGGACGTACCCTTCCCCTTTTTGCCCACTCCGTGATCGGTCCCCGAGACTTCCCTTGTCCCGGTTTTGACGAGCAATGTAAGAGAGTTTCACACGAAATCGCTTCCTTCGCGGCCGACCGCTCCCCTCGTGGGAAAAGACGGAACTGCGACCTTGAAGTCCATACTCGCTTCGTGATCAGATCACGTCTCACACACTCGCCCGATCACCCGCTCAACCAGCAGTACTTACAGCTCCTTTTCCTGCGTGGATGTCTTTGTGCACTTAGACGTTTTACGAGCAATTGCAAGCCGCGGCTTTTCCGAAGGCCCTTTGCCTTCCCGAGCTCTCTTTGCCCCCGGATCCGTTCTTTCCCCTGTCCTATTTTTGTGGTTTTCTCGCTCCTAAATTTGGTTCGGAGGTTCGGGTGGAGCCGCGGGGTCTCCTCACTCACCAGGCCGCCGAAATCAGCGGGGGTACCCTCCTGGATCGCAGGTCCCCGCAGCTTCCTCCGAATCCGAGTCACGGCACCAAATCTGTTATAAATGCAAAGGCAAATTTCAGGTTAATAAATGACAATTTATTAATAACAGAATATCGAGCACCTGAAAAAGAGAAAAACCACAATAATAGGAAATTGTCAGCGCGCGCTGGGTGGATAGAGGTCCGCACCGATGTACCAGACGCCCTAGTCCACGCCAGTGCAGCTCTCAGTCCACCGTTTTATAGGAATTTTCTGCCCTTAGGCAGTCCAGGTGTCCAAGGTGGGTTGAATAGTCCGGATTTCTTTTCGATGGCCCTCCCAGACCTCATCAAGTCTAGTTGTCTCATTCCGGGAAGGCTCCTTTCTTATGTCAATTCCAAGAGTCTGTCTTATGTTGATTTCATTCCGCTTGTGGCACCAGAAGGTTGAGGAAGGAATTTCTCCTTGCCTTGGCGAGGAAGTGATTCTTATCAGGGTTGGCCAGTGCCTTTTGTCTAAGTTGATGACCTTCGTCCTGTCTTTGCAACTGAGATTAGCAGGCTGAGAGAGAACGGTTACCCTTCTATTGGATTTTACAATTTTACTTTAGCTTTGTTTCATTATACATCGAATTATTATTTTATACACGAATTTTTACCCTATTTTTATCACACTGCCCACGGCAGGGATGTTAAAACTAGATGATCTTTAAGGTCCCTTCCAACCTAAACCATTCTATAATACTGTGATTCTACATACACTTTGGTTTTGTTCCTAAAGGGAAGTTGAAAGGATACCTTGGTAAACCTCTATTTTTCCTTTTCATTTTTTTGTTTTGTTTTGTTTGTTTGTTGTGGTTTTTTCAGTTTTTTGGGTGGTTTTTTTTTTTTTTTTTTTTTTTTTTTGCCACTAGAGGCAACCTGAGCAGCCACCTGGCTCCTAGTCCTGGGATTATCTCTGCTATATCTTCTTTTGGGCTGACACAAGTACTGCTTGGCCTCTTGGCAGAGGAATTGATACAGCTCAGACACAGACAATTCTGGCAGGAGTGGGAGTGGAAGGCTGTGAGCCTGCTGGTTTAGGCTGGCACTGCTGCCGGACATCAAGCCACAAGCTCGGCCTAAGACTTGTCCTCTGTTCTCTTTAACAAATCCTGCTAATGGACCTGCTGCCAGGGAATTTGTTTCAGGCCCCTTTGATGTCAGAGGCACACACAGAACAAGCACCTTCCCAGGGGTGTGGATTTTTGGTGGCATTTGGGTGTGTTCAGTTAAGAGGCAAATTGCACAAAACTTGTGAGTTATTCTGCTGGCTTGGATCAGGCCCCACGAGCTGACTCATGTCTCAGCTCTCCTGTTAACTTCAGAGTGCCGTGCTGTGGAGTGGCAAACAAGCACCTGAGAGTGCTTACTGCACCTGGAGAAATAGTGTGTCTGAGGAGGGTGAAAGCTTCTGAAGAAACCCTCAGCTCTCACATCTCACAGGTAGGAGCCCCTGATAGAAAGCTCCACTTAATCTGAGGTTTAGCAAGCATTGGCCTGTCAGCTCATGCTTCCCATTGCAAATATTGTGCTGCAGGGCTGCCCAGCAGAGTACTCCTTTTCTTGCAATAATGGACAGTCAAACAAACCCTGATGATGAGTTCAAGATAAAACAAGCCCTTGCAAGCAGTGGTGATGTCTCCTCCTCACCACTGACAGGAGGTGCTCCTCCAAATGTGTTCTCCCTACCTCACACACAGAATGGCAGAAGAGGAATACATGCTGCTTCTGTCTTTCATTTTTGATATATTGAATATCTCAGATGCCAGGGAATTAAGGAAGAGCATTGTAGTGTCTTCACCGGGCACAGAGGTTTGCACAGTCATGGAGCTGCTGGTACAGCATCACACAGTGCATGAAAACACCCCTGATGCTACGAGTGCACAAAGGTTGAGGAAAAGGAACTGATGATTTTCATTCATAAGCATGAATCCTAATCCCTAAGTGATGGCAGCCTGTGCAGATGTATTTGTCATAGCTTCAGACCTTTTTCCAGTGGGGCTCTGAGCCCCTGCAAGTATGGAGATTGCCCAGCCTCCCTGGACAGCCTGTTCCTGTTCTCTGTTTGATGTCTTTGGAGTCAAAAGGCTGCAGTTCCACATACATCTGACAGTGAGATTTCAGCTCTTTGGACAAGGTGTGTAAAAGTCTTTAGGAGCAAATAAGCAGAAAGGCATCCAGTGGATTGTCTAAGCAGGTCAAATTGACTGCAGTGGAAAGTCTGACTGGCTTGGAAATCCCATTAAAGAGAGCAGCATGTCCTTTGTGTGCCCCATCTTGGTCTTGGTCGGGGTTTCAGTGAGTGACTGAACAGAACAGAAAACTTTTCTTCTTTTTTTATATTGATTCAAAAATATTCTGTTCTCCATTCAGAATTCAATCAGAATTCTGATTTTTTTTCTTTTTTTTCTTTTTTTTTTTTCATATTTATAGAAGACAAGGAGGTGCAGATAAAGGATCTCAAGCTCTCTATGTGGAAGTGCACCACAGCTACTGAACTGAATCACTTCTGTTACTGTTGTGCAGGGGAGTCTAACCTTCCTTAACATCCTTCCTACCAGCCACCCCCTCCAGTCTTTTCATCTTTCCCTGTCGTGCTGCTATTTCAAAGTAGCACCAGTATGGTAAGGTCTCACTGGTTTTGATGCACTTCTTCAGTTTGGCTGCCAGAAATCAATGTTTTGTCTCTTCTACAGTGATAAAATGTATTGTTCTTTCTACATAAAAAGAGAGACTCAGGTGTTGCATCCAAAAATCAGTCACACAGTGAAAACAGATTAATTTACTTACAGAAAAGCATAACCTAGAGTATTCATCAAAACAAAACAAAAATTAAAAATAAAAACCTTAAATAACATATGTGATGTTTTTCTGGATTCTTACTTGAACAGGTTTTATAACCCATAATATATCTGTATACCCATAAAATATCTGTATTTCTTCAGGTTCAGAGTGTAACATGCTGTTATATCCATAAGTTTCAAACTGCTAAGCTCATTGCTTCTGCTGCTGAGTGATGTTTTGCTATTCACCTCTGGAGTCTGAACAATGAAATGTGATGTTGTTTATACTCTGGGCTACATTAAATACACAAAACAGTGAGTGTGGCTTTATTTTATTTGGGATTTTTCAGTTTGGGAGATATTCAGCTTGTTAGACCAAGGAGGAGAAGGGCTGGTCAGAGACCTCCCTTAAGTTCTTAAGTTTCTAGACCTTCTTAAAAGTCCCTGTTTAAAATAATAACTCACTCTGAAATACTTCTCTCTTCAGCTTCCTCCATGACAGCAAGACAGTGAAGCCCTCTTCTTCCCTCTTCAAAATACTAAACAGAATTTCTTCTCTGGAGGTAAACTTTTGGTGCCTTTCTGCCGGAATCCACATCATTAGGGGTTGGCAGCTGTAAAAGCAGAATAAGCTGACTGAGGCAGATCCTGTTCAGAACCTTCCCTGTGGGTTACCAGCCACGCTCCAGGACATGTAAATATGTTGCATTCCTGTTGCAGAACTGCTGCAGTTAGCAATCCAGTTTGTTAAAAGACCCTAAAATTAGCAATGTCTTCATAAAGTTGGTGGTAAATTGCTTTATTCAAGAGGTATTCTTTGAGCCATCGCTGCTTGCTCAGAAGAAAGGCAGGAGAGCAGAACATTCTCCCTAAATTCTGGCATCCCGATTTTTACCACTTATGTGCAGCTGACTGGGTCACTCAACAGTGCTCCTAAATTGCCATGTGAATACAACCACAATAGATAGAGGAATAAGCATTCATAGGTTTGCTTCCTTGCTTTGTTTTTTAGGACATGACTTTTGTCTTCTGTTTGCCACACCAAAATATTCTCAAGCCCCAGTTTTAATGTGTGGGGTTTTTTTTGTTTTGGTTTGGTCTTCTGGGGGGTTGGGGTTTTTGTTTGTTTGTTTGTGGTTTTGTTTTCGGTTTTGTTGGGTTTTGTTTGTTTGTTTTTGTTGGGGTTTTTGTGGTTTGTTTGTTGGGCTTTTGGGGTTTTTTTTCTCTCTGCAGCATGCTTGGTGGGTTGAGATTTTGCACACTTTACGGGAAGTTTTTACTTTACGAAGGGAAAATCTGCTCAGACGTTGGATGGCCTCCCTCTAGTGGCTGTTACTGTGGAATTAAAATAGGGCTGTGATCTACTGAAGCCAAGGTTGTGTCTGTGTCAACCACTGCATGCCATGAAAGTGAGTAAACTTGGGAAGAAGTCTTATGCCACATCAAAATACAAAACAGAACGTTATTGCCAAAGCTTAGTTACTGCTTTTTTAGTCCTGAAAATACTTGTCTTCCCCACTTTCCATCTCTCCCTCTGTGTCATTACACAGGATGATCTAAAGACACTGGCAAACTAAAACCTGCATGTAAATAATTTTTTAATTTTTTTTTTACAGTTCAAGTTAGTCGGCCAAGTAAGATAAATCTGAAACTAGCTAACAGAAAATCAAATAGTCCTTTTAAGAGCTTTGTATTCAGGTTTATGTCCACTTTCTGGGACCTTTCTTCACAGAACTGGGGTAAAGTGCTTTGGAATACACATCAACAGGTGCCTGGCTGCTAACATGATTGTCAAGTTTCTTCGCTGAGAGCAGCTTTCATGACACAGACAAGATGTCAACCCAAAAGACCTAAAGATTTAATTTAAGAAATTAAATCCCTCTTCTGCAACAGCTTCAGTGTGATACTGCACATGATCATTCATGTAACCTTCCCAACCAGCACTGCCCTCTGAGCACTGTTTGAACAATGAGCCACTAACACACAGGCCCTTCACATGAGCTTAGTGGAAAGTACTGAATTTTTGCTTTGGTTTTTGTTGCTTGTTTTTTTGTTGGTTGGTTAGTTTAAGGAAGGAGACTAACAGAACAAATTCAAGCATGATATAGTTGGAAGGAGTTATTGAAACCCAATTACAACCTATGATGTTATATACTAATACATATAGATTTAGGCAGATCACAGGACATATCCAGGATATAAACAGATAAGAGTTTATCCTCTGCTTATCACTAATTATCACCTTCTACTTGTCGTTAAAAACACCTTATACTAGCCCAGGTTTCTCAAAGTCCTATCCAACCTGGTCTTGAACACTTCCAGTGATGGGGCATCCACAGGTGCTCTGGACAACCTGTCCTGTGCCTAACCACCCTCACAGTAAAGAATTTCTTCCATATATTCAATCTAAAACCATCCTCTTAGAGTGTAAAGCCGTTTCCCCAAGTCTTATCCCTACATGCCCTTGTAAAAGGTTCCTCTCCAGCTCTCTTGCAGGCTCTCTTTAGGTACTGGAAAGATGCTCTAAGGTCAGCTGAGAGCCTTCTCTGCTCCAGGCTGAAGAACCCCAACTCTCTCAGCCTGTCTTCATAGGAGAGGTGCTCCAGTCTCTGATCATCTTTGCAGTCTGTTATCTTTAAAAATCTGTTCATAACAGATGGCAATAAATGTGATGTGTGGGAAGTTTTGGAAATGCTGATACAATGGCAAATAAGAAAGATATCTGACAAAACAGGAATGACCCCAGGACATCCACAAAAATACTGGAAGGCACTGCCTTCCAGGAGTACAAAACTACTGACTTCACATTATTCACCATCTCCCAAATTGAGCAAACTAGGCATCTTTGTAAGTTAATTAAAAAGTAGGGTAAAGTGTAGCTCAATATGGGTAAAAAAAAATAATTTATCATATTTTTCTTTAGTTGCTTGAGCAACTGATTTCAGATTCAGAAGTTTCCTGGGGTGCTGTTCTTAAAAAGACAGTTTGTCTGAGAAGTGGTGCTGCTTATGAAAGTTAAAATAAATTTTGTCATGAGCTGCTCGCTCTACTTTTGTTCACCTCTTTTCTCCCATTCCATCATGGTTAGCAGAGTTTTGTCCTTGAAAACCAGGAACACGAAAGAGCCACCCTGTGGGCAGCAATACTGAGCAGTGCTCTGGAAACAAGAACAGCCACCATCAGCACTGCCCTGGTCAGGTGTGGAGACAGCCACAAGAGAGATAGGTCAGCCCCTCCGACTGAGGGGTTAAAGGGGTTAAATTAAAGCCCCCCTTTAATTTCGTGACTTTTCTTAGTGGTGGAGGTTTGGAGGAAGGACAAGCATTGCTTCAGAGCCTGAACTTCTCTCACTGACAAAGGCAACACAACCCCAAAGGCAACATCCCCTCTAAACCCTTTGGGTTTTTTGCTATTACAATTCCAGCGAGAGCTGTTCTGCACGTGTTGACTCCCAGAGGCAGCCCCTTCCCTTTCCTCCTTGCATCTCCACCACAGATCATGTAGACAAACACTGGAGGCTTACACAACATGAGCCACTGCGCTCCCATTTCTGTAACATGCACACTTAAACCAATATTAGGCTGGAAATCTTGCAGCACAAAAGGCTGCCTGTTTTATCTTAACCTTCCAAATGCCATACTTGTGATTCCAGGGTCAAACCTATCTACCAACAGGCAAATTTCCACCAGCCCCCTGAAACAGCCTGTGCTTCCCCTTCAGCATTTCTCTCTAGGCAAAAGGACAACTTCTTTACACTCCTATGCCACCAACTGATCTGAGCTTTTCTCCTGCACTTTACAAGCTGATGCACAGGAGTTTGCTCTTTAGAAACCTGCCTGCACTCTTCCCATCCTTGGGAATATTTTTCTGCAAGACATGATTGAAGTCAATGGTAACTTTTGCTGGGCACTGGAGCCATATATTTAGGTTTGGGAAACATGCAGGGCTTGAGGTGTGTCACCTATAAGTGGGCTGCAGGACACTTATAATCAGCAGGCACATGCCCCAGTGCTGCCTGCCCCTCAGGTGGGGTTCCTGCCTTGCCAACAGTGAGCCACGTGCCCACTCCAGCACCATGACCTTTGGAGAGCCCCCACTGCCCACCACTCACCCCCACTGTGCCTCAGCAGCTCAGCACTGACCAGCAGCACCAAGGTGGCCACCACCATTCCCTTCACCCATCTCCATCACAGTGCCCATCCCTGTACTGGCCAGCACCTCCTGGGTGATCCTGTTCCTGAAGCCAATGCCACAAGCCACCTCCCACAACTGAGAAGGGCAGTCTTCCCAGCATCCACAATCCAGCCACCAGTTTTAGGAAGATGGAGAGAAGCCGATGAGCAGTTGTGGGTAGGATGGAAAGGGTCACCTCTTAACCCTGTACAGCAACAAGAATTTGTCTGTCCAGGTGAATAAGACACCATGCAAGAGTGATTTGCTCTGAAATTCTGGCATACCTGTTTTCTTGTTTGCCCGGCAAGGCAAGTTATCTCACCTGACCAGGAAAGGGAGGTAGCTGGTAAAGATGGGGGGGCAGTCCTCAGGAAAAAAAGGTTTTCTTTCAAGATGAGTTTGCAACAATGGAGGTAAAAAACCCCAGCACCCCTCCTTAAATATGTTCAAAGGCTCAATTTCATGTTTTGCCACCAGAAATTTTCATTTCTGGGGTATGCAAAAGCAAAAATGTGTGTGTGGCGGGTTGAAAGTTTAGTAAAATAAACTCAAGATTGTTGAGCTTCAAAGCAGACCTCAGAACTTAGAAAGAAAGAATTAAAACTCAGAAAAAAGCAAGAAGCTTATTTAAAAGAAAGTGTTCTGATTTAAGGCATTGCTTGTCATCTTCTTGAGTTGTTAGGCTGCTGACAGTCATAAGAGTGCTAAACCTCACCTCCTGTGTTTAAAAATCTGATGGATTATAAGGAAGAAGTCTCAGTTCTAGTAGCTTCCTCTGATATGTTTTGGAGGAAGCTTTTCTGAGCTGTTTTTGACCCATAAACTAATTCTAGTGTATATGGGAGAGTTGCAGTCCTGGTTTAGAGGAGCTGAATTCTAGAGGGTGGTTCAGGAAACACTTGCTTTTCCCGGTGGGAGTGAGCTGGACTTGTGGGGACATGCTGAGTGCCAAGGACAGGCAGTGGGAGAGTTGCTTTGCAGGAACTGCCAGTGCCCACCCCAGCACCCATTTAGGCATGGTTCTGCAAATTTCCACCCTGGCTGTGTTGGCATCAGAGTTTGTATCTCAACATGTGCAACAGAGCTTTAGGTGTGGTCAGGTGAATTTGCTCATAGGTGAAAGGAGGGGAAAGGCTCAGGGGGTCTGGCTGGATCTTCATCCTGAAACAACCCAGGGCTGTTGGCAACTCAGCATTTGGGAATGTCAAGAAAATCTCTGTTACTGCTGGACTAAATTTTGTTCATTACATGCATGAGTTATCACAGACATTACCTGATGTTGGTATTTAGAGAGAAAACCAAATCTTCTTTAAATTATTCTCATCTAATTTTGTTCTTCAAGAAGCTGTGCTCTTTGAAGCCTCTTACACCAATGTCTAATAGTTTAAGAGATAAAGGAGAACCAAATAAGGGCGCACAAGCCCATTTAGTAGCTGTGCCTTTTTAACAAGTCTTATTGAAGACATCTCCTTATCCCATCGTCATTAAGTGCTGTTTCGGTGAGAACAGTTAGTTGTGAAGAAAAGGATTATTCCTTTGCAGTACTTAAATTCCAATGACTCTGAATTGCATATAGACCAAAGCTTGCTTTAATTTATATCTTCTCAGGTGAATGGATATTTGAATGGGGGCTAGAGAACAAGAGCAATTTTTCAGAAATTCTGCAATTAAGGTGTTTTTGTGGCTGCTGCCATGGTGTTGCAACACTTTCTTTTGAGCAGGTTTTTCAAAAGAGGAAGGTTTTGATGGTGAGATTACAACAACTTTGTGGGCTTGAGACTCAAAAACAGTCACAGGAAAATCCCTATGTTTTTAATACATTATTCCCATGAGAAGTTCTTGCTCAATCAGGAAGTCTCATTAAAATAATGAAGAATAGGAACAAAAGAATGAGGATTAGTTATATGAGTAATGATGAAGACATAGGTACAAAATATCTTTTTTCTAGAGCATGGCTTATTCAACCAGCATCACTGTCTGGAATCATATTAAAAAACTTATGTGTCTTTGTCTGTCTGACTTTTGAAGGGTGGGGACTAAGCTAAGGAAAATTAACAATTATACCAGGAAGAACAGAACCACATTAGTGTATATTAGTATGACATAAAGTGTTGCAGGGAAGGTTGTTCCAGGAGCCCATCTACAAATGACAGTGGGATGGAGAGGCACCAAAATGATTTTGAATTATTAAGTGGTGGTGTGGTGAAAAGTTCAGTGCAAGCTAAAGCATCTGAAAAACACTGCAGGTCTGTCTGTTCAAGCAACTGGCCACGTAAAAACTTAAAAATAAGGAGATGGCTAACGTGGTAGGTTAATACGTTAGTAGTGCTACTCAGAATTTTCTGGTGCTTCTCTTTCATCTCACACTCACAACCAAGGGGTGTGAATGAGGTGTTCTTTGAGCTAAGAGCTCTATTTGGGAAGTAAGACTACTGCATCAGATAAACTGCAGTGAAGGACAATTCCGATCTCCCTTGTGATCCTACTGCTGCTACTGGAGATATACCTGTGGCCATTTTTCTTATTTTTCTTATTTTTCTTTTCTGTATACCATTCAGCTCCCAGCTGAGGAGTTGACACCAGGATGATGCAGATATACTTTCAAAGTCTAGGAGTGGTTTAACACTCCACCAAACAAAACTATCCACCATTTTCTTTCCTTTGCAATAATAGACAAAATTTATGGCTACATTAGCAACCTTCTTCCTGCTTGGAGAGAGCTGAGGTGAGTCTGATGCTTTGAGTTTGGACAGCCACAATAAGCAGCTGTGTCAAAACCACTTGGAATTGTGGCTGGCACACAGCTGTGTGAATCCTTGGAAAAGTAAGCACAAACTAGAATGCAGCATCATCTTCCATTGATCCCCAGTTCTGATGTCGGATTAGCAGCAACAAAAAGTATGCTGAAAGATTGCAGGTTTCGGCTGTTCATGTTCTCAGCTGCCTCCATCTGATGGGAAGCAGCCCTGTGGTTAATGTGACCTACCCCTGCAGATGATGAGTGCTCTGGGCTTATGGGCTTGCACAGGACGCGGTGGGCTACCTGCTCTGGCAGCAGCCAGCACAGACCTGGGCACTGGGCACAGGGAAGGGAGTGAATGGGTGATTGCTGTGGCAACCCCTGTTGTTACAGGAAAACTTTCTCTTGCAGCTCTTAGCCTGAGGGGATTGCTGAGCGTTTAGCAGCTCTTATATTTCGATTGGTAATCCTCACTGAATCGCTGCCTCAGCCCAGAGATCCAGCAGTAGCTGAGTGTGTTCCCACACCTCCCTGCAATAAGTGCATATGGGGAGATATGGGGAGTACTGATATGAGGTTACTGATGCTGGGCTTAGGGTGAGATGGGAAAATCAATGTCTGTGTGTGCATGTTCTCATGCAGGGTGGTGTTTTGCCTTTTTTTTTTTTTCTTTTTTTTTTTTTTTTTTTTTGGGGGGGGGGTGGGGGGGGTTGTTTGGTTTTTTGGGGTTTTTTTGTTTGGATTTTTTTGGTGGTGGTGGTATTCAAGAACCATAAAAGTGGTGGCCAGAACCACAAATGACTGCCAGACCCTGCTCTTACACTTGTCATCAGAGAAGGAAAGCAACAGGAAAGGAGAACATTGGAAAACTGGTCCCCAGAGCAGCAGCAGATGTTGCACATATCCTATAAAAGCAGGTAGGAGACAATGCCTCTGATATATTTCCCAGGCTGAAGTAACAATGTCTTTCTAACAATGCAAAGAGGACAAAGGCCAACTTACCAAGAAGCTGTTTAGACAGACTCCAGGAAGGGTTATTTTGGCAACAAAGAGCTTCTAGTGCTCAGGCATCTTGTGCACACTCACCCTTAGCAAGGAGAGAAGAGGTGAGAGTGCAAGCACATTCTGTTATTCTACAGGTGAGCCAGTTCTGAAAAGCAGTTTAGTCCAGTGCATTAGACAAGGAGTCAGGTGTCAGTGTACCAGTGCTGGCTTTGCCAGTGGTACAAGACCTGCTTTAAGACACTGGGAATATCATTGCACCCTTTTCTGCCTGCGTCTGTGAATGGATAATAAAAGCACTGATCTCCCTTGTAAAAGCATGTGGGTGTCTCTGAATGAGAAGTGCTGTTCTTACTTCTTGTGGCCTTTGTTTCCCCAGTTGAAGAAGTAAATTGTTGGTGACCAGCAGAGGTGTATGTCAATGGATTCACCTCTGAAGGATTGTTTTCACCCGAGACTGCTTGTGTCCCAAATCATTCATAGGCTGTGACTATATTGCATGAAAGTGAGGGCAGGAATTTGGCTTGGAAGAAGCAAGGGGGCCTCAATAGCACGGCCTGGGGATGCACATCTCTCCCATGGCCATCAGAACCTACTTTCTGGTTTATTTGAGCAGAGAGAGGAAAGGTGTCCCAGTGCTGGCCTGGGACATGGCCACTGACTCGCACTGTGACGGTGCATGATTCTCCAGAGTCCTGGGGAAAGCCATTAAGGGCCAGACAGACACTTCAGACCTACATACCTTGGAAATACTTTCCTTTAATTCCCCCATGATTCTCCTTCTTATCTGAAAGGCGACTTTCAAGAATTTTCTGTCATGCAGGAGCCTTGTGCAAGATAAGTGGCCTGAGACAAATACCAAAGATAAGTTAAGGCTGTTATTTGAAAACCGGCTGGATGGGATTGAAAGTCTTTAGCCTTTAAGGGAGTAAGAAAAAGTCTTAGTCTTCATTACATGACTCTAGGCAAATAAGCATGCTATTTTAAGATTTGTGGAAAAGTCTTTTTTTTATCTTTTATCTGAACTGAGATTATCATGGCTGATACTGACACTATAAATAACTGTTTGGTTTAGTTTTTTCATGGTATGCTATCCATCCAAACTGGTCCTTAAATGACTCCTCTGCTTGCCTGGAGGCCTGCAACTTTTTGTTCTAACAGCTGGACCGTCTTGACATCATTATGTCCCTTTGATATGCCTGGAAACTTAAGGGAAGTGGCTTGGTCAAACTTGGACAGGAGTTTTTTGTTAGAGCCTGGAGTTGAGTCCTGGGCTAGCATCCCACACACTGAGAGGGATGAACTCTCACCCCAGAGATGCCCAGCACTCTTGGATCTGACTTGGATACCGTCGAGTGTGTGACTGAGTGCTATCCTTGTAAGTTTGGGTTCAAACTCCTGTGCAACCACAGCCTCTGAGCATATCTGTCAGAGCCACACGACCACTTTTGGACAGGCAATCTAACATGATGGCAAGGGAAAAAAGGATGAGGAGAAAAAAACATATGTGCTGTAGAAATGTTGCATCTTTCAGATGCAAAAAGACCAATCAGAAAAAATGTTATGCCTATACTGGAAAACATACAGTGGTTATCATGGAAATAACAATGAAATATGCAGGCTATGTGAGCTACACATTGCAATACAACAAATGTCAACCACCTTTCTGACTCTGGAGAACGTATCTGGTCTCAGGTTTATGGCTTCTGAGGCAATGGGCTGTAATAAGATCACAGCAACCAGCTTCCTGGAAAAGTGATCCAGCTACAAATAATATATTCTCATAATTATATTGTAAGTATCTTGATCAGTATTCACTTGTGCTTCCTGTGCAGGCCAGTTGTAAAATACAGTTATCAGAAATGCACTATGCTCATAAAGTCATGTGATAATTTGAAAGTTAAAGTAAACATGCTCTGCCTCTGTTACTGCTCCCTATGTTTATTTCCCAAGTTACAGTAGGGAGAAGGTGGAAAGAAAGAAAAAGAGAGGAGAAAAAATTTACCTGTGCTTCCATTCCTCATATCTCTGCTTTGGGCTGCTGGGAAGGTCTTGGCAGTGGGAAGCAGTGGAGTCCTCCCAGATGCCTCTAAAAGCAGCATGTGTGAGGGTGAAATCCTCTTCCTCTTCAAATCCTTTCCCAGCCATGTGAAAAAAGTGAAAGCAATAGTAAATGCACACAGTAAAGATGAAAATCCTGGTTCTTATTCTGCTTCTCTGCATAAATTCTTGACCTTGTACAATGGAGTTTAGGCAGTAGTTACAATTTTCGTGGGTTTTTTGCAATTGCTATGGAAGAGCTGCTGTATGTGGTCCCATAGAAAAGCATGTGAAGACTAGAAGTCGACTCCAGCCTGAATTCAGGATTTTCTGGGAGGAATTGACTTCAATTTGCTGAAAAACAAAATTTCCCATACCAAAATGAACATCCTGTACAAAAATTCTTTATTACAATGTTTGCATAGATTGCATATTTTAATCTTTATTACTTCTCTTTTCATCATCTCAGATTTTACAGGTGAATTAGCTGAAATGTCCAAGGATTTCTGTTTGAACTTAGATCCCCAGCCATCTTTCTGCTCAGACATGGAATGGTAGTACCTATTCTGGACAGCACAGACACCTCTCCCTCAATGCTCAAAAAGGGCCAGTAAGATTATTTGATAGGTCAGTCTTGTATAATGATTAAATTTTTCATCTCAGTTTTGCCAAATCAGCTTCAGATTATGCTTCTGCATGTGTATGTGTATCTACACCTATGAAATAGAATCATAAAATGGTTTGGGTTGGAAAAAGATCTTGAAGATTTTGTAGTTCCAAACACCTTTCCATGGGCAGGGACACTTCCCACTAGACCAGGTTCCTCAAAGCCCCGTCCAACCTGGCCTTGAAGACTTCCAGGGATGGGCCATTCACCACTTCTCTGTGCAGCCTGTTCCTTTGCCACACCACCACCACAGCAAAGAATTTCTTCCTATATGTAATCTAAACCTACCCTTTTTAAATTTAAGTCCATTCCCCCCATCCTGTTACTGCATACTCTTGTAAGAAGTCCCTCCCAGCTTCGTCCATGTGTGAAACAAGCACAAGTGTGTGTATCTACAGAAAAAAACAAGTGAAAGTGTCCTCACCTGGGATCCTGCAGGGCATCACCCAGGAGTGCCCCTCAGGGCTGTTGGTGTCCTCGGGCCATGCCAGCAGATGGAGAACACCCTGGTTCTCCAGCACAAGCCCCACCAAGAGCCAGATGATGGCCACGTAGGCAGAGACAAAATAGATGGTCAGGTTTTGTGTCTGGGGGCATCTTGCACACAAGTGTCCACAGCATGAAAGAAAAGGAAGAGTAAAATTGCTCCCTTTGCACATATTTGGTGCAAGTGGGGAGGTGGGGAGGTGGCAGCACCCTGGGTGTGATGTTCTTGTCCCCAAGGCCCTTCAGCAGCTGGATGATCCCCCTGTTGTTCTTCAAGGAGAGGTCCTGCCTACAGGTGTGAGTAGGTAGCACCAGGGCACAGCCAAGGCCAAGCAGGTCTCTCCTGCAGTGGAGGTCAGTGCACAGTGGGAGATGCTGCCCTAGACCACCTCCTTTGCCCAGGAAATGAGGGAGGTGCTGAGAAAGCAGTGCTGCCTGCTGGAAGGGAAATGGCTCCTTGAACAACATCCATGTGAACATAGTAGACATACTGGAGCATGAGCAGCTCCCTGAAGAAAAGCTTGAAGGCCTCAAATTCTTTGTGCAACGTGCTGGTGCGCTGGTTCTGTGTGACCTACTCTGTGCAGTTAGGTTTTCTGAATGGTGTTTTCCTTCAGAAGGACACCTTATCTTCAGTAAGTGCTTTGCAGGCTTCTGCTAAAATCAAACTCAGAAGTTCAGCCTTGTAAGAGGTTTTTGTGCTTGCAAATGAACAGTGTAGAAAACAAATGGAAGTGAAACACTGTGACTCAGAACAGCAAAAAGGCAGTATCTGGGTGTTGCACAGAGGAGCAATTCATTGCTCCTCAGAAAAAGTTTCTCTTGAAATACAATATCAGACATCACCAACAGCTTGTTTTGATGGCTGTGCTGGCTTCCTGCTGGAGGACGCATGGATCCATCTGATGCAGAGTGTGCAGCTGCTGCTGCCCTTACTTTCAATATTAATAGTTGCATAGTCATCCCTGATGTGCAAGCAGCGTAAGTAAAGAACAATTTGCAGATGGAAGCTGCTCCACAGCACCCTGAAGATTAAACAGATATGTTGCATAATTACTGTCTTGGTAATGAGCAGCTGGCACATATTTCAGAGTGTCCCCAAATTCAATTTATGGATATGTTCTTAACTGCGTCCTCCCCACTCTCCCTGCATGAATCATATAGCTGTTAAATTTTCTGTGCATGTACCCTATGACAGGAAAACCTCATATATATCTCATACAATTCTTTGGGTTTTATTTGCAGATTTTTTTTTAACCACCTCAGTGTGTCAGACATCACTGCTTCTGAATTGTGAAAGACTTGTAACATGAAATAAATACTACTTCAGTATGCCTCAGTGACAATTACACTACTAGATGAAGCAAATATATAAGCTATTGTGGCCTTTCTGCTCTTCGATATTCTGGATAAATATAATTTCTAGAAGGCAATTATCAGAAACCTATTTCAATACATACCATTTTCCAGCCAAAGAACACAGGATGAAGAAGAACCACTCATCCATCTTCCATCTCTGTATTTCTGTCTTCACTATTCTTCATTTCTCATGTAAGGCTACCAATACTCACATATAAGAAGCAAGAGAAATTTGCCCCTGTGTAGAGTTATGTCACAGCCATCAGTTTTTTTTCAGCAATGTTTTCATTTCAAATTTGAAATCTGACAAACAGTTTCTGCTAAGAGTCATGGATGACTTGTGATGAACTCCAGGCTTACATCCATCACAAGGAATTGGGTTAGCAAAACCTGCTATTTAAACTATCTAAACTAACCCTAGGCTTTCCAATGAGACATTTGTATTTCTAAGAACTGTGGATGCATCTGGTATAACATGCTTATGCAATGAGAGCTTGACATAGCTCTGACTAAAATGAAATCCTTGGTAAGTCTCCTTGTTCCAGCTGTGAGTCTGTTCATCTGGATCTCCTGCCATGATACAGCATGTTTGGGGCGTGTAAACTTTTCTCAATATCACATTCTTTTGCTCCAATGTGAAACAATGCTGAGGCAAAATCAGTTGATCTGAGATTTTGCTAGTAAATGTTCTGAGTGAGCAGTGCATTGTACTGCAGAAGGAGAAATATCATCACCCATCTTCCAGCTCTTGCAGACAAGTCACCCCTGACACTGGCAGATCTCTCTCAGAAGCTGCACTTCCCTCCCATCCTGGGCCCCAACAGTCTCCAGGATTCTCTGTTCAAGAAGATTTCAGGCTGCTGGCATTGGCTTCAGCCTATTGAATAGAGTCACAAGATGTAATTAGGAGAGGAGCCCTGGAGAAACTTTGTAAGGATTTATGGCCAGAATGTCCCCCAAGAGGGGCAGTGGTGCAGGACAGACCTGGCAGTCAAGCTTACCTGGAGAGAGCAAGCAGCTGAGCCACTCCTCACTGGGCAGTCAGCAGGGACAGGTAGGGATGGCTGTCTCACACTGGAGGTCCAGGGCAATGCTCTTCGTGGACACCAGTGCTTTCAGGAGGAGAACAGCTCCAATGGAACTGAGGAGCTGGAATGGAGATGTGCAAAGTCCCAGGAAGTAACAGAGGCTCACCTGATGCTGACCAACAGTACAGCTTGTGAAAAGATGCATAGATCCTGAACTGAGACCACTATCCAAGTCTAGCAAAGAAATGCACAGCCAACACCACCATGAGGGGAAAACATGTCCCAGCTCAGTCACTGGTGAATGCTGTCCTAAGAGTGCAGACCTGCCCAGAGTGCTTCAAACTCATTCCTAATTTGATTGTTACACTGAATTATATCCAGGAACAAGCACCACTCCCATGTCTGATGCCTCAGAAGGGCGAATTGCCATGACAGCTGGTGACTGTCAGACCAGCAGCCTCTTGCTGTCCTCTGTGCAGTCCACAGACTGTAGAATTCATAGCCTTCCCACCTCCTCACTAGGTCAGCTGGCTGCAACACCATTTCTCCCTTTCTGCCATAGTCTTAACATGAGACCTCCATCCAGCTGGAATTAGGAGGGTATGTAAGGGGAAAAGCATGGGGAAAGATGCCAGCATTCCTGCAGGAGTCAGGGTTTCACTGAGAGAGGTCTCAGCTGGGGGCAGATAGCACAGGTAGCTTTTCTGAAGTACAAAGGCTGAGATCTTTCAGGGCATTTAGATGTCTTGGAAACTGTCAGATCTTTTAAAACTGAAGTAGGCACAGTGTAATCTGCTACAGAGCTAGGGAAGCCTCTAGGATCTCAAAAAATATACATTATATATATGTATGTATGTAATGAGATTCTTAGTTGTTGAAGCCTGCATTATTAGCATGGTCCATTTGAAACAAGTAAAGCTACAAGCAGGAAATGAGATGAGCCTGCTCTTCACAAGAGTGCAATTCAAGATTTAATTTTTCCTTGGTGTGTTTTGTTGTTAGTTTGGGTTTGGGTTTTTTTGTTTGTTTGTTTGTTTTCCCCTTGCACAGACATTGCTGCAACACCTTTGCAGAAATCCAGACTCACTGTGATCCTTTGGTACCAGTAGTCTTGGGGGAAAGAAGGCTGCATGCTTGGTGCTACTTCTTAATCCCAGTGCCTTGATTCTTTGGCACAGTTAATATTTAGATACCTGAAAACATACATGTAAATGACCGCTGTGGGAAATCAAGTTGTCAAAACCTTTGGGGTTTTGAGGGACTTTTTGGGTTTGGTTTTTAGCACTAGTTCTGCCTTCTGCTGCTTTGTGTGAAATAGACCCATGCTTGAATTATAGGCAAAAATCACCAAACCAAACTAACCCTTCCTACCCCAGGAAAAAAAAAAAAAAAAAAAAGAAAAGTGTATAACTCACATGAGCCACCTCAATGGAAAAAGTCTTTTTCAGGTATTGGTGTTGTTGATTTACAGACTCATCCAAAGTTCAGGTGCAAGGAGTAGACAAATCTAGATGTACATCTGAGCCATATTATGGCATCTATCACCAGCAAGGTGTGAGGAAACATCATGAGGATCCTGGCTTCTTCTGTTGTATATTATATTGGATCTCTGCATATTCTGGGTGCAAGAACAGAGTTATGGGACAAAAAAAATAACAGATGATTGAGTTTACCATGCAATTTAACAATTAGCCTGTGTAAAAGGGCTCTGTGCTGGCCGAACTAAAACTGCTGTTGACTGAGACTTGCAGTGCCACTCCTTTCTATTGTTCCCTGGACCTGCATTGAAGTAATTTTCATTTTAGCATGAGAGGAGTTTTTTGTGTGGCTCCTGTAGTAGAAACATACTTCCCAGTAGGATTGGGGATTGAAATTGTCTTCCAGGTGGATGAATGAGAATAGACCTTTCCAGACAATGAGGATATTATCTGAGGAATAGAGTTAGTACTCAGTAAGCTGCTCTTGGCCTTAATAAATACAGGTAATTGGTTTCAGCTAATTTGTTAGCTAATTAAAAAGCAAGATGCACAGGTTTTGCACATTGGTTTTGAGTTCCTGTTTGGCCTCAGTTAGTAGTGATGAATGTGATGCATTTCAGTTTTATTTGGAGTCACTTGGCATATTTTATTCTGTTGTTAAGACCATCAGTATCATGATATTCCTTTTCCTGGTCCTCTCATGCAAAGTTGTCAGTTTGAACTGCCACCACTGTTAAATTGTTAAATTCACATTGAGCCTGTAGGGAGCAAACAATTCTTCCTCAGTGTGTTTTTTCTGGTTAGGAAGTGCAGGTAGCTGCTGTTTTGTGCCCAAGTAAAGGATCTCTTCATTCCTCACCTTTCTGAATGGAATGAGACAAAACTTCTTTGGTCTTGTGTTGGTTTGGGGTATCCTACAATGTGCATGGTCTCTCTAAAACTCTCCCCTTGGAGCAGCCCTGTCTTCTCTCAAACATGCTTTACTCACCTGCTCTGTCTGAGCTGGAAGGCAAATATATGCACTGTATAACACAGGGGAAGTGAAAGCAGACTCTGAGCGCAAAAGCAGTCATAACTTATTCCTATCTTTCCTCTGCCCTCCCTTTTTCCTTGTTTACAGCAGTCCCTGACGTTCCTGCACTTCCCAGCCAGCCACAATCTGACTGTTGAAAGAGAAGAAAATCCAAACCTACCTGGAGCAGGAGTTCCCAGGCAGAGGCACTGACACCGGACAGTCACAGCACAGCAACACAGGCAGCAGGCGGGAGGAGAGATGAAATGACACATCAAGGCAAATGCCAGCACAGCTCACATGGTCCAGCAAAACCATGGAGTAATCTAATTGCACACAGCCAGTGAGCACATCTGTCTGCACAAACAGCAGGGGCCAGACAATGCACCATCTCATCTGCCTTTGTCTTGCTGCGCTCTCAAGCTCCAGGCACAGAGCCTCTTACCCTGCAGGAGCTTCACTGCTTGTCTGCATTTGCAGTAGACTTCTAGTGCAAAGGTTTTGGGAATAGGTAAGCTGCCTGGCCTCTTAGCAGAGCACATTTTGCCAGTCAGACTTACTACTGCTCCAAAGCAGAGCACTCGACAGCTCCCTTCTCCAATTAATTTCCAACAGGGACATGTACTCACCTCTGTGCAAACTACTCCTCATCAGCTGCTCAGGAGCAGCAGCACGGCATTCTCTTCCCTGCTCATTTATCCTCCTGCGCAGGGAAAGCAAGACATAATTAAACACGTCCTAATAGAGGATGGGCAGGCTGTGGTGGTGAAGCTGGTTTTCTTCTGTAAATATGACTAGATTTTATAGCTGACACTGGGGTAGTCGAGGCAGGGATAGACATAGGGATTTGTTTTCTCAATGCAGTTTAATATACACACTAGTGTACAGTAAAGTGCAAATGTACACGTGCAGCTACTATTTGCCCTGGAGGAGTGTCCAAAGGCAGCTTACAATGGGTTTTGCAAACATTTGGACACTTGCTAGCTTTATGAACATGAACCCAAGGTGTTCCCCTCCGTGTGTGAAGTGAGGCAGTTCGTATTAGACCCCCAGAGAGGTGTCAGGTCAGTGTAGTGTTCCTGCAGCCTGGTGTCTGCATGGCCAAGGGTCTGCTCCCAGCTGCAGGTGTGTCAGCAGCTAGAGGAGTAAAGCAACTCCATTTGCAGGTTGGGAGCCACCTGCTCTACCAAGCAAGTCTGACCACAGCCCTGGCTGCTGGTACAGGTGACTGGCTGTGTCAGAGAGAATAGATATATGGATCAGATCACTGTTTTTATTTTTAATCCTCCACTAAACATGTAGCATTATCATGCTCTTTATTCTGACAATATAACTTGTTGCCAGGTACAATATGAGCAGAGAACTCATAGGGATCTAGAAAACACCTACTGTCAAGAATGACTGAAAAATATATATGTTTATTATGGCATTAAAGAAAAAAAATGGGCAGGAAGTCTTCAAACATGTAAAAAAGATAAACCAGAAGCAAATTCTGGTTCAAACGGGAAGGGAGTAGCTGATTCTCTCTGTTCTCTGTGCATAGGACAAGAACTAATCATCTTAGATAGCATCAAAAGAGGTGAAGATCAGACATGATGGAAGCTTTGTAGTGATAAACAGTTAAATGTGGATCAGATTGTCTGGAGAGGCTGGAATTTTCCTGATGATGGTTTTCATTGGCAGGTTAGGTGAAGCTTTTTCAGCAGTTTTACAGGTCATACTGGTTCAGACCTAGTAATTTTCTAGGTCTTTTCCAGCTTTCTTTCCTATGACAATCTATGTTACATTACCATAGCTTGGTTGTAGCTGGGCTGGGGATCCTGTTACACTCAGCAATGGTAACAAGAGGAGTTTGTCATCATTTAGAGATATGCTCATGATCTCTGCTGATTGCAGTTTGGTTAAAATTGAGATGGTCCTGGACCATTGAGGAAGAAAAGAACATTTGTGAGATTTTGTGATTCATCCTAAGCATAAAGAAAAATCATTTAATAAATGCTAAGTCTGTAACAGTTTACCTATTTACAGATGTTTCACATCTCATGTCTTTTCTCATCGTAACACAAATTAGCTTGATGACTGTTCCATTTCTTTTTCCTTCAACGAATTGCCAGGATTCTTTTTCAGAGGAGTGTACTAGGTGTCTGTTAATGTCTTTCTACCTAGGGGAGATTTTTCTCCTCACCACCAGCATCTGTGGGATGCCACCTGGGTTTTGGAGCTGTGGAATATCCCAAAGGGCTTTAGGATTGAATGCATCCCCATCACACTGCACTGCAAGTCTGCTTGGGAGATAATGTTACACATCCTTGACTGCTAGAGCCTGACAGGTTCTTTGTGAGTAATGAGAAGCCACTGGTAGAAGTACAAATGCTGGCTGTCAGGAAAGGAAGCTGACCAATGCTGCACAGCTGCACTTTTCTTCCCACTAGTGGAAATGTCACCCTTTGTAGCCCAAAGTTTCTCTTAAGATTTAGCCTAAGATTTTCAACTTCTGTTGCCTTGTTTTCTCTTTGGAGGCTTTATTGTGTGCCAAGGTCTCCTCAGTGTATAACCAACAGTCTGGCAAAGTAGCCTGTGCTGCTGAGCCCTCCACCTCACACTGCCTGAACCCCAAACTTGCACTAAAAGTTACCACAGTTCTAATGTGAAGATGGGAAAATTTTTCCCCTTTTTTTTTATTTGTCTTTGCCATCCACAGACATATGAGGACCGGTATCACCCTTTTTAGAAGGAGCCCTGCTTCAGGCTCTATCAAGGTTTCACATGATCTCCACATGTTTTTCCCGGTTATCTTCTGGAGCTGCGGATCCGCGCACACCCAAAACTGCTCAGCAAAAGCCTCGAACTCCACTCCTGAGTGTTTCAAATTGCCAAGCACCTTTCTGTTTGGTTTTGCTTAGGGTGGAGGCTCATGTTTATGTTTTGGTCCCTTGTTTGTCTGCTTACACAAAAACCTTTTATGGCTGTCTTACTGGAAGAGGAGTGGCTGCAATCACCATTCCCCATGGGGTGGAAGACAGACCCTGATGGCATTACTGAAGCTGGGACAATCTTGTCTCCCCATATTGGGTCACTGGAAAGTCGCCAAGACAGTTATAAAAGGACAAAGAGGCCAGAAAACTACGGGAAATCTCCTGCCTTGCACGACGTCGCATTCCTCAGCTCCTGCAGACAGCCTTGCCTTGTCTGGTCCTTTCCTGCTACACAACTTCTCCCAGGCTGAGGTTTTCTTACTGGGTTGCCCTGTTACACACCTGGCAGCTGGTATCCTAACATCTGTTTTCTGTCCTGAGACAGGTTATTTCACGGTGCTTTCTGGAGCCTTTCTTTTGCAGCATGTGCAGATTCTGCTTTGAATTACAGTCAAAAGTCATATACTCGGCAGTCAAAAGTGTTTGCTTCTTTTCTTCCAGTTTAGCTCAATTTCTGTTTGGGAACTACTTACAGCTTTTTGACTGTCGCTCACACTGAGAATGCTCCTTGGCCTGAACTCCAAGCCTTTATTTAGGTTTAGATTTTGCTATACTGCTTTTCATTTGCAAAGAATGTATACTTTTCCCTGTACCTACAGCAATCAGAAGAAAGCAGGCAGCTTTATCCCTAAGTCCCTGCTTATTCCATCTCTGTGGGCTCTGTTACATCACTGAGCAAGTTCATGGCAGAGAACCATTTTTGGATACACAGCAGTTATGTCCTTCTCAGAAGATCCTAGTCTATAAATGCTTGCAGGCTGGAAGGGTGCCAGGATAAGTGCAAGGATTTCCTTGCACATCTCCTTTGCTCTTCCAAAGTCCTCAGCACTCGCTAGGGACACAATACTAGTCTGGGATGTTATGACCCTCCTGAGTTCCTGCTCCATCTCAGAGGTGCACAGACAATTGCTTTTCTCACTCTCAGACCCTTTTCACACACACATAGCTCAGCTGCAAACATTGCCCTGCTCCTGGCCATTGGTTGTCAGTAGATTCTGAGATTTCTCCAAGTCAGGTCTTGCTCAGGACATTACTTGAGCTCATAGTCTTGAATGGGGTGGCTTCTGTTGTGACTAAACAGCACAGGAGTCGCTCCTGGTGGCCAGCCTGAACAGACCACAGAGAGATACTCTGCACCCCTCAGCAGGCTCTGAGGCTTCTTACACACCCAGCTTGCTGTGTCCAGCATGAGGCCACCATGTCCTCTAATCAATACAGCAGTTCTGGGGTAACTTGGCTTCTCTGACAGAAAACAGTGGTGGATTTATGTGGCTGTGTTCATACAGTGCCATATTAAACATTTCAGCTGGGCCATCTCATAGCGGAAGTAAGACTTTTTCCAGGGGCATTAGCTATGGGATCTCCAGAGTTATAGCCACATTAATCATGAATTCCCCAAGAAACTGCCCTACCCCATTAAATACACTGGCATATTTTTTAATAAGGTCACCTGCCTTGTGTCAGCTGAGATGGAACAATTCCCACTTTCATTACCAGTTTGATCAATTTAATATCCAGCCTGCTCAGGGACTAAGCTCTAGTGATGCTGCTGTGTGTACAGAATGAAATCTGTGGTGTTTTACATCCTATTTGATTGAGTCTTAAAGCACATCATGTCTGTTGATGCACTCCTGCTTTACTTTTCTCATGCAAGGGTGGGTTCTGACTCTTTTCCTCCAGCCAGCCCTACTGTTGCCACACCAACATGTGTGACAAAACTACACAGCCATCCAGGGAGCTAGCTGAAGCTTCTGCTTGTTCTCAGTTTCTTCTGGGACCTGACTGCTTTCATGGGAACACCAGGAGTGTGGTCCTCTTCCTGCTGGCTGCCTGGTCTTAAGTATCACATATTCCTCCCCAGTTTCAGTTGCATAGACACCGGGGTTGTTTATCAGGAAAATCTCTTGAAGGCCACCATACTGCCCCCAAACAGTCTGTCCCTGGTGTTCAGCAACCAGCACCTTCTGATTTGCAGTGCTGTGGCAGCAGGACCTGCCTCATGATGCAGGGCTAGCAGTTGCACTGAGACTTGCAGAGTAACCTCTGTGCTGTCCCTTTTACCCAGCATTTGCAAAAAACCCAGTCCTTTTGATTCCTCTTCAGCAACTACTTACCATAGAATTATATATTCAAAGAACAGGTTGGAAAAGACCTCCCAGATCATTGAGTCCAACCTTTGATCAAACACCACCACATCAACTAAACCATAGCACTAAGTGCCACATCCAGTCAGTTCTTGAACACTTTAGGGATAGTGACTCCACCACTTCCCTGGGCAGCCTATTCCAATGCTTTGCCACCTCTTCAGGGGAAAAATTCTTCCTGATGTTGAGCCTGAACCTACTCTATCTCAGTTAAGGTCATTTCTTCTTGATCTGTCACTTGTTAACTGGGACAAGAGGTCAATCCCCAGCTGAGACTCCTTTCAGGTAGTTGTAAAGTGATAGGGACACCCCTGGGCCTCCTTTTCCCCAGGCTAAACATACTGAGATCCCTCAGCTGCTCCTCATGCGACTCTCTAATCTCCATTGCCCTTCTCTGGACAAGCTCCAGCCCCTCCGTGTCTTCCTTGTGGTGAGGGGCCCAGAACTGAACACAATATTCCAGGGGTGGCCTCACCAGTGCCGAGTCCTGCAGGACAATCACTGCCCTGGTCCTGCTGGCCACACTGTCCCTGATACAGGCCAGGATGCCCTTGGCCTTCTTGGCCACCTGAGCACATGCTGGCTCATGCTCAGGCATGAGCATGATCTACATCCCCAGGTCCTTTTCCAGAGGGCAGCTTTCCAGCCATCTGTCCCCCATCCTTTGGAGCTGCATGAGGCTGTTGCAAGACCTGGCACCTGGTTATGTTGAACTTCGTTCCATTGGCCTTGACCCTTCAATCCAGCCTGTCCATGTCTTCTGCAAAGCCTTCCTGCTTTTCAGCAGATCAACACTTCTGTTGAGCTTAGTGTCATCCATGGATTTACTGAGGGTACACTCAATCCCCTCGTCCCGGTCATGGATAAAGATATTAAACAGAACTGTCCCCAGTACTGAGCTGGTGGGAGCCCCACTAGTGACCAGCCATTGAGGGGATGGGGATGGGGCACCATTCACCACCACAATGGGTGACCATCCAGACAGGTTTTAACCCAGCAAAGACTGCCCCTAAGCAAGCTGTGGGCTGCCAGCTTGTCCAGCATTGTGCCATGGAAGTCCAGGTAGATAACCTCTGCAACCTTTCCCTCATCCACCAGTCAGAGCACCTGGTCATAAAAGGAGATCAGGTTGGTCGAGCAGGACCTGCCTTTCATAAATCCATGCTAGCTAGCCCTGATTCCTGTCTGTGATGTGATTGAACCCAAATGATGTGTTTGTTCCATAACCTTTCCCAGCACCAAGGACAGGCTGACAGGCCTGTATTTCCTCAGATCCTCCTTTCAACCCTTCTTGGGGATGGCCTTTTCTTTGACTAACCTCCAATCATCTTGAACATCCCCAATTCATCAGGACTGATGATAAATGTTATAATTTAAAGCAGTTCGTTTTCAATTTTCTTTCATCCAAATAGTAGTGAAAAGTGGCTGTCAATGGATCCTTTGGGTTGGGCTTTGGTCTTTTGCAACCCTGCTGATTCCGAGGATTTCTCTCTGGGCACATGGCTATGTCCTGCCTGAAGAGTGGGTGGATGTTAGATACGTTCCAAAGACTAGATTAGTGTAAACATTGCACGTCTTCTTGGGGAAAAAAACGATCCCATATTTTCACAGGTAATTTTTACCAGTAGTCTTCTGTGTTTGTTACGTAATGCTTGAGGTTTTGGGGAGCCACCTGGCTACCAACATCTCAGAGAAAAAAAAAAAAAAAAAAAAAGGCAATTTACACCAGGGAAACCAGTCGGTACTCCATTCCTTGCCTGCGTTAAATGTTCTCTGCCGTTCCCGGGCCATCCCGGTTCCAGCCAGCTGGTACCTATTCCAGGTTGGCAATAAATGACTCATTCCATCCAACCATCCGGCTGCTGCCCTAGTGCGGGCCAGCCCGTCAAGCCGCATCCCCGCCGGGCAGAGCAGAGCGCTTAGACTGCAGCAGATCCCCGCTCCCATCCTCAAGCTGCGCTGTCGTTTGTCGCCTGTGCCACTGGATGGCAATGCTGGATAAAGTATCGCAGCGGGGACAGGAGGAGCAGGAGGAGGCGGAGGAGGGAGGGGGCGGCTCGCAGCGCCGGCAGAGGGACCGGGGATGGACAACGCAAGGCAGGAGCGGACACTGCCTTGGGCAGCTCGTGGGAAAAGCGTCCCGCTGGGATGTCGCAGCCTTTGGTGTAACTTTCAGCCTGAAAGGAGATGCGCGAACCACAGAACGTGATTTCTCGGAGCCCGCACTTGGAGGGCTCGAATCATGGAAAACTAGTGTTTGGTGACGAGTTTTTAAAGCAGTGACTGGACTCGTGCATTGGCGCGGCTTGCTAGAAATTGCCCAATTTTTATACTTAAAGCTGTACCTACACTTTGTAAAAAGGAAAAAAAATAGACTTTGTAAACACGGCATGGCTGGGCTCAATGACTATTCAGTGAACTCATTTGAATGTGCATAGACAGGGCTTGCTTGAACTGCTGCATCAAAGAGAAATGCTGAAATGAGTCATTTGTGAATCACGGCTTATTTTCTGTTGTTAGCTCCTCTGGAATCCCATGGTGATCAAACAGCCTTTTACAATGTGTTAATACATCGCTACTCCATGTGTTTAGCAACAGCTCTGTTTCAATAAATTGTAGGTACTCACCCATTACAAAGGGGTAGTTTTTTTCTGCCGCGTGTAAACCGGCTGGGACGAACTCGGAGATGAAAACATCAGCAAAATTTCGTGCTGTTCCAAACAGTGTCGTCCACGCTGCCTCCATTCCAATATCATCCATGCCTTCTGTCTCCTTGCTTGCAGGCCACGGTTCAGCCAGGAGAGATTGCCTGTTAGAAATAGGGCTCTCATCCTCCAAGAAGCTGCAAGGAACAGCAGGCAAATCATTTTCCGGGCACAGGAATGAAAGGGAGACAGGAAAAAAAATCATCCTTGGCAGCAGTTTAAGGTAAGGCCCTGCTTTCCAAATCGGTGACTGTTCCCATCCTATGCCTTCAGCTGACTGGAGAGATTGGACCAGACTATAGGTAATCCTTCTTTTTTTTTTTTTTTTTTTTTTTTTTTCCTGTAACAAACTGAATCAGTCCAGCAGGTCTGCAAAAAGTTGACAAGAGTCTGAGGAAGAGGGTGTGAATCCCTTAAGGCTGCTATTGTCATTGAACTCTTTGTGGTGTGAAACCACAGCCTGAGGTGCTGAGCTTCTACCAAGAGCAACTAAGGCTGAGGAACCAATTCCCTTCTGCCAGCTCTTTTATTGGAGTGAGTGGCTGGAGATGGAAACATCTTCAACCAGTACAGCAAGCTTCACCACAACCCGTCTGTCAGAGCCCTAAGCCCTGTCTGCTTGTGAGTTATTTAGCCATAAAGGCCCAAATACTCTTTGCCATCATACTTAGGTTTCTTCTGTCACGCATAATTGTAGCTCAAAGGTCCTGAATATTTGCATTCCTACCGGGGCTGATCCAGCCCCCAATAATAATCTTAATAACGTTGCTCTTAACCAGCCCCATGAATCCCTTTCAATCCCCAAAGCAGGCTCAGTCACACTGTAATACAGTAGAGGAGGCCATTCACTGTGGTGCTAATTTAGTTTAAAAGGCAGCCAGCTTATTTATGGGACAATTTTTTGTTCGTGCTCTAAATTCTTATGCACAATCAACAGCCTGTAAACCTGGTCAAACCAACGCATTAGTTGTTGCCCATTAGTGCAGGCATTTGGGGCTTACAGCCCTTAGGAACAGTGTTTGTGCTGTGCTCCCTCACAAGTGGGATGCATCCCCTATTTAGTCAGTGGGCCCTGTCATAGGGGAAAAGCATAGAAACTCTTTTCCTGCACTGGAAATCAATTTAATACCATCCCAGGATGAGTTTGAACTCACACTCACCCGGCAGCTTTTGTGACCAATGCTGGTCTTGCAAAATAAAGAAACACCACTTTTTCTCTGTGAGGGGAGAGCAGAAAATTGAGGCAAGCAAAAGAATATCACCCCATTGGTTGTGTTGCCAGGATCAGGATTCCCAGGAACACAGGGAAAGACTTTTACTCTTGGGAAGGTTCCACATAAGGACTAGACTGTTAGCAAAGCTTGGGCTCCTTAATGGGTCTAAAAGAAGATTAAGCAGCAGCTGGTTCTTAGGTTTTGAAATGCAGCCCAGAGCATGCAAGAGCGGACAGGGGTTAAGGCATGCCAATATCCAGCAGGGAACAGGCATCAAGGTAGATGACCTAACACAAGACCAGTCCCCTGAATTAAGCAATGCCTTAATTTTTTCTTCAGGGTTATTTTTAGGCTGGCTACCTGAATTTAGCAGTGTGCCTTACCAAAAAATTTTGTGGGGCAGCTTGATATTGCATGAAGGAAAGGTAGAAACAAATAAAAGCAATGAGAGGGGGGAAGCAGGTGGAAGAAGACTTTTGGGATAGTTTCTCCTGGTGTGATTGCCTTAGGGAGCAGATTCGCTCCTGACAAGTGGAAGAGCTGGTGAAAGGAGTAATAATCGCTCCAGGTGGGAAACCCAGGCAGGGTAACCACCCGCCCATAAATATTGGCAGGGTAGTCCTACATCTACATTGCCTACAGCTGGGGCCATCTGTCTAGAGGGTGTCAGGAAAGGAGGGCCTTTTCCAGGTTAGCGAGGCTGAGTGTGAAGCAGGTGAGACTCGGGGGCAAGTGATAGCCTGCCTGTGTTTGCATGCCGTATTTTTTCCAGTGACACTTTGCAGAGTGTGTGCTTGTATGTTTTCTAAATAGCCCCAAATAAACACCACACCCCTCAGACATGCACATCTCTTACTTGTTTTGAAATAAGGACTGACAGCTGGAAGGCAGGAAAGGGGACAAAGACTTATGAGACTCATTTCTGCAGAGCCCATTTGTACCAGGACCTCCAACAGAGTAAATCTTGCCAGAACTTGGGCTGGCTGGATTTCCTTCCTCTATGTCCAGCTGCTTACCACATCCTTGTACCCTTAGGCTACTCACTTCATTCCTCTGTGTCACAGTTATTCTGAAGATATGGAATAAATAATGCCAACTACCTCACAGAAAAAAATATTTACAGTTCATCTTAGGATTTTACTATTTTTTTTGTCAAATTTCCTCTACCTTCACCTTTGAAGAAAAAATAATTGTAGTACAACCTTGTTGCAGAGATATAGATAAGTATTTTGCATTTATTGCCTGTCTGGTTTGTAAATCTGACACTTTGATAGTTTAAGATACATCAAATGTTGGAGAGTTTGCTTGGTGGGGGGGGGGGGACGACGGTGTTTGGGGTTTTTGTTTATTTTGTTTTTCACCTGTTGACTTTAAGGCTCTTTCCAGTTTGGACTTCAGACATACTGGGAGATAAAGGGATGTAGAAAAGCTAATGATAAATGTCCTGACTGCAGAAGTGATGTTCTAAGGACATTAGTCATTTTGGATAAAGTTGCCAAAGAAGGCAATTCCAGCAATCCTCCAGCATCTAAAGGAGGAGAGGTGAGGAGTGGAAATGTCACAGCTCAAATTAGAGTCAGACCACTGGGTAGCATTATCCAGGTTGTCCTGGCAGAGCTCTCCCAGTTTCGAATGCAGTGTTTGTGATGCTGGGTTAAAGGGAGAAAAAAAGCCTGAGGTTATTCTTCAGCTGAATTTCCCAAAGAGAAGACACACAGGGGCGCCAAAGTCTTAGGAAAAGAAGTACAAAGTTAAGCTTTTTTTCGTTTATCGCTTCTCTCTGGCAGCTCCTCAGCCGGTGCAGTCGGAGGGCTCCGCTCCCGCTCCGGGGCGAGCAGCGTTAAGGGAGCAGCTCATCACCTCAAGAGCGATTTCACTTGCAAACGCACCGGGGCTTCGCAATCGCTTCCACTGTGTAAACAGGCTGGGTGGCTGCTAATGACTCTGTGCCTCTCCCAAGCGGAGTCCTGAGGAGAGATGGGATGTGCCCGGGTGTGTGTGGGGGTCTGATTCCCATGGGAGGCTGCTTTATCCTTCTTGCACGGCCTCAGATTTGTTCTGGACAAACTTCCCGGATGAATTTGGGAAAGCGCCATTGTATCAGTATGGTAATAGCACGCTTTGGAGAATAAGAAGTTTGTTTGTCCAGCTGTTTGCGTTCCTGGCTGTGAAGATGACGGTCTAAGCGTCTGTCTGGTCAGTTTGTCCCTGTGAGCTGAACCTGGCGTGGTGGTGCCTGCAGCTGCTGGAATGGACAGCGAGGTGAAAATGCCCAGGACAGCTGTAATGTGGGTGCTCGTCAGCCGTAACCTCCAACCGCGCCCTCGTTTCCCTTTGGCAGAGGGAGGAGGCTGGCGCAAGAGCGATTTCATCAGCCCCTGACTGCAATTAGACTGTACATATAGCGGGTTGGTATTCCTTCAGTGGCTATATGGAACGATTACACCAGATTACCCAGTGCACAGCCTACTCTTTCACTCACCTCCACAAGTTTTACTCCATAGTTGTCAGGCAGGCAGGACATTTTGGGATAAAACACCACATAAACCCAACTGAGCAATGCAGACTATATCCATAGCATAAGCTGCCATGGGAAAAAAAAAAATAAATGTTGTTTGCTGTTTTGTTTTGTCTTGCTCTCCACTGAGTGATATATCTTAGTGACAAGCTGCTGTAGCCACACAGCAATTCTTTTAATACCATAAAGTGTCGTGGGGTGCAGACATGTCCTAGGACAATGGCTAGAGCTAATGTTAAAGGCTAAATGTATTGCAGCTGCATACAATCTGGGCTAGATTAAAGACTAGAGCTTTGGAAGTTTCTTGTTTAAAAAAAAGCAAAAACAAAAAACTTCAGAATTTTTTTTTGTGCAGCTTAATTTTGGTTTGGACGTCAGAGCCTCCAACAGTCATTTTCCAGTAATATGTCTTATTGTAATTATGTGACACTTTAAAATATACGCCTTGCAGACAGCAGTTCCAATGTTAGCTTAGAAATATCAAAGTAGATTTTATTAAAACTCTGCTGTGGGTAATACCAGGCTTTGTTTTCTAAACATGTCTCTATTAGGGTGTTTTATTCAGTGCACTGAAATTTGGAATTCCACTTCCATTATATCATGTCATGCCAGGATGGATGCAACACCAAAGTGTCACTGGAGAAGCTGAGAGTTTCAAAAGTGAGTGCCCAAGTTTAGCCACCAAAGAGTACAGTGAGGTATCAGGCTGGAAATGGCCTGTTTTATGGAATTTCCAACTGCTTGCTCCTCCTCTTAATATCGCTTTCCTGGCTATGGGACATGTTCTGGTGGTTAGTTCCGTCTCTGTTCTTGGTTTCCTTTCCTTCCCTTGATCTCAAGCAAACCAGCTGCAAGACCTTGGGGAAATTCCTTATCTTCCCCTTGCATCAGTTTACTTATCTGTAAAGCAGATAAACTAATAACACTGCACTTCTCGAGGGTTTGCTGAAGCTTATTATACAGCAGTGAGTGCTGTAAGAGGGAAGTCATTACAAAAATGACAGTGTTAATATGACATGGAGGTAACATGAAGGAGCCCCATTCTGCTCCATGCAAGTCAGTGGAGCTCTGTTATTTGCTTTAGCAGAAGCAGGGATTTGGCCTATGTTTAAATGACTTGCACTTGTTTTTCTTCTTGAATGCTAATATAGAGTTAAGAGATAGCATTACAAGGAAAGCTCATTCCTGCCTATGTGTAAATATTTAGCAGCTGAATAGGCATTATTTAGCAGGGCACAGTTTCTGCTTCTCCACAGTTTTCAAGGATGTCATTCTAAGCTGCTACAGATCAGAAGATACACTGAAATTACCAGATCAAAATCCTTCCCATATAAGTGTACACATACAGAATTTATTTTACTGGGCAATTAAATGTGTAAGATAAATATCCCTGGGGGAGGAGGGTTGTTTGAGGTTTTATGGCATATCTTATTATGAGCTCAGTTTTGAAATCTTAATCCAAGCAAAACTCCCCGTGTGGAGACTTAATGCTGGAGTGTAACTGTGTTTTGTACTCAGGATATGTGCAGTTGCATCAGTGGATTTTAGGGCAGGGGGGTAGCAAAGGCGGTGAAGCTTTGCCGAGAGAAAAGCAGCCCTTCCTAGAACATTTATAATTAGCAATAACCCTTTTATCAAACACGATGTGTCAAAGGAACTTAGGCAGCATATCCTCTTCTGGATTTCGTCTGATAACGTTATTGATGAAATATTGAAAATAAACGTAAAATAGAACTTATTTGTAATTATTTTGGGGTGGCATGATCAGTAAAACTGCAATCTACTGCAGCTATGAGATTGTTGGCAAAATAGTTGCCTGTGTTTCAAATGCAAAAGCTTTTTAAAAGACACGTGAGTGGTCAGAATTGCCCAGAAAATACTCCAAATTTATATCCAAGCTGCAAATGCAATTTTTTTTCTTAAAACTGGGTGGGTTTTGTCTGTTTAGAAAATGAAATGTACAACAGAAAAAAGCATCCAAGTTGGAGTGAACAAATAATAAGATCTTGACAAGTGGATAAATTTATATTTCTAAAGACAAAAGTGCTTGGGATCTTCTAGCATGAATTTATTGTGCTTTGCAAGAGGAAAAAAGCCACCTCACCACATTTGTGCTTGAGACCATACAACTGCTCCCTGAGGAATCCAAAAAAAGATGAAGCCCAGAGTTTTAGTCCACCGATGCTTTACTCACAGGGATAATCTTTTTAGCACCTCATCTTCTGGACATGACAATGACAGCAGCTAGCCCTTAAGGGCCTAGGTGGAGAAAGGTACCTGGTGAAGCAGAATGTCCCGGTTCCCTTTCCCTATCAGGTCCAGAGCATGGGAATTTGTACCGTGTGGTTGCTCATGCAAACCCCGGCCAGTCGTCGGTAGCTTGGGTTGCGTTGGTACCGCAGTGTGTGCTCAGTATTAACTCCCGATTACTTGCCGGTTTTGCTTGTTTGGTTGGTTTAGTGTAGTTAGTTTAGCAAATAAATATTAAAGAAGCAGGTGAGACCCACGTGCTCCTTGGAAAAAAAAAAAAAAAAAAAAAAAAAACAAACAAAAAAAACAACTTCGCTTATTCTCTTATTCTCCCCCTTCCAAAAAAAAAAAGTTTTCATCACTTTTTGGAAGGAGGCAGCTTCCAAAAAAATTGCACTCAAACACGTCTCCCACACCGTCATTTGGCATTGAAAAAAAAAATTCTATTTGTATGCATTTCTAAGTATTTATTTGCTGATTTCCTGACTGCTCAGCGTCCTGACAACACTCTGGGGATTCATACACCGGGCCGGGGGCAAAGGGAGTCTCGGAAGGGGGTGTGGGGTGTGAGGGGGGATGGCAGAAACGCGCGGAAAGTACCACAGAGCCCTAACTCAGGGACACAGCATCCTCATCCTCCTCCTGCTCCTCTGCAGGGGCCACGGCTCCGCGTCTTGTCCAAGCGGGACGTCCCGCATCCCCTTTCAAAGAGTGTCCCAGAGCAAAGTCGCGACGCGGGGAGCCGGACAAGGAAGGACAGGGAAGGGGCACTTAGTTCCCTGAGGTCCCGGGAGCAGCTGGAGCGACCTGTTGCACTCGGTGAGCTTCTCTCCTGTGGGAAACGGGCTTGAAAAGTCCTCTAGACTGAATAGCTGTGGGACAGCACAGTGGACAAGGCGGTCCCAGGTGAGCGCATACGGATTTCTTCTCTCATCTTTTCTTTTCTTTCCTTTGCAACATCCCAAGTCGCTCATCGGAAGGACTCCCCCGGATCCAGTGGCCGCAGGGTTGGGACTGCTCCGCTCGGGGACCCGTCTCCCCCACAGCAGGGCACAAAAACAAGACACAAACCCCCAAAGCAACAGAGGAAAAAACTCTCCGCTAACACCCGAGACACAGCACCTCCCCTTCTTCGGCACCGGCCTCCCAAAAGTAATTCAATCGTGTTGGACCGCAAAGTGCGAGCGAAAAAGGGCGGGGAGTATCTCTTTCTTTCTTTCTTTCTTTCTTTCTTTCTTTCTTTCTTTCTTTCTTTCTTTCTTTCTTTCTTTCTTTCTTTCTTTCTTTCTTTCTTTCTTTCTTTCTTTCTTTCTTTCTTTCTTTCTTTCTGTCTGTCTGTCTGTCTGTCTGTCTGTCTTTGTTTTGTAAGAGTTTGCGGTGTTTGGGGTGTTTTTATGTCCTGTCGGGTTTTGCCTCTTTCTTTCTGGTCCCCTCTCTGCTCTAAAGAGAGCCCGGGAAGACACCCCGTGCCCACAGTGAAGGCAACCCGGGTCATCCGGCTTCCCCGCAGTCTCGCAAAGCCGAGGTGGACCCACACCAACCTGGACCTCTCCTTTCTCCCTCCAAAAGTACCGACGCCGGAGGTTCGGGCACAGGACGGGACAGGAGGTGCTTCATCCCGATCCCGGCGGGCAGGGAGCCCACCCCGCCCGCAGCCCCACGTCCCGGCTTTTTTAAAATTTTTATTTTATTTTTTTTTATGTGTCAGTGAGCCGGCGGAAATCAGCCGCGTTGAGCTTCTCCCCAGCCCGGCGGCGCTGGGGCAGGGAGAACTGGAAAACAACAGTAGAGAAAAATAACCAAGCCTAAACTCCCCGCAGAGAATCAGGAGGCAGATTTATCTAAAGGTTCTGGCGGCTCGCCCTGGGGGCCGGCAGAACAGGCAGGAGGGAGTAGAAAAGACCTGGGAGCCCGGCTGGTGGGGACACCCAGGGTAACTCACACCGCCGGGGGAACCTCCACGCCGGGAAGGTGAATGACCCCCACAGACCATCTCCTCCCCACTTTCTCGTTGGGAAGAGATCCGTGGCGGGATTTAGCCATGAGAACGCTGCCCGTGGAGGAAAAGGGAAGCGGACAGGGGTTTGTCCTATCGGAAATAATTCAGGGGCGCAGAGCCCCGCGATGACTCCCTGGGAGCCACCTGCTAAAATCCCTGCGGAGCTGTGAATGGGGCGGTGGGACACAGAGGAGCGAGGACATGTCTTTGCGCCAGAAGACACTTTTGTCTGGGGAGAGAAGGTGCCTCAGTTCCAGCTCCCCTTTGCGCAGGGAGGAGGCAGCGGCAGGGCGAGGCGGAGCAGCACTCCAGGGATGACAGTAGCTCAGGGTGCGGCGATTTCAGTCCCCGGCACGGGCCGGGTGTGCCCTCAAGGCTGCGAGGGAAAGGCGTCCTCTAAACGCCCGGGCCAGGGAAGTGGAATTCACCCCCGAAGTGCGGTCACCAAATGCCCCAGGGAGGGGAAAAGGAGCGTCCCACAACCCCGGGCTTTGCTGCGCGCCCAGCCCATGCCCTCTTCCCCTAGGCTAGGAAAAAGAGCTCGCTGCGAGCCAGAGCTGCCCATAGCCCCGAGAGCCCGGCTCACAGCCCGCGGGCGAGCTGTGTTCCAGCCGCCTCCCCGCCAAGGGCCGCGGGGCACAGCCGGCCTGGGGGAGCCGCGTCCTGAGCCCGGAGATTTAACCCTGTGTGGGGAGGGAGCCCTGGAGTCAGGCAGAAGGGAAAAATCCTACCGGGAGAAGTGCGGCGCCCAAGTTTACTGGGAACGTTTCGCAGAAGGCCAACTTAAAATGGAATTAATTCCCCACCCCTCTCCGCAAAATAGTGATAAAAGATGGTATTTTAAATAATCGCTACGGGGCTAAAATTGCCTCCCTCTGGAGAGGGCTGGAGGGGGCAGGGCGAGCAGCAAGCGGGGAAAGAAGAGGCGGGAGGGCTCCGGAGCCAGAAATCTCCGTCCATCTGCCTCATCCCTTTCCCGTTTTGCGAGGGGCCGTCTTTGCCCAGCGTCGTCCCCCAGCAGGTGACTCCCCACCACCGAGGGGGGTGGGAAAGGGGCAGGGCCGTGTAATTAAATTCCGGTGCCCGGTTAATTGCTGTAATTTGACGCTAACTGTACACGGCGGGCCGGCGCTGGGAGCGGCGGTGCGGAGCGCGCCTCGCACGGCCCATTGACCGCGCCCCGCCCCGCAGGAGCCGCCGGGGGTGCCCGGGCTGCCCCGGCCCCCGGGACGGTGCCTGGGAAGAGAAGCCCCGCAGGAACCGGCGATTCGACTGCCCGCGGCCCCCGCGTTCCCCTGGGATGCGGGTGCCAGCTCTTGGTCTCTTCCCACCTGCCTGGAGACAGGGCAGGGACTCCCCTCTATAAGGTCCTTGTATCCAAGCCCTTATGGTGGGGCCGGGGGTGTGATCCCCTTCCTTCTATGGGGGTCAGCCCAAGGACCCAACCCCACACAGCCTCACTGGGGGGTGACAACGCACCCCGACATCCAGGGACCCTCAAACTGTCCCATCCCCGGGACATGATGCCCCATTCACCTGTCCCTGAAATGTGGAAGGGCTTGCTGTGCAACTGCCAGGTGGAAATTGTTTGTAGCCCTCCCCAAAATCCTGTAGCTGCCGTCCTACTCGTCCTCACGCCCCCACTGCCCTGCTCCTAGAAATGAGGCAGGGTCTGTACTTCCTCACTTTTTCGGGGTGTGAAATCAGGGCTGCGCGACGCACTGGAGAGCTTCCAGGGCACCTCGGCGCTTGAATCCCCGAGGGAAAAAAAAAAAAAAAAAAACAACAAAACATGGGCGGGGACAAGGGGTACGGACATGGAGAGGCCCAAGGGCTACAGGCTGTGGCAGGCCAGCATCCCCCGGGGGAAGGCAGCATCCCTCATCCCACGGCGCTCCCGCCCAGCCCGGCGGGACAGAGCCCGGCCAGCCTGGAGCGCATCGCCCCCGCTGCTGCCGCCCGCCCCCTCCGGGTGCCCTGCCAGGGGCCGGAGATACTGTCTGCGCTGGGGGGAATATCTTTGTTTCTCCCTGGACTCCCCTGGCAATTTGCAGTGCTTCCGTCACCCATCTGGGCCAGTTCAGCCCTCCCGATGCTTTGCCTTCTGGGATACTGATCTTGTGGTTATTATTATTATTATTATTATTATTACTACTACGTCCATGTACTCCTTGACAAGTTGCCCCCGAGGTAACCCTTCCACCGGCCCCCCGGGGGAATGCGAAGCCTGGGGGGCTCTCCCGCCCCCACCCCGGCCCCGGGCGGACAGAGCTGCCCCCTGCTCGCGGCTGGGGCAGCGCCGGGACACAAAATCCCGGCGAAGGGAGCGGGGCTCCGGTGGCTGCAGGACGCCCCCCGGGGGTCCCCTGTGCCGGTGTCCCGGGCGCGGTGGCGGGGGCAGCGCGCAGGCAGCGCGGAGGCAGCGCGCAGGCGCGGGCAGGGAGCACCCAGCTCTTTATGGCCAGGTGAGAGAGTCCCGGCTCAGGTAAGGGGAGGATTTACCCACAGGCGTCCCGGGCGAGTGGCTTGCCCTGGCAGTCCATGACCGGCAGGGACACGGGGACTCGGAGCCCGCAGCCAGGATGTCTATCCTCGCCAAGATGGGGGACTGGCAGGTAAGGTGACCCTCTGCCCCGGGGGGGTTATTGTTATTTTGGGACGGGAGGCAGGACCGGAGCGGGAAAGGTGCCGGGCCCTGAGGGAGCTGGGGGCAAGCCTGACGCCGGGGTTGGACGTTCTGCGGCTCTCGGTGCCGGGACTGCCCGCGGCCACTGGTGAGGCCCGGCCGCAACAGGTAGAGAGAGCGGCGGGCTGGGGTCGAGAGGGGCGAGGGCAGCTCCGCCGCCGGGGGTGACACAGCGCCGGCAGCGTGGGCCGGCCCAGGGCGGCGAGTGCCCGCCCGGCCTCCCTGTGCCCGGGGCTGCCCGCGGCCTGGCCGCAGAGCCCGGGGCTGGCGGTGGCACCTCAGGCGGGGCAGGGCCCGGAGCCCACGGAGGGACCCGCCGCTCTCTACGAGCTCCCAGCCCAGCCTGTCCCATGGAAAAATAACGCTGCCGGGTCCTAGCCGGCGGTAGATGCGCCGGGGGCGCCCGAGGAAAGCGCTCCCGCGGGATGAGCCGAAAGGAAAAGCAGAACCCAGCAGTGAAAGAGGCCAAGGCGGGGAACACGCGGCCCGCCGGGGCCTCGGCCGCCCCACAGACCTGAGGGGGCCCCACAGCACCACGGGGACACTACGCGTGTGGGGTTACGGGGCCTCACGGACCGGGACACACTGGAAAAAACCCTGGAGCGCCTGATGCCCGACCGCACTTTGCCGAATAATGAAAGGGAAGATGCACCGTCCTGCTCAAGTACACGGGATTTTCTTAGAGAAAAGGACTTTTAAAAAAATTTATTTCTTCCCCAGTACAGTCCAGTTCCAGTTGGGAGTCTTTTTTTTTTTTTTTTTTTTTTTTTTTTCCCTGCTGCCAACTTTTCGAATCTCTGGACTAAGTTTTTCCTTAGACTATTTTAATTTTTTTTATATTATTATTATTTCTTTAATGTAGCAGCAAGTCATCTTAAAAAAAAAGAAAAAAAAACAAGGCAGGGGAACAAAATAAGTGAACAAAAATTATTTCAAATGTTTTAACATCTTTTTTTTTGAGACCGGTGAGAAAAAGCGATCAAAAGAAGACTTCATTTTCTTTCACTCAAATCAATCCTTGCGCAATCGTATTTACGGGTTATCTGCCTTGAAATCTATTCCCGACTTTTCCCTACTCCCCGGCCTTCCCCGCTCCTTGTCCCCGGCGCTGCGGGGCCCCCTGGCCGGAGGGGCCGGGCCGTGCGGACCCGCCTCCCGCTGCCCCGTGTGGATCTCCAGGGAAAAGCGCCCCCTCCCCTCTCGCCCTGCGCTCCCCCGGCCCGGCCCGGGCAGAGAAGGCACCAGGGTCAGGCCCTGGGCCTGCGGGAGCCCCGAGCAGCCGCAGGTGGAGGCTGTCCCGGGTGAGCAGCTTTCCCGGCCGCCCCGGTTCAGACAGGACGGCGCTGAGGGGCGATGGGCCCCTCCATCAACCCCTTCCCTCCTCTTTTTCCCATCTCCAGCAGCCCCCCCGCCCCCCCCGCCCGGGGCATTAACTAGGCTTAATCTGCCAGCTCCATTTGAACCTCAATGGGAGTAAAAACAACAATTTACTCTCCTGCCAGTGGCAGACAAAAGCGCTGGTGAAAAAGAGCATCGGGGGTGGAAGTATGGTGGAGGAGGGAAAAAAAAAAAAAGAAAAAAAAAAGAAAAATCGGTTTAGGGGCCATGGATATTTGTGTGTGTGAAGGAGCAGTCCGGGAGCCCGGAGGCTTTGCCACCCTTCCCGGCGTGGCCACACGTGGCCCTGAGGGCCCACTGGGCTCCTCATAGGAGCACAGGGGCCATTTGCTCCTACAGGCACTAAATTTTCCTCCGCATCGAGGGCGGGGGGAGGAGGGTGGCCCCGGGAGGGTCTTCCAGGTTTTGCCGTGGGCAAAAGGAAGTTTCGGTGAGCGGCAGGGCGGCCAGGGGCACAGGCAGCCGTGGGGATGCCCAGCTCCTGGGGACGCCTGGGGACGCCTGGGGACACGGCTGGCCAGGCCCGACGGAGAGGGGAATGCCTCGCCCTTCGGTGAAACGAGCCATCACCCAGACAGCGGGGGGGAAAAAAAGGAAGAAAAACGGGAAAAACGGAGCCTTTCTGTGGATGGATCACCCGGGAAAATGAAAGAGGAGCAGGGTGGAGAAGCAGCCCCCCAGGAGGGCAGCCTTAGCGCTCTCTTAGCGCCGCTTTGTTAAGCAAACGAAGCGCTCCACCTAAGAAAGTACCAAAGTTTTATTGTGGTCATTGTTTTGTCCTTTGGCTCAAGTGCTTGCAAAAGACTTTTTGGCTCCTGCTACAGTCAATTTACCGCTCGCCCACTTCTATTTGGGAGATAATTTTGGATTTGTTTGGGGTGCTGTTTTTTTTTTTTTTGGAGACAAATAGCCAACAGAGCCGAGAAGAAGAAAAAAAAAAAAAAAAAAAAAAAAAAAAAGACCAAATCCAGAGGGCAACAGAAGCCTCCAGACAATAACCTTGTTCGAGCAGGACTCGAGTCTCGTTTCTCCTCGCTTTGCTTCCTTTAACCCCCGTGGAAAATAGAAAAAAAAAAAAAAAAGTTAAAAAAAATGGGTAGGGGGAGAGATAAATCCAATGGGGTGGCTTCATGGCTAACCCCAAACTTTCTGAGGAAAGGACGGTAGGCTCTTTGATTTCGCTGGCCACTTTCCTTCCCGCAGGCACAGGCAGGGCCCACTGTACTGTCCCGTCCCCCCCGCCCCCGCGCCGGGGCTCGGCAGCTCGAAGAATTTTTTTTTTTCTTTTTGTCGTTAATTTTTTTTTTTTTTCCTCTTTCCTTGCTCGTGGGGTCCCTTCTACCTGTGTCCATCGCTGCAGGTTGTTGTGCTGGCGAGCAATTGGGCTGTTGTTGATATGCTAATGAGGCGATTAGAGTGTGGGTAAAGAGCTGGAAAAGGGAAAAGTTTCCACCATTAGAGGGAGATCTCCGAGCGCGGACGGGAGCGCTGCCGAGCCTCCGCCAGCCGCGCTCCCCACGCCGCCCGCCACCGCCACCGTAGGGAGAGGCAAGGCAGCGAGAACCAAAGCCTCTCTCGCGCGCCAATCCATGAAAATGCTTTGGAAACTGACGGATAATATCAAGTATGAGGAATGTGAGGTAAGCGCTTCCCCCGGGCCCGGGCAGAGCCCCGGCCCCGCAGCTGCAAGCGGGAGCCTTCAGCATCCCTCCGTCTCTCAATTTCGTTTAGGAAAACTTCTGCTCCGTCGTCAGGCTTCCTTGCGGTCCTGCAGCCGGAGAGGGGCTGGGGTCCTTCCCCAGGAACTTCGGGGCTTGTGGAAACACGGCTTTGTCGGAAGTGTATGAGGAAAGGCAAACAGGATCCAGAAGCAGCCTGGTCTATAGGTAGATCCTCCGTAGATAAGGCTCTTGTAGGATGCTACACTCATCCATATGGATGGATGGATAGGCGGCTGGCTGAATGAATGGACAGATGAATGAATGAGAGGGCCAAGAGACAAAGGGAAGAGAATTATTTTTGCACTCTAGGTACCCGAGGCATCCAAATAAATTGGCTCAGGACCGACGTTTAAATTCAGCCTTTTCGATATATCTGCGGGTTCAATTATACCGAGCTGCACAAATTTACAGAGGTCAGCTGCATAACTGAAATCACGGGAACAGTATTCCCTCAGCTTCCTAATTTTCAGGGCCACATTCCCACGTGTTTGAGACATAGTAATTTAACCGCTTGGGAAAAAAAAAATCCACCTCATTCTGTTTTGGAGCCGTTCAGCACAGATTGTGTGCGCGCATCCCTCTCTGTGTCTGTCTGTGCATCCATCTATTTAGAATGAGGCGAGTGTCCTTTAATCGGACAAAAAGGAGAAGAAGAGGAAAAAGAAGAGCGATGCCCAGGACCCATGCCTAGTCTCAAACCAACGAATACTATTGTCACCCGTTTCGAAAAAGTTGCCTGTGCAGGGCGTTCGAACCGCGCAATAAAAGACTCTGCTTTGCAAGTGAACGCTGTTACTTGGTGTGACCCACGCGGAAAGATCCCCCCGGAGCCCTGCCGACATCTCTGGGTCCAAGGGGGCACTCTCCCGTCCGACCCTGGCGCTGTTTTGGGCGATGCTGTAGTTTAGGAAAGGGACCGAGGACTGGGCAAGGCTCAGCGCCGGCTGATTTGGGTGATCTAGCCCAGGATGCAGGAGTTTGGGATGAAGCTGTCTCCCGATGATGAGGGAGCTGAGCTTTAGGTCCACTCGTTGGCGGGTGCTTGATTTCTATGAATGAGGTGTCAAGGGTGTTGGGCTTTGCGGGTTGTGTGAGGCTTTTAAAATTATTTTTGTTAGGCTGGCTTGATTTTTTTTTTTTTTTTTTGTGCTTTGAATTTTTTTAAAAAAATTCTTTCAACCCGGAGAAAAAGATCTATTCCTCAGCTCCATTTCGGGTGGAAAGCGTGTGCCTCTTCCCTGTCCCTCTGTTCAGGACCGATATTCCAGTTCGCACACGTGCGAGCGTGTGCATTTCATGGCAAATGGCTTTTGTTGCCTTGATTTAATGGGACTTCGTGTCGAGGTGTTGCCAAACGCGGAGGGAGCAGCGGCCGCTCCGGGAACCGGCCGGATTTTGTGCGTGTGGGGTGTGGGGTTTGCTCTCCGTGTTTACCTCGGGAGCGGGTGCGAGAGCACTTTTAATAGAGGATGGAAAAGCGGGTGGCTGTGCCCTGCCGGGGGTAGAACCTGCCTTAAACTCAAAAAGAAAAAAAAAAAAAAAAAAAAAAAAAAAAAAGGAATGAAAGATAAATAGAAAAGCAAAAATAAACGCAGAAGAAGGGCATGAAAGCCGGGCAGGGGCGCTGAGCGCCCGGGGCGGCCGGAGCGCCGGGGGGTCGTGGCGGGCGGGCGGAGCGTGGGGCCGGGCGCCGGCGGCGGCGGCTGCGGCGGGGCAGCGGCGGCGGCGAGCGGAGCGGTGCCTGCTTTAAGGGACTTGTTTGGGAGTTGCACAGCCAGTCCGACGGGTTGCGCCGGAGCCCCGGCTTGTCTGGGCCGGGAGAAGCGCTCGCCTAGCCTCTTTTCCCGGCTCCCGCTCCCCCCCGCGTCCCTCCCGCCCTCCTTCCCTCCCCGCCTCGCCGCCTCCTGCCTTTTTCCCCCGTCTCTTCCCGGATCCTCCGAGAGGGGGGCCGCGGGGAGCCCGGCGGATGCTCCTTGGGCTCCCCAGCCCCCCCGCCCCGGGCGCCCGCTGGTCTCGGAGTGGGGCTCGAACCGGAGGAGGAGAAGGAGGAGGAGGAGGAGGGCTGACACCCAGAGGGGGAGACACCCAAAAAAACTTTCCCAGCCGGTTTCCGGGACGTGGGGCACGGAGGCGAGCCGGCTCGGCGGGGGCAGCGGCCAGGGGAGCCCCTCGGGGGGCGCCGTCCGGGCATGGACGGGGCGGCGGCGGCGGGCGGGCCCGCGGAGCCCACCCCGCGCAAAGGCGGCGGCGGGGCGGCCGAGGGCGGCAAGAACCAAGCGGGAAGCGAGCTCTTCTCCCTGGGCTTTGAGGCCGGCTACGCGCAGCAGGCGCAGCCCGAGGTGCGCCCGCCAAGGACCGCGGGGCTGGGGACATGGGGAGGCGACAGCCGGGGCTGAGGGGAAGGGAAGGGGAGCGAAGCGAAGGGAAGGTGAGGAAGGAAGGAAGGAGGGGGGGATTCCGCGCCCCCTCCCCTCTCCTTCTCCCCGTCTCTCCCACTCCCTCCCCGCCCCCCCCTCTTTCTGCACCCCCCCTCCTGGCTCCCACCCTCTCCCTCTCTCCGGATCTCTTTCTCTTTCACTTTTGCATGCCCTGCAACCTTTTAAAATGTTGCCCCTTTCCTGTGATTCGTCAGACGCAGCAGCATGTGCCCCCTCTCTCTCTCCCGCTCCCTCTCTCTCCCTTTTTGTCTCTCTCTCCCTCTCCCCCATCTCTGATTAGATACACTGATTCTTCATTCAATGGACGTCATTTAGAACAGGCTCTGCCTTGAGTTGCCTTCTCGCTTCACGCTCGATTTCCAGCCATTCTTCCCTTATTAAGTGTTCGTGTAATATTAATAGTCATGAATATCTGCTATTAGGAGTCTCCAGGAAGGCAGCAGATCTGTTATTAGGAGCTCAAGTGAAGCAGCAGCTAAGTCAAAGGAGAAAAGGAAAGAAAGAGTCAGAGGAAAAAAAAAAAAAAGGATTAAGAAACAAACACACACACGCTAAAAAAAAAAAAAAAAAAAAAAAAAAGGAAAAAAAAACCGCAAAACAAACAAACAAAAAAACCAAAACAAAAAAAAAAAAAGAAAGAAAGAAAAAAAAAAAAGCAGCCAACTTTGACTCCTCACACCGCGCCAGGATAGAGCTCGCTCGCCTTGGGAACACCCGATGAAGGGCAGCAGAGATCGGTGCAAGTTCTGATGGATTATCGTGGCGCGCCCGCGGAGCAGGAGCAGCCCCTGGGCCCCGGCGGTGCCGCCCGCTCCTAGCGCTGGGCTCCGGCCGCGCTCCCTCCGCGCCCGCGCCGCGCCCGCACCCGCGGGGCTCCGCCGGGGGCTGCGCGCCTCGCCGCTCCCTTTCCTCTGCCTTTTTGTTGTTGTTTTTTTTCTACCTTGACTTGTAACCCCCGACTCTACGCAGATGTTAGTGCACAGTTTTTCGGCTATGGTGAGTTGCTTCCCGTTTCTCTCGGAGGGGGCTCGGTGCGCGCTGGGTGTTGCTATTGTTGTCGGCGGTGGCGGCGGGGGTTTCGCACCCGGCTTTCCGTGAGGGCTTTTTTCCTTTCCTTCGTTTTTATAAATTCGGTGCTTTGCATTTTCCCCCTTCTCTCTTTATTTTTCTTTTCTTCCCTCCCCCCCCCTTTTTTTTTTTTTTTTTTTTTTTTTTTTTTTTTTTTTTTTCTTTTTCTTTTCGGTCTGCTTCGAGCGAACGGCAAAAGGCTTTGCTTGGACCCTACCGCTTCGATTCCTTCACCTTTCCACCTGCAAACGCAGCATTTTCGCTTTCTCCTTTCCCATTTTCGGAACCGCGGTTCTTTCCTTCCAATCCTCACCCGTGGGGGCCATCCCTTTTTTTGCCCCAGAGGTTGGTGTGGCTCCTGTGGCCGGCCTGGGGAGCCGGCAGAGCGGTGCCCAAAGCCCCGGGCTCGTTCCGGAGCCGCTCGTCCGTCGGGGCGGCGGCGCTTTCCCGGTTCCTGCCGCATTCCTGCGCTTCCCCGCGGCCGGGCCAGCCCGCAGCCCGGCCAGCCCGGCCATGGGCACGGCTCTCCCCGTGCCTGGGGGACCCTGGCGGTGCTTTTCTCCCCGAAATATTTCCAAAACTCTTAGGGGGAACTATTGGTTTGTTTGCAGCCTATTTCGGCGTTTTCTGGTGACAAAATGGCAGTGGGCTCGGATTTTCCAGGGTTTTCGCTAATGTCAGCGACAGCGTTTAGCTCGGTTCTGATAAGGGCCAGAGGAAGGATTTCGGCTTGTGGCAGAATTATTATTTCGATAGCGCTCGCTTGTGAATTATTCTTTTTATTTGTGGGAAATACCTGCTCCTGAAATGTCCGGGCGCGATCTGTTGTGAATCCACGCTGTATCGCCGCAATGTTTTATTAATTATTATAAGCTGTCCTGTTGTAATTATTGCTGTAATTGCTGTTATCGTTATTGCCGTTATTATTGTTTTTTAAAAAGTGAGACTGCCTCTTAATTATTTGGGAAGGGAAACCAGAGGCAGGGAGATCTCCAGATCTGCTTTTCTCCACCTCGGAGATGACGATTTGCCCCTCATTGCCCTATAGATGAAATTTTCAAGGCGATTTTGAGGAAAATCAGTTTGATATTATCTTTGTTTTTCTTTTCTCCTTTCCCCTCCCCCTCCTCCCCCTCCTGTACCCCCTCCACCCCCCAACCCGCGCCCCCCCCCCGCCCCCTCTCCCGCTCCCCACCCCAGGAGCGCCACGACAGTACCAGCAACGGGACAGCCCGGCTACCCCAGCTGGGGACCGTGGGTCAGTCTCCCTACACCAGCGCCCCACCGCTGTCCCACACCCCCAACGCCGACTTCCAGCCCCCTTACTTCCCCCCCCCTTACCAGCCCATCTACCCCCAGTCTCAGGACCCCTATTCCCACGTGAACGACCCGTACAGCCTCAACCCCCTCCATGCCCAGCCGCAGCCCCAGCACCCAGGATGGCCGGGACAGAGGCAGAGCCAGGAGACGGGGCTGCTCCACACGCACCGGGGTTTGCCCCACCAGCTCTCGGGGCTGGACCCGCGCAGGGACTACCGGCGGCACGACGACCTGCTGCACGGCCCGCACGGGCTGGGCTCGGGGCTGGCCGACCTGCCCCTCCACTCCATCCCCCACGCCATCGAGGACGTGCCGGTAAGCCCAGGGGCCGCCCCAGGGAGCTCAGCCTCGGGGGGAGAGGGAGGGAGGGAGGGGAACACCACACTCCCCCACCAAAAAAAAAAAAAAAAAAAAAAAGGGAAGAACAGAGAACAGAATCCCCCCCCCGCCCCCCAGGGAAAAGTGAAGCCCCCACCTAGAACAAAAGGTTCTCGCAGCTCATCCCTGTGCAATGCCTCCCTGCTAACTTGCCCACTAAAATATAAATAAATCAAATTACTGTCATCGTTAACAATATCTTTCCTTCTCAATGACAATAAGCTGTTACGATTGGAAGAATATATAATATCACCACAGGGCCGTGCATTTGGGGATTTCTTACTGCCTTGGGAAAGACACGAGTCTGAAATGCCTGTGAGGACATTTAACGAGATCTCACAAACGTAAAGGGGGGCTGGGAGGGAAGTGGGTGAAAGTGGCCTAAGAAGGAAAAATTGGTTTCCTATGATTACAGGATTGGCATATGGGATAACCACATCCAAAGTTCTAAGAGGGTATGGGCAGATCCTCTTCTACAAGGGAATTAATTGACAAATCAGGGAAGAGGTGTACTGAAATGCTGCCGCCTTCTTTTAGTAGCGGTGCAAAGGGATGACCTCATAAATCATTACCTATGGGTTATCGAATTCGAGTCAGACCTGCTACACCCTATATTAAATTAAATGTTGAGAGCCTATTGGAGGATGCATTATTTGGGGGACATAATTCTGTTATCGATGAGTACAGACTTTAAAAATGATTTCTAATTAAGCATGACATTAGTGCACAGGCTACTTACAAAGCAAGCCAGGGCTATTGTTCAGTTAGGAAAGTGGCCTTATGCAACGTGATAGGTCATGATCAAAGTTCATCTTTCTGGGTTTCTCCCCGAAAATGGAATTAGAACACGGCAATAAATTTATTAAAGCCCACAGAGCTCATGCTGAGGGACCGAAGCTGCTCGACTTGCAGGAGGAAAGAGGAGGGAGGGAACTGTGGTATCTGGATGTGATTTTTGCTGAAATGCCATCCCAAATTACAGGATCAAATATTACAACAATATATTCGCTGACAGTTTAATGAGTACAGTTTCGTGTTGCAAGGATAATGTTCAGATGAACTTACCTATTTTTGGGGGTCATTTTGAAATCTTTTGTAAATTATACTCGGAGAAAATAGTGAATTTATTACAGCCCTCATCTGGCTAAATTAGCCACAGAAAATTGCTGGTTGTGTTTAGCAGTTTTGCAATAAACGCATACGTTTTCCAAAGTGGAGGATTTAGTAAGCAATTTGGATCCGTTAAAAGCAGGTCGACTCTTTAAAGTTGATATAAAATAACATGGAGGCAATCGTAAGAATAAACTAATTTGTTGACTGCAAGCCCCTGATTGCTGTAGGAAGAACATGACCTAAAATGTTCTCTTGAATTCTCCCTCTCCTCGGTTGTGCTCCATGGCAGTGGGCTGATTCGGGAAACCTCCTCTGCAGATCTATGAATTAATAGCATTGCTATACTTCGTGAAAACCAAATGCCATCTGGTTTAAATCCTTGAGCCAGCCTAGCCATTTTTTTTTCTCTGTAAGACTGAATCAGCAGCACTCTCATGAAGGAGAGTGAAAAATAAGAGGGTGCATCTTTTAGGTGTATTTTATCTAGTTAAAAAAAAAATCCTTTTCAGAAATCTGAGTTGGGAGGGTAATTTTTGAATTTTTCCGTTGCTGCAACAGTTAACCTTTAATAAAAACGACTGCTAAATATTTAAGAAAGTCAAGTAGACGGTGAAAATTATTTAATCATAAATATCTCTGTGGGATTTTAAACTTAACAGTCCTCTCTGTACGGAATACGTGTAGAAATAACACAAATAAAAGTATTATGCCACACTACATTTACTTTATGGGTTTAGGGTGCATGCATAAAGGGATCATATTTCCCCATATAGTTAAAACACAAGAACTGCAGCAGTAGTCATTTCTGAACATTTCTCAATTTAATTATACTTAAATCCAGAAGCACTTTAGGCAAGTTACAAATGAGAGCATTGAGTATAATAAAACCTGTAATAAAGCAACTTAGTACCATCCACCCGGAATCATTGAGATCAGGCACAATTAACAGGAGCATAAATCCAAGACAGAATGGAAAATGTTAGAATCAGTATTATTGTTGGACAAAGACTAGAGAAGGAAGTAATAGTTTTTTAAATGGTAATGCCTGGGTTTTGTAACGATTGCGAAATCTTCTATCTCAGCAGCACTGGTGTTAATTTGTAAACACAGCCAGACATTATATTGCCTGTCAGTTTTTGGAATTAGAAAACATGATTTCATTTGACTTTCTAATCACGTCGTGGCTCCGGCGGGCGAACCCCAGCTGTAGGCGCGCCCGCGGACCTGCCCGGGGACAACAGTGGGGAGCCCGGGGGTGGCGGGGTGCGGGCCCCCCGCGCTCCTTTGTGCTGTCCCTCCGCGGGAGCGGGAGCAGCGGCCGGGAAGGGCTGGGTTGGGTCGGGCCGGGGCTGCTTCCCCGGGAGGAGGGAAAGGAAAGGACGGGAGGAGGGAGTCCTCAGAAGCTTAAGGCCACTCCAGCCCCCGGGGCTGTGAGTGATTTATTGTATTTTTTTTTCTTTGGGATGGGGGGGAAGAGCTGGGAGGGATGCAGGATTCCTCTCGATAAAGGAAATTCCCCTTCTCCCCCTCCCACTCCTCCCTTTCCATGCAGGATCTGTTGTTTCCCTCCCCATACCGTGCCCAGCAATGGGGGGGGGGACCCAAAACTTCTCCTGCACCCCATCCCACCTCGGCCCTCCCTGCCTTTTGTTGCGGTTGTACACTGACATCCCTGCCTGTTCCTTTTGTTGCAGCACGTAGAAGACCCCGGTATTAACATCCCAGACCAAACTGTAATTAAGAAAGGTAAGCCGTTTCCTTGCGCATACCAAACATGTCGTCACAGGCTGGGGACTGCTCTGCTCGCAGGGAAGACTTTCCCGGCCTCCCCCCTCTCCCCTCCAGCCCCCCGGCCCCGGGATTCTTCCTCTGCCATGTACTGTTGGTCAAAAGGTTGGAAGCAAAGAAAAAACGGGCGATGTGGGTTGAAATCCTCCCTCTGAAATGGCCCACGTTTGCCGAGTATTTTAATTATTATTGTCGTTAACGGGGGAAAAATGTTAGCAGATGATCTAGAAAATGCGAGCCGGTCTTTTAGTGCGTTAGCAAACAATTGGGTTTCATGGTCTGCCCCACGCCTCTGGCTGAGCGGAGGGCTTCAATCGTTGTGGGTAAACGGGGCTGTGGAAGTGAAATCGTTGTTTCTGCTCCTTCGGGTTTTCTTATTTAAAACACGCCGGTGGTGAGGCGGACTGGTGGAGAACAAGGGGCGAGTTTCTGGGAACTGATGTCTATCGGTGCTTAGGGTGATTTGGTTTTCGGTGGCTTTGTGCGCTTGCTTCACTTGTAATTTAATTGCTTGGAAGCCGGTGCCCGAACCGTGCAACGTATTTATTGTAAATTTTCGCTCGATTTTCATTTCCCATCGTTGTTCGGACAACCGAAGGATTGGGAAAGGTGGCACGGGTCATTTTGCAAGGCAGGTTCTCGGTGTAAAGCGATGGGTTTTGTGTGTGGATGCTGTGTAGTGAGAGGCTGCTGGAGCTAAACTGGCGGGGTGGGAGGCGCAGCTGTCTCCTGCCCGCTCTGAGGGGTGCTGTGGCCGCCTGGAATTTGGGTACCCAGGCCACCACGGGAGAGAGATGCTGAGTAGGGACACTCTCCTCTCTAACCCTAATCACTGTACAGCCAGCGAACCTGAACTTTCAGACCCCCCCACCCCCCGCCCGCAAAGCCTTTGTCACGTCAAATTAGATGTGCAAGGGATAAATCTTAAGAGATGCTCTTTCCAAGTCGACATGATAATTGGCTCTTTTATTAGTAATCTCAAGAGTTCGTTTAACTCCTGTTGTATCTATTAGCCTTCCCAGAGCTATTAATGTCACAAGCGATCTATCCAAAACGGAGAGAGCCCCCCGCTCGCTTGGACCGGAGCGGGATAAGGCGGGAGGGAAAGGGAAGGGAAGGCGGCCGGGACCCGAGGCACCGAATGGCCCGGCACCTCCCTGCCGGGGAGGGAACAATCTGTATTTTGGGGTGCCGCTTCCCCGCCGCGTTACGGGTTTTCCAGGTCTAAATCTGTGCTGTGCTGGCGGGTCCCGGGGTTGCCGCACATCCCGCTGCCCGGGCACGGCGGTACCGAGGTGCGGCGCCCGGCAGAGCTGCGGGGTCCTCTCAGCTTCCCCGCTGCGGGTCGAGGGATGCCCGGCTCTCTCCCTGCGCCTCCCGACAGAGAGGGAGGGTGCCCCGGTGTGCCCCCGCTCCCCGCGGGCGGTGCGGGCCGGGGCTGCCCTGGGAGCGGCCCGGTGCTTCCCCCTCTCTCCCCGCCCGGCCCCCGCCCGCTCCTCACCCTCACCGCCCTGCTCCTCCCTCCCTGCAGGCCCCGTGTCCCTCTCCAAGTCTAACAACAACGCCGTCTCCTCCATCCCCATCAACAAGGACGCGCTCTTCGGCGGGGTGGTGAACCCCAACGAGGTCTTCTGCTCGGTGCCGGGCCGCCTCTCGCTGCTCAGCTCCACCTCCAAGTACAAGGTCACGGTGGCGGAAGTGCAGAGACGCCTGTCGCCGCCCGAGTGCCTCAACGCCTCCCTGCTGGGCGGAGTGCTCCGGAGGTGAGGGGCGGGGGGACGCGGGAGGCGGGCTGCCGGGCCGTGCCGTGCGGCAGGGAGGGAGGGAGGGATGGAGCAGGGAAGGAAGGCGGGAGGGAGGGATGGAGCAGGGAAGGAGGAGGCCGGGCGCCCACGCGGGGCGGCGGCGCGGGGGGAGAGCGGCGGCCGCCGCTAGGGGGCGGGGCGCGCGCGGCTGGCGGGCGGGCGGCGGGAGGGGGGGGGGGGCCGGGGCTGTCGCCATGGCAACGCGCGGCCTGCGCTGCCCCGGCCCCGCGTGGGGACCCCCCCTGTCCCTGCCCCGCTCGGGCCATCCGCACCCGCCCCCCGGGACCGGCTTGGTGCCGGGCACCCCGCCACGGGCTCCCACCCTGTGGCCTCACCCAGGCAATTAGGCAGTGCCTGGGCAGGGAGTAACAGCCAGGATTAATTAAGGCAGCTCCCATCTCTTCAGCCCCGCTTAGCCCAGCTCTGCTGTGAAACCGCAGATGGGCCATGTAGAGTTTGGGTCTGGGGGCTGCTGGCCCTGCAAATTGGCCTTCTCCCCTCACGCCTGGGGAGAAGCTGCCTCTGTGTCCATGGCACCTTGGGAACTGTGTCCATGGCACCTTGGGAGCTCAGGGGGACACCTCAGAGCTCCTCACCAGCTCTGGGGCTGATCTAGACCTCAGTGAGGGCCGCTCTTCTCTAGATGTGGAAACATCCAAAGCACCATCCCAGTATCTGGGATTCAGCTCTCAGCAACAGTTGGTCTTGAGCCTCCCACAGCCATGAATCCCATCCCTTGTGCCTAAACCCTTTATTCCCTTCCCTGGGAAGGGATGTGTTGGGGTCGTGTGAGGGCGGGAGCCAAAGTAGGAGCAGGTGCTCCCCCAAGCCCCCTTTCTCAATGCCTGTTTTTCTGTGGAGCAGGGCAAAGTCTAAAAATGGAGGGAGATCTCTGAGGGAGAAACTGGACAAAATAGGACTAAACCTGCCAGCCGGGAGGCGTAAAGCTGCTAACGTTACCTTGCTCACATCACTCGTGGAGGGTAAGTGACTCAAAGAGCTGGGAGGGCTCCTTTGGAAAATGTGCCTGTTGCCTGTGCCAAATGAGAGAAAACTTGCTGTTGGGTCGTTTGGGTTTTCATTCTCCTTTCCCAGAGTCAGTGCTGCTCCTTGGCATTTGGAAGGGCGTTATTTTCTGTGTCTTAAAAAAAGACCAGGTTAATTGTGTGCCTTTGCTTTTTGTTATAACCTGAAACGGGTCTGTGCGAGTCCTGCAGACTCAGCAAAGCGTTCTATTATTTATTTGCTTTTAAGTCTCTGAGCTAGACGTTTTCAGGGCCCCATCTTGCTCGTTCATTCAAATGAGTAATCCCTCTGTAGAGTAAGCAGATCTCATTGGGAGCAGCACGGGAAGGATCCCTGTGAAGGGGGACTGTGGGCTTAGCCCTGTAAGAGACCCCTGAGTTGGAAGTTACGGGCAGCGGAGCCTCAAATACTTCACTGCTGTTCTTCTGCCACAGGTGGACAACCAAGCAAATTTTAATGTCAGAAACGGCAGCTACTTTAAGTTTGTTCTCCCTCCCAGCCTGCAGCCGCATAACAGTAAATCATTTAACTTCTACTGACATCTGCATTTGAGAAATGCGTGACCATTACTTCCTGAATTAATTTGGGAATCCTTGACCTCAGCCATGAATTAATGGTGTCCTGAAAGCCTCAAAGTTGCACCACTGCCAGCCCTCACTCCCTTTTGGTTCTCATTTTCAGAACACATGTTCCCTTGGCAGATCATTCTGCTCTGCTTTGCTTTGGCCAGAAAAGGTGCAACTTGCTTTTAATGCCTTGGGATGTCCTATGCTGTCTGTACAGGGAGTTGGGAAGCTCAAGAGTGTGCAGTCATTTAGTTTTGAAGCCGTGGCTGTGTCACACTGGGTGACACAAAGTATGTCTGAGGCCTGCAGATGGACTCCTCTCCTTTCCCCTTACTTACGAGTTTGTCTGCATTTTAGACTGGTTTGGTTTGTAAAGTGCTTTTAAACACAGCCTGAGCTGTCCAGGTCCAGCTTAAGTTTGGTTGTGTAGGTGGGAATTTGTTTTGTTGTCGCTTTGCATTCTGCGGGGAATGTTTCATGTTGGAAGAGATGGGGAAAGAAGCGCCGTGCGATGATGCCAAGCGTCATTTTTTTAAATCAGGATTAGTGAACAAACTATTTTTATGCTGCGTGAAAATTACCGCTTCTTCATGTTTCTGAAAAGGCTTTGCAATTGCATTGACACGCTGTGGTAAAAAAATCACGAGGGCAAAACTTGTAAAAAGTCTAGATTTGGTAGATGCTTAACATTATTTCTGATGTTAATGAATATGGAGAAGGTTTTATGGTAATCCATTGTTCTGTTTGGCTTTCACTACAATGGCTTTGAAAAGAATGATTTTTTAAAAAAAGCAAAACCAGAGGCCTGATCTTCAGATAACTTAGTGATGGTGGCTAATTTTGGTGAGATGATAGTATAAACATTGCTGGGGCTTTGAGTCCTGTAGCGATGAGGCAGTTTCTAGAGTACTGTTATTGTTTATGATCCGCTCCATTTTATGGAAACAAGCTCACTGGACTGAGGCTTTGAAGCTCTAATTGGCGCATGCGTTCTTCCGGAGCTAGAGCTAATGGCAGGAAGCCCTGCAGTAAAAACCAACTGGTTCAGGAAATTAAAACCAAAGATTTGAAAATCAACAAAACAGACAGACTCGGTGGAATGACCCTAAAATTCTCATGGTTAATCGTTTGGGGGTGAACGTATAATTATATGCGATCAAGGTAAATTTTAAACACTTAGCTGTTTAATGCATTTTATTTAGAAGAGCTCTAGGAGTAATTATGATCAATATTAATCATTGATGCATTGCAAAAGAATATGGAGATGTGGCTGAGGCAAACACATTCTCAGAGTAAATAGCCGTGAATAAAATGTACATAAATGGCTCTCCATAGGTATGGAGATGTAAATCGAAGCACACATTCTAGGTGGATGGAGCCTGCCTGTCTAAAAGTATCTCTTAGTCAATGTGACCTTTTAAAAATTCTTATGCGAGATTTCACTCCTAACAATTGTTATGAAAATACGGATTTGCATTACCTTCAACTGAAGCAAAGAAAACTGCAAGATAAGACGTAATTAGCTTTTCTGGCCCTAACTTTTTCAAAGAGAAAATGTCCAAGCTTTTGAGAAGAAAAGCCCAAGTAGAATGTAGTGGCTTTTTGGAGTTTTTTTCAAATGGATTTTTGCCTCTGTGCGATGTGTACTGATGAGCTGTGTTTCTTTCCATCCCCACCCGTGCCTCCCTATTCAGGAGAAGCAGTACATCTAGCTAGAGATTTTGGGTACGTTTGTGAGACAGAATTTCCTGCCAAAGCAGTAGCTGAATTTCTCAACCGACAACATTCCGATCCAAACGAGCAAGTCACAAGAAAAAACATGCTTCTAGCTACAAAGTAAGACATTTAACTTTCTGGCATGTTGCTCAGAAATCAGGGAGGGGGACAAACTTGTGTTGGGGCTTTTATTTGTGAAGATATTTGTTTGCTGCATAACCAGTGTCTGATGGCTTTGTAAGTTGTGAGGATGTGTGTTGGCCCTTCTGGTATAGGAGAACTCTCCAGACCACCTTGGTTTCCTTCAAATTAGCGTGCGCAGATTACCTTGAATGCGAATTGTGCAAATTGAGGGTGGATGTTTAGTTACAGAAAAAACAGTAATTCTTCAAAGCAAAACATTTTCTGGGCCTATTTACTTAGCTTATCAATTTAAGTAGAAGGGGAACGCTTCCCATTGACAATAAAATAAACCTGGCACATTAAACTGATTTCAGTTCATTAAAACCGGCAATGGTTCTTCCTGCCTAAGCAGCTCTGTTACTTAGCAAATACAGGGATATTAAAAATATATTTTAAATGACAATCTGTACGCAGTTAAAATGCTAGCGGAGTTTATCGTTGGTGGGGCTGCCTAGACTTCCAGGTGGTGCGTGAAAAGAAAATGATTGTTTTGGTATGTTTGCTGGAAATTAAAAGGGTTGTTTAGTAGCCCTTAATTACCGATGGAGGTGTCACCAAAGGGCACAGTGCCAGAGGACACAAGCAGGAGATGGGAGCTGCTTTATGGCTGGAAGACATTAACGTGGGTTTTAGAATACAAACTGTTTCAACATGCCTCTGAGCTCTCTTGCTGTAAAGTGTATTATTTCTCCAACCGTTTGTGCAGTGAGTGGGTGATATAACCTATCTTCTGCACCATGCCCTCGTAGCCTCCCTTCTCACCTCCCTGGAAGGAAATTTCCAGGCACTGGTTAGCGTCAGCCTTTCCCTCTGTGCAAAGGTCCCTTTGGATTTGGAGATAGAGATTTACATATATAAATGTTTCAGAATACCCTAATTTAAATCCTCAATTGCCCGCTCTGCCCTCACTCATTCTTCCTGACACACAGGTGTGTGTTTTAGCCTTGTGAAGGAAGATATGTCTCTCTGGTTCCCCCCCGAAAAATGAAATCTTATAAGATATGGATAAATCCCTTAGCTTACCTTTAGATAGCCTGCTCAGGAACTTTAAACTGTGTTTGTGCTCCAAACCCCAGCTGGGCAGGGATGTGTGTTTATGGAGAGTGTTGGAGGCTTGGATACTGAGAGCAGTGGGGCAGGAGGCATGTGACTCTGTATCCCTGTTGTCTGCCTGTGTTGCATGGGGTGGGCTGGGGTGTGATGTGTGGTGTGCTGTCGTGTGTGCATGCAAGGTGAAGGGAAGAGGTTTGTGCGTGCCGGGGAGGTGTGAGAATTAGGGGGAAGGATGCACAGAGAGGAGAGGGAGAAGGGAGAGAGTGTGTGCGCTCAGGAGAAGGAGCCCCCTTGATCCAGGGGCTTGTGCAGTCTAGCAGGGAGAATGCATGGGCTTTGCTACCGCCAGTGATGGTTCATTTCTCCCCCTCTCTCTTCCCTTCCCTCCCTCCCTCCCTCTGTCTCTCTGCTCCATTTGTGCTACAGACAGATCTGTAAAGAGTTCACCGACCTGCTGGCTCAGGACCGATCTCCCCTGGGGAACTCGCGGCCCAACCCCATTTTGGAGCCGGGCATCCAGAGCTGCCTGACCCACTTCAACCTCATCTCGCACGGCTTTGGGAGCCCGGCGGTGTGTGCTGCCGTCACCGCCCTGCAGAACTATCTCACCGAGGCGCTCAAGGCCATGGACAAAATGTACCTCAGCAACAACCCCAACAGCCACACAGACAACAGCACCAAAAGCGGCGACAAAGAGGAGAAGCACCGAAAGTGAGGATCCCCCCCCCACACACTCCTCTCCCTTCCCCCTCATAGCCCATCGATCCATTCATCTCCCTCCTCCCTCTCCCCGGCACCCAGCACCCCAGGCTACAGCAACAGAATGAGCGTCCTTCTGCCACTCCTGTTCTCTGACTCTGCAGGACTGCTCTGCCCTCTCTCCACACCCCTTCCCAGCATCCACATTTCCATTTGCTCCCACCTAAATTCCCCCTCTTCCCACTGCCACCATCGTTTTACCCCAGTTTGGAGCCTAAGAGAACAGAACAGGGGGACGGAGCCAGCAAAGAAAAAAAGTTCTCTGTTGAGTTTGTGAACTTTTTTTTTAAATAAAACAAAAGGAGAAAAAAAACCAACAAAAAAAATAAAACAAAAAAGAAAAGGACTTTTTTTTCTAAAAATATATTAAAAAAATTAAAAAAAAAACCAAACAAAAAGAAATAAATAATACTTAAAAATTCTATGAGCTTCACCGGACTGAATCACCACCTTCCCTTACATAAACTTCAGTTAAGATTGTAGCCATACTAAAAATGAAAAAAAAAAAGGCGAAAAAGTACAACAGCAACAGCAGACATAAAAAAGGCAAAAAGGACTGATGACATTTTATCAGTATTGTGAATAAACTTGAACACAAAACACAAGCGGTTCCATGTCATATCTTCAGTTGTAGAACTTTTTCCTGTCCAAGGTAAAGCGACCAACTTGAACTTTCTATTGCAACACGATTCACGGTTATTATATAAGGGAATCAGTGTTCATGTATGTATATATTTATTTATGTGTAATTTAATGGGAATTGTAAATATGGTGAGTCTGTTTTAAGCCTTTTTTTATTTATCTGGTGATCTCGTTTACCTCTTGTTTAGTGGGTTTTAAATCTTCCCCTCTTAGTTCATCATGTGGTTCATGGTACTTATTTAGATATCAGAGGTTTTTTGGGGGTTTTTCTCTGGGATTCATCATTTTTAGCCCTGTTGTAGCATGTTAAAAGCGACAATGAAGCAGCTGAACAAATAAAAAACCATGAATTTTTATATATAATTAGTATGACATTTAGTTTCTCATTGAAGATAAAATAAAGTGATGTTGGACCCTGGCAAGGTTTTTAAACATGTTAGTGGTTTTACAACCCTTATGTGTTGTGGAAAATGAAAAAAGTTATTTTCATCCACTATCCCTCTCCCGAAAGCACCAACAGAGCAATAAATTAATATTGTCTTTTAAAACAAGATTTAGCTTTACTTTCCTTTTTGTCCCCATCTTTTTTTTTTTTTTTTCTTTCTCCCTTTCTTTTTTTTTTATTTTTCTCTTTTTTTTTTTTCTTTTTTTTTTTCCCAAAGAACTTCAAACATTCGGGACCACCTGGTATCCTGTATTTCCACTGGCCATATTGGAAGCAGTTATAGTTGTATTGTATTGAGTTGTGCCGGCAGTAGTTTCCATGCCTATCAATGTATCATAGTCCTTTGTTGCCCAGATAAATAAATATTTGATACGCTTTATGTCGATTTTTTTATTCAGTAGCTGTCTTTACCCAGGCGTATTTTTGTTCTTGGCAGTATTTTTTATTCAGTATGGTTACAGTAATTGAGTTTAACTCTCCCTTGACAATTGCTCCTTGCAATAAGCAGCTGAACCCATTGTTTCCCTCAAGTATAATAAAAACTTACTTTCAACTTGGAGTTCAGAGCAGGGTATCATTTAGATATTCCACTGAGTCTGTATTCAGACAAATGACACAATAAAGCACAATGTATTCTTTTGGATAAAAAATTGTCTGTACTACTAACAAAAATGACACACTATCTTTTCTTTAACCAAAACATAATTTTATTTAAAAAAATAAAAGTTTTATTTTATTTATGTTGACCTCTAGGTTTTTATTTATGTTTATATATAGCATACAGAATTATAAGCCTATAAAATTTTGTACATGTAGTTGTCCTAACGGAGAGCAGAGATTAAAAAACACATTTCAAGAAGGACATTTTAAAACTAATAATTGCTGAGAAAATTCTGAAAATTAATGCTATGAAAAAAAAATTATACTGATAAATCAGAGCTGGGTGCTCCCTCCCCCTCAAGAAAAAAGAAAAGCTCCGTAGTTGATGCCAACAAAATCATCTCACGGTTGTGAACTTTAGTGAAATCTTGCAGGAGACAGATTATTTCTGATTGATGGTTCGTGTTTTAGTGGAATGCACAGACTGACATTTTGAGATGGCTGTGTCAGTTTATAAGGGACTGAAATTTTTATCTTGAGTTTCTTCTTGTGGAAACCAGTTGTGAAACAGGGAAGTTCGCTTTAAAAAAATGGAGTGTGTGTCTTGAAGATGGGCTATAAAAACATGTGAGAATTCAGATTTTGAATCTATTTTCTTTGGCCCGGGGGGTAGGTGAAGTCAGGATCAGGCTGGATTATGTTATATCATAGGAAGGGAGACTTAATGCAGTTTAGAATGTAAAGGCATTTTTAAAGAGAGGGTCTCCTTTAAGTGCTGATGGTATTTTTGGTAGTGGAGGCTGATTTTTCTCTCTCTTTTCTTCCCTCCCTGATTCTCTCTCTCTCTCTCCTTTTTTCCCCTTTTCGCTCAGGCAGAAATTGAGGAGGTTAGGAGGGAGGTGTGTACAATAAAGCTGCACAGAGAATTAACATTTACTCATATATTTTGACGTTTGGTAGAGCTGGTGAAGCAAAGCATTAGATAAAGCCCAAGATGTTTCATTTTGCTTTGGTAATCTACTTATGGAAGGCAGTGTAAAATCAATCTTGCCAAGCAGAAAGAGAGTTGGTGGAGTCTAAATTCTATTTTCGAGAGCCAGCTAGTTTATAAAAATGGTGAATATTTTTTTCTATAAATTGAAAGTGGATCTTTTGAATGCAAAGCTGCAATTGTTTTAAAAACAGTTATTTATTATTTCCAAGAGAGACTGGTTAACCGTAAAGTAGATGTAACAAAATAATGAGGTGAATGAACCCTAACTGTACATATTCTTGACATAAATGAAATGCACAGTATTGTAGCAGGTGAAGTGAAGCATTGTCTATCAGGGCTGTTTTTCTTGGCTGCATCTCAGATTGTGTGTGGGATCCTAACCTCAGGCACAATAGCATTCATAAACAGCAATACATTGCTGCTCTTTCTACAGCAACACATAAATACTCATTTTTAAACGAAAACAATCTTATTAAATACCATTCATTCATATCTGGATTTACAGATGCTTGTTACTTTTTGAAACCTGTACCCAATATAATCGTTTTATACTGGTCAATGTATAAAGCAGTCTTATGCTAGAACATTATAAGGTCATAATAAATAATGTTTTAAAGATATAATTAGCTACTTCATGGTAGGAGAGCGCATTTTAGGTATCCTGGTGCTGGATTAGCAAGCCACCAAAAAACAGAAATGAAATGACCTTGCACAGATTTCTTTATTTACTATTATTTCTAAGGAAGGATTTTACAGGCGATAATGGAAATCTGACTAGGTTCGGTTCAGCCTCTTCTGCTGTGACCAGTGTGCAGTTACTAAAATGTGCTAATTACTTCAGCATTCTTTGGATGCATTTTTAACGTTGTGATCGAGGTGCAGCAGCAAAATTCTAGGTCATGCTTTTATACACTAAACAAAAATCTGTTGTTATTTTTTCCCTCCCCCAGATCAGTTGAAGCGAGGGCGAGTGGTGGCTGAATGTTAGAGCGTTGCTGCCACGCTGAGCTAATTCCTACATGTGAACCAAAATACAGCTTGGTGATCTTTCACCGTGAACAAGGACAGCCCTCCTCTTTGTACCGTATTTTACCCCACCCTCCAAAAATCAAATATTAATATAATTTGAGATTTAACTGGTGGAACAGCCATCAGGACAGCAATGCCCCGCAGCTGAAATAATATTTAAAATAGAAGAGATTTGACATTTGAGAAGTCAGTGGCTTGAAATACCCAGTTGTACTTAGCTAATTCAGTCCTTAACCTCTGGTTTCAAATAAATCAATTACAGTCGATTCCACTTCAGTTCAGAAGTGCACAAGGTTTTTAGTTAATTGAATACATTTTATTCACTTGCTAGGAGTATTCATTTATCCAAACCCTTACATTTAAAGGCAATTTCTTTATTGTCCATGATAAATTTGACTGCATAATCAGATCAGCTCCTTGTTTGTTTACTTGTCTTCTACCTCCAATTCAAATTCCAGAATGTGCACTTTCCTTTCCCTCCTTGGTACGTGCATGTCTCAGCCCAGTCCAGATTCCCAGAGCCTCAGCCCTCATGTTAGGAAGGTGTAGCTAAAATAACTAGCACTCTTCCGAGAGGGAGCAGCGGGAAGTCCATCCTAGCTAGTGAGGGCACAGTGATTTAAACTGGCTGCATAATCAAATGTGAAAGGTTGGGAGCATAAAAAAATAAATTTTGCCTTCGATTTTGTCCTGTGCACCTTTTCTGCATAAACGAGCTGTGTCTCTGCTCCCTGCCCTGCAAGCAGTGTGAGCTGTTAACTCCTAGAGAGAATTTGGAGCCAGCTTGGTGTCAGCAGGATGAGGTTTTTGTGGAGCAACGGGCAATGAAGTAGTGTCCCTGATCCACTTTGAACAGATACTGGTATACACTTTGTGTGTGTTGTTTGCAGAATCCTGCTGGCGTTGGTTTACTGTTTTGGAAAGGAAAGGGGTTAATTAGCATCATTATCAATCACTAATGCTTGTCTAACGTGTCCAAAGAATAATCAAGTTAGGGAACTGCATGAAGCTAACATCTGCTTCATTCCAGTTAAAGATTTTTCCTTATATCGTCCAATTATTGGAAGTCCACACCGGTTTCAGGCTTTGTCAGGGCCATAAAGCAGGGTCAGATCGTTACAAATCTAGAATGGAGGGGAAAGTGCAATATAAATAACAAATGGCTTCATTATTTGAGTTACAGGTGCAAGAATGGCTGTGAAAATGAGTAGGGATTACTAGAATGTGTTCCTTCTTTTTATCTCAAATATGGAGGAAAAAATAAATCAGCCAAGCCCAGTTCTTAAATCATTTATTCTGCATAGGCTGCAGCCTCTCCATTTACAGTATTTAGTTTAGTAACGCCAAACCCCCAAAAATAAGTAGTTTAAAGCAAGCATTTGGAAACAGAGGAAGAGTGAAAGTCTTTTATGACCTATTATTAGCAGAGCCTTACTGGATTCAGAATAGCAAAACAGCTTTGTTTTTCTTCTTCTAGTTTAAGTTTCTAGGCTTCCTTGTGTGGATGAAACAGCTGATGTTTCAGGCAGGGTAAACAGCTATATAGTTCAGGATGGCAGTAAATATTTGTATCCTTAAACTGTTACTCCTTTCTGGTGCTGTAGATATGACAGTGGCAAATCTGTGGTCTTTTATTCCCTCTTACAACAACTGCAATCACGTCTCTCTGAGTTTAACTTTGGTGGCCCAAAATTTTTATCATACCAACAGAGTGGTTAGAGCATCTTCACTGAGTGAATGTAGTGTGGAAATCAGGATAAGACTATCGAGAGCTTTCTGGTAGTGTAGGAGGGACCTGCTGGTTCCCTGTGGCACTTTTCTTTCAGGCTCTGATTTTGCAAGGCACATGTTGGCACCCAGAGCCTGTGGTTTCCCCATGAGTCCCTCCCTCTCAAAACCAGGGCCCTGAGGTTACTCCAAGCTCCATGGTTATTGTCCCGTTTGTAGTCACAGAGCTCATTTGCACAGTGGATCTTCAAACCAGGGCAAGGAAGGTAAACTGGGAAAGCATAGCCTAGGTGAGGAAAAAATTGTCTTGTGTTCAGCAGGAAGGTGGAGGACTGTCAGGTGTGAAGTGCAAGCCATGTCACCCCGTTGTTCCTTGTGCATATTGTGCACACATACACACATATCCTATTTTCTATAGGAGAACTGCAGCATCTACATGAAGACTTTTTCTGTCCAGAGATGCTCTCGAGCCCCACTCTTGTTGTTGCCTGTGGTATAGTTAATTCTCTTTGTAATACTTGATTAAAAGCAGATGCGGGGGTTCTGAATAGAGAGTTGTTTTCTAGTGGGAGTGTGAGCTGTGCAGTTACACTTGCAGGTTGAGGGATGTATATTGCTTGTATACAATGTTTTTGGTTATATTCCTACCTGCTGTATACAATGTTTTTGGTTATATTCCTACCTGCGGGAGAGCTGGCCCCTTCCTCTCTGTACAATCCGTCCTGATCCCGAGAGCTAAGGATAAAGAAGCAGAGATGTGAAATATTTGGGGCACTACATTTCTGGCTGTAGAGCAGAACATTTTTGGGGTTCCTAAGAGAAGGGAAGAGCTGCGTTCCCTTTTTTTCCCTCTTTCTCCCTCCCTCCCTCCCTCCCTCCTTAAAGTTTGCTGGCAGGTGCCCTTCCCTCCAGCTTGTCCTCCTTGCCCTGTACCTTGCTGTTGGATGCTGCTCCCTGTGCTTGTCCTGTCTCCTCTCCTGTGGTGGAGTTTATCTCTCTGCCCTGCAAGGTGGGACAGCTTGGACAACAGCTGGGGATGCACTGCCCACACTGTGGCTTGTGCCCACACTGCTGAGGCCAGTGGGGCAGTACTGGGAGAAAGCAGGGGCTGTGCTTGACCTCTGTGCTCTTTTTTCTCACCAGGCTTAACAAGCTACACTATACTAGTGGTAAAAATGTACTCCTGCCATGCCTGCCTGAGTTTTGGAGCCTGTGTATGGGTGTAGATGATCCAGGACATCAGTTGATGGGTGTCCCATTGCCATGGAGCCTTGATGAGGGCTGCTCCTGGCATGCTGATGTTTGGGATGGGGGCTGACAGGCTGGCTGCTGGGGCTTCTTCCCATCCTCGTGCCCTTGGGAGAGCTTGCAGCTATCCTGCTGGAAAGGATGGGCTTTTGCAGAGAGCTAGGGAAAGAAAACAGGAGGTCACTGTGTCTTAGAAGAAAATCAGATGGAAAAGGGACACTTGAGGTTTTGCTTTGTGTTTCCAGGAGGACCTGGACATGGCCCTTGTAGGGGGTATGGAGATCACCCATTCCTTGCTGCAGCTGCTTTTGGAAAGTTTCCTGGGAAAGGTCTGGGGAAACTGAAGCCTCCAGCAGAACTGGCTGCTGCTGTGACCTTCTTGGAGGCCGGCTGTTTATTTGTTCGCATTGTCATAGCCGGGGAGGTTTTTCACCTGGGGCGCCTCTTGCTCCTGCCTATCTGTGCAGAGCTAGTGTGCCAGCACCGTGTGCACGTGTGCCTGTCCTAGAGGTGTGTGCTCATCTATGTATTTGAGTGTTTGCATGTTTGTTTGTATCTATCTATTTATCTTTATGGGCGTGTGTATTTATGTCTCCATCCCCGAGACTTTTGGAGAGGCTGGGATAAGAGGGGGTGGGGTGGGCTGTCTCCCGATAGTTGATATTCCAGGTTCAGCCTCTTTCTCCGCTCTCATTCTCTAAACCCAGCCAGGGGGAGTGTCGCCCCAGGCCGAACATATGCTTCTTTCCATTGCACTAATCCACCTTCAGCGTGGAGGAATAATTGCTCGAGTGTCCATGGCTCCTCGGCGCTTTGTCCCTCGCTGGCTCCCATCAGCTTGGCACACGCCATTTCAATCAAATCCTTTCAGAGCCCTGTCTCCTTTTATCACGTCCCCGCTCCGGCGAGAGGAGGGAGGGGAGGGCCGGGCTCCCCGCAGCCCCGGCGGGCCGAGCCCAGCCACACCGGGTCTCCCCACCGGGAACAAAAGCACCGAGCAGCACCGAGCTGGGGTTGCTCTGTCTGCAAAGGCGATGGAGTATGATGTTGTTGTTGTTGGAGAAAAAAAAAAAATAAAAGGAGGGAAAAAGAAAAAAAGCCATCCCGCGGGGTGGTTGAGCTCTGTTCCCTGACACGGTGAAGAGCTCCGGTAGTCCAAGGGGTCTTTAGGTTATGGAGAGGCGTGTGCAACCCCTACCTCTCGGTGGCTGTGCTGCTGGTCATAGGGGAAAGACTGGGAATTAGCGGCTGGAAAACTCCCGCGACTCTCTGTGATCAGCGGAATGGGAGATTTTTGCAGAAATCTGCCTCCATCCCGATTTTCCCCTTTACCCGGCGGGACAGAGCGGCTGGACATGGAAATGGAGCAGGGATGGCCCTGCCCTCCCCGGCCGGCTCGGGAGCCCAGAGGGGCACGGTGGGGCAGGCTCGGCCCTACTGCAGGGACAGGCTCCGTCCTTTACTCATTTGTGCTGACTCTCTTCTCCTTCAGATGTGCTAGTCCTGTTCTGTTTCTCATGTTGCGAAGAGGGTGAAAAATTCTACCTAGGACGCCCTAGCTGAGGAGGTATAAGAAGAAGAGCAAGGCAGGATGGTTAATCGAGGGAGATTTAAAATTAAAGAGGAAAGAAAAGGAAAAAAAAAAAAAAGAGAGAGAGAGAGAGAGAGAGAGAGAGAGAGAGGAATGTGCGCGATCTTTACATCCTTAAAGGACTCTTCAGGTCTTTTTTACTTGTTTTTGCGGAGCAGCCTGGGATGGCTGATGGGGGTCAGCCCCCCCAGTAACCCCGGGCCCACTTTTCCCGGGAAGGCCGCTGTGCTCCCTCAGGCCGCCTGCTCTCCTGCCCGCCTTCTGCTGCTGGGAGCGGGGACAGGGGGGTCCTCTTGGGTTCGCCGCAGGTGAGGACTGAGACTTTCACAAGAGAACGGGGTGTCGGGCCACCGACGGGATGGCCGCATTTCACAGCCCGCAGTCCCTCCGTCCTCCCCGAGGGAGCCCGCAGAGCCCCAGGCCGGGGAAAGTGCCCCGGGAGCTGTGAGGGGCTTTGGCGGTCACACGGGCCGGGCCGGGGCCGAGAGCACCGGGGCTGTGCCGGCGTCTGCTCCTCTCACTGTGTGCCCCGTCAATCCCTCAATAGTTTTTTTTACTAAAACGTGGGTTTTCGCCTTTATCTATCTATTAAAAAAAAAAAAAAAAATAAAATCCCCTTTCCACTATTCCACTACGATTGTATTTAACCGCAACATCCACAGAAACTGCCCTTATGAAAACCAGACTTTTCTATGAAAAGACACTTCTGGCAGCAATTAGTCTGGCTTTCTTCAACAAAATTCTTTGTAATGTCATTCAGCGGAAAAAAAAATAATCCCAGGATAATTCTGATTACAGGGTTTAAAAAAAAAAGGCAAAATAAAAATTATTAAAATTAGCATATTCGGGTTTGCCTCGGAAAAAAAAAAAAAAAGGTTTAAATTTCCTATTGATCGGAAAAAAACCTCGCTGAGATTGTGCGGGAACGGGAAATAGACCCGTTCGGTTCCTGTGTGACGGGCGTAGAGGGCAGGAAGGCACACACTCGTTAGCGAGTTATTTCGGGGGCTTTGCCTCAGCCTGGCAGCCCGGCCCCAGCTCGGCCGGGAGGGGAGGGCGGGCAATGCCCCCAGTGGGAGGCCCGTGTCCGGCCCCACGCAGCTGCAGCTGCGCCCGCCCCCGGCACGCAGCGCTCGGCTGAAAATCGCGCGCAGGGAGAAAGAGGCGCTTCCCTTCCCTCCGCACCCCTCCCCGGGAGCGGGGTGTCCGACCTCCGGCAGGGACACCCAGCTCGCTCCCTGCCCACCGGAGGAGGATGAGGAATTGGGGGAGTGAGGGGAGAATAAATGTGGCCCCGGGAGGCGGGGGAGGGTGGGGGTAGTGCCTACCTGGAAACGCGTCGCGGATGCTCGGGCAAAGCCAGTCCCTCCGCCTCATTCGCAGGTTTTTGCTACTTTCCCCCTCCCTCCCTCTCTCTCCGTGCTCTGGTGAAAGGTTGCATGTTCCAGCCCAGAGAGTCAAACGTTAAATTGTTAAACCAGAGTAGGAAAGGAGGGGGAGAGGGGAAGAAAAAAAAAAAAAAAAAAGAAAAAAGGCGTGTTTATATTTCAGATATTTTAAAAGGTCGGCTTTAATTAGGTTAAATACAAGTATTATTGGCCCAGAAGCACATACTGCAAAAAGCTCGTTACAAGCCTAATTGCAAAAAAAAAAAAAAAAAAAAAAAAAAAAAAAAAAAAAAAAAGAAGTGCGTGTGGAGAGTGGAGAGAGACGCCGTACTCTTTCGGCACGACTCACCTCCCAAAGTGCGTGGGGCACCGCGCATCCCCCCGCGGGACGGCCAGGGCAGGCGTGGGCCGTGCGCATCCCTGCCCAGCCCGGCTCCCATCCTTTGGGGATGAGTTTGGTATTTGCCCGCGGAGCCTCTCCGGAGTGGGGGGGCTGCTTTCGCGGGGTGTCTGTGCATGAATCTACTCTGAACTTGCCGTAAAGCTCAGTCCCTCTCGACCCTCCAAAACAGCTCTTCTCCCCAGCTGGTCCTTCTCTCTCAACCCCTTGGCAACACAACTTGGGGAGGGGGAAGGGGGAACCATTTGCCCTGAATCACAAATTTTCATGGCTTGGAAAGGAAAAAGGTAACCCTCATGTCTAGCTCAATTAATAAACATGGTGATTTCACACCCAAAAGGAGGACATTATTTCACGGGAGTGCTATCAGCTCCATCACAAAGGGTCACAGCGCAGCTGTGGCGAGCCCGGGGTTATTATGCAGCCTGATGATAGGATCCCGCTTGCCATCCCGGCTCCTTCCTCGGGGCGACCAATAGCCCCGGGCAGGGCTTGTGCCACCTCATGATAAAGGACTTACCCGATGTGTGAGGAAATGGAGCAGCTTTCAGATGAGAGGTAATAAGCTTGCAGGCGCAGCCCCAGCCCTTCGTTTCCCCCCTACCCCCCGTCTCCTGCCTTTCCATTTGACTTTTTTTGTTGTTGTTGTTGTTTCCCTCCCCCAGACAACAACAACAACAACAAGAAGTTATTATTCATTTGAAGGCAAACCTGAGGTTCCCTCTCACCTTCTCCGGCCCCTGCGGGGAGCAGAGGCAGGAGAGCCCCGGTCCCCCCTCCCGGCTGGCGGTGGCAGGAGGAGCTGCCTCCCCGCAAGGAGGGACAGTTGTGGCTGATGGATTTCTGGTGTCAGGAATTGGGTCCAGAAGCTGTGAGGCAACATATTAACTGCGATCCCATAATCTCTTAATCACATTACATTTTAAGTGAGCATGTGTAATTTCACCCATCAATGATTTATTTAAGCAAGGGAGCACAATTACTTGTCTCGCACACAAACGCTGGCTGGGGGAGCATTGTTTGCCAGAAATAAAATCTGCGGTTTCAGGGACTCTCTGTTTCTCCGTGCTGAGAAAGCCCAGACCCCGCTCCCGAGCACAGGAGTTGGGCGGCTCATCCTCCTACACAGGCAAGGCGAGGGCGAGCTTTCCCACCCTTCCCATCCATCCACTTCCCAGAACCAGCCCGGCAGCAATGTCTGACGCTGGTGCGGTGAGAAGTGTCTTCAGCTGCCCGGTCCCTCCTGGTGCTGCCCGCAAGCTCCTGCTCGGGGGGACGTGCCAGGGAACCAGGGGGAGGTTTGCTGGCCCTTCTGCTCCGTTTTGACTAAAGCAGGTATAATTTATCGGGGGAGCCGATATTACACGGTGTCACTCTTCCCGAAACCTACATTAAAGAGGAGGGAAAGTCAAGTAACCTCTCCTGGCGCGTTGCTGAACACTGGGCTGGGCATTTGACTCCTCCGGCTCTGGCCTGGACACATCGGGCACGGTGGGAGCTGAAGGGCGCCCCGCATTTTGGCACGCCAGCCTGGGGGCTGAGCCTTTAAAGCTGCCCCAAGGAGAGCAACGCGACGTTTCAGCGAGAGGTCAGCATCCTCCACCAGCATCCTCAATCCTCTCTTTTCGGCCCCGGGGCCAAATTTACCACCGAAGGGCCGGTGCGGGATCCCCTTTCCCGGCTGCGGGGCGGCATTCCTGGCAGCTCCCGCCTGGGGACCAGAGCTCCGAGCCTCAGTCTGCCTGCGGGGAGGGCAGGCGGGCACAGGTGACTCCTCCAGCTCCCCCAGAGCACCCCCTGGCTCCGGGCCTCCCGGTCCCGTTGTGCCGCTTGTCCCCAGCACCAGGCTGGGATCACCTCCACAGCTTTATGTCATTATCGTTGTTTTGGTACCATTGCCACGAACCCCCCTGCAGATCTCTCTGGCCGGGAGGGAAAAGCAGCCCAGAAAGGCGTGGGACTGCCCCGGAGCCAATGTCTTCCTCAAACCGGGCTGGGGCTCTACACTTACCACTATCTTTACTAAACAGTCGATGGAGGAAGATCCCCGAGAGGTAAAATGTTCGACTACAGACAGAGAAAAAGACCCCCTTCTCTTTCAGTAGCTTTAATTTTTTTTTCTTTTTTATTTTCTGGAGCTGCCTTAGTCAGGCATTTGGCAGATTTAACGTCGCAAAGGAAACAAAGAAAAAAAAGTAATTACATTTTTGGAAAACAAACAATAATTACACGATACAATCGGTATAACAGTAAGTGAAACACAGCAGCGGGAGTTAAAAACAATATTCTAGCCATGGAGATGGGCTCTGCCGCTGACTCAGCGGTTTTGAATACTCCAAATTATCCTTACATCGGATTTCGGTAGCGCAGTTCAGCTCCAGTCTAGTGGCTTTTAAATTAAAACATATCTCGCTGATTAGGCATGTATTAGAGTCTTAAAAAAAAAAAAAAAAAAAAAAAAAAAAAAAAAAAAAAAAAGGAGGAAGGTTTATCAAGGCAAAAATTATTCTGGTGGATCAGGAATATTTCATGAGCCCCTTTTTCCCATCCATCTGTCAAGCGAGGAGCGGTGTTTGGAGGGGCAGCCCCTGGTCCCCGGATCCCGATGCCCGGGGCGGGGGCGGGAGGGGAGCAGGAGCGGCTGCCTCGCATCTGAACTGCTGCAGCACCTGTCACCTGGAGAGGCTGTGACTTCACATGCCCCGCGGCTCTGACTTCACGTTGGAGCGCATTATTCCATCACTGAGCCGTGTTGACATAAACACTTCCTCCCCCCCACACCGACCTTCTACTCCCTCTCCCTCTGTTTGCCCGACTTTCACACGAATATTCGGGATGACGTCTAAGGCAGCAGAAAAGTTGTACGTGTATATTTTCATTATTTTTTGTAATTAACCATTTTTTCAATTTTTTTTTTTCAATTGACTTAGTTTTATTTTAATCAAGAGCCCTTAGGATTAGTTGTAATGATATGAATGGTTAAAGTGGGAAGAGCTGAAGGCTCAAGAATGCTGTCTCCTCGGAAGAAAATCTCAGACATCCCACAAGAAATAGCCGTGCAGAGTGTAGGTCTTATGTAAATGGATAGAAATCATAGGGCTGCCTGTGTAATGTGAAGTGTACGTGAAATCTAGCATTTGTTCAACCAAACCTTTGTTCTGCTTCCCATTAACTGCCAAACCAAAAAGAAGATGAAAAAAAAAAAAAAAAAAAAAAAGAAAAAAGAAGAGAGAAGAGGAAAAAAACCCCAACTTTAACTGCTGAAAAATTCTGATTTCCACCACTTAAAACGTTTATCCCAGAGAAAAGTTTTGAGTTGTGCCCTTGTTCAGTCTCGGTTCTGCCCTCAGGACTCCCAAATTCCCAGTGAACAGGCACACAAACGATGATGACAACAACAGCAGCAAATACGAGGCTCCTCGCCGCCTGCTCTATTTGGAAGCAAACCCAGACAGAAGTGGCAACTAAAGCTTTAAACCCTTTGGAAATTCCTTTCTGGTTTAAGAGAGCCAGGGGGCTTTCGTCCTCTCCCTGCCGTTGGTTGTAAGGAAGGGCAACAAAAGAGGTAAAATGCCTTCTCCAACTAACTGGCTCAGCGTTTCACATGCATCAAAGGGAAGGCAAGAGCTAATCCGAAAATGACCACTTTAATGTACACGAACCCATGGCTACAGCAGCAGAACTGAGGGGGATTTCGAACTCTCCACCACAACAAAACCCTACACTTAATGTCATAATAACAGATATTAAACAAAGGGGAATGAAAGGGTCTCACGCTGGGTTTTCTGCATTCTTGAGTCTAATTAAAAATATACAGAAAAAAGACATAGTTTGGGTCAAAATGGCATGAGAGACGCCTTGTGCCAGTGAAGAGGCTGCAATTATCAGCTTAGAGACAATGTCCTAGAGATCTTATTCACTCTTTAGCTCCAGGGGAGCTGAAAGCCAGTGCAGGGATGAGTGGGACATATGCACCCGAGCAGGGCTGAAAGGGCTTGGAGAAAAGGGCTAAGGGACATTTATCCTCTCCTTTCCCCTTCTCCTAGACAGCAAAGGGGGACTAAAACAAATACAGCAGAGCCTTCCAAGGGAGTTTTGTGGATTTTCTTTTTGAGGCCACTTGGACTGCCCTTCCATTCAAATGGAGCCGGGGTGTTTACTTAGTGTCAAGATTGTATGACTCTGGCTTCTGCCTTTGGAGCTGGTGCCGCCAACTGGGAGGGGAATCCTGTGGTGAGCAACAAGTGCCCTGCATGACAATACCTTCCTGGGGAGAAAATACCTTGCAGAGAAGGGATCTTCTCCAAAACAGCAGGCCAGAAACTGGATCCAGACAAATTCAAATGCAAGATAAGGCACAGGCAGGCGATTTACCATTTGAGTAAGTTACTGAGAGCTGAACTGGTCCTATTCCCCCCTAAATTTTGGCAGAAGTGTGGATGTCCATACAGGTGATGTGACTGAGTCTAATCCAAGTGACTGGGCTCAATACAGTGCACAGCCTACTGTAACAGAGGTCTAAATGAAGCCCTCAAAGCTATGACTAATAAATGACTTAAAGACTTTGTGATCTGGCGCCTTACAAATATCCACAGTGCTGTTTTTGGGTATTGGTGTTTGGCTGATGTTACTCAGACCTAACAGTAGGCAAACTGTCTTTTCCTTGGCTCTGTGAGAGCTAACCTCTTTCAATGCTTGCTTATTTTGTTTCCAGAGGAGCCAGGCTTGGCCAGGTGTCAGGAAGATGGGTCTTCAGCAAAGGGCAACAGTGTTGCCACTCTCCCTTTGTCCCAGACTTTCTTGCTGCCTGCAGGTATCTTGGGCTGCACCCAAGGTACTCCCATCCACCACCAAGGCAAGTGATGGGCAGGGGTTCCTTCAGCCAAAATAGTTGAGATCCATGGATGGTACTCCCACTCCAGAGAAGGGATATAATTGCGGTGGAAATCAAAGCAGAGAGGAGAGGTGAGCAGTGCTGCTCTCATCTCATGGCAGCCACAGGGAGCAAAATACTCCTAACTCAAATGTTCTTTTTATCCCTCCTCAGCTGGTCAAATGGACCAATTCAGAGTTACTCAAGGTATTGAATTCCACATATAAAGACATAGCAGAGAGCAGCCTTGACTCTCGCTGCAAGCAAGACATGGTGACCTTATGGATCTTTCTTTCTTAGGCTCTGTCTGTCTTGTCCTCAGAGCCTTCATCTGCCCAGGCTACCCTGCCTTAAAGCCCATCTTGCACAGAGAAGGAGGGTCTTTCCAGCTTGCCTGGCAAGACCTTCCTAACCTGAGGGCCTTTGCAAGTGGTCCAGGAAACCTTTCCCCATAATTGCAGGGTACTCACTCAGGGCGGCGTATGCGGTGCAATCATAATTTACCAACATGGTGACTCCTACTAACCCTGTAGCACTTTAGCTGCCTTACTGGAGCTAAAGATTAATTATTGCCCTTACATAAAAGAGGTCATCTCCAGGCAACATCACTAACACTTCTGAGGCTGATTGTACGCTGAGTTTTTGAGAAAAAGCTGTAAAATGAAGGTTTCAACTAACATTGCTCCTCAGCCTGTAAAATCCTAGAGAGGAGAGAAGAATATTTGTTATTTAAGGGTTTGTGCTCAGGCTTTCTGCCTTCTGTTTTCTTTATGGCTTTAGAGTGACACCTATGAAGGGGTGTTTGAAACATTTATATGCTGTTTTCAGTGAACACCTGGAGAGCAACCCCATTGCCCTTGCAGGGAACACTGACAGGACAGGGAGGGATAGCATAGCTCATTTTCACACCTGCAGGTATAAGTTTATGCTACTTAATCCCATAGTGGTCTTTGGCTAGTGCACCCATGGGAGCTGAATCACAATTGGTATTGCAGGGGTGCTTCACTCACACTTCCTGGAATCGACACTGCTTTGCATCCCTCTGGGACATGAAGGCTCCTGCACAGAGCTGACTGAAGATACACTATCAGGTCTGACAAGGGAAGAAGTCCTACTTCAGACAGGGCTTCCAGTATCCATGTGCTGGAGGCAGCCCTAACACTGTGGTAGCTTTCTTTGTGGTATGGTGCCCAAGAGATTTAGGAGCTGAATAGGAAGCTGTGAACACATCCACAGGGCTCTACCTGCCTCCTGAAGACTGGATTTAAGTGAAGCTCACAGCCTTAACCACTGACTTTGGAGAGGCTCAGGTGTGTTTCCTTAGTCCCCTCTGTGTGAGGGTCCGTGTGGTGGTGGGAGTGAAGTTCTCATCAGGGCGAGTACATTAAAAATAGCAACAGATAGATGGATTTGAAAATAAAAGCAATTGAGTGCAATGGCAGCAGCAGAGAGAGCAGCAACTCCTTGAGAGACAGACTTAAGTAACCACCCTGTTGTAAAGTAAGTTGGATTCTCGAGATGAAAACAACAGGAAAAATTTTATTCTAACAATAAAATTATCATGATCATGATCATCATTGCCTTAAAGGAAATGGTAAATGAAAGCTGGAAGAAGCTTGACCATCTTTGCCAAGCTGATAAAATAATCTGGTTCATGTAGCTCATATCTGATTAACATTGTATCTAATTGTCATGCTGGTTGCAGTTCCATTGCCAGTGTAATTTTGAAGCACTTAATTGTTTTTTGTAAAAGTTTGCCCTCATGGGAGTCTTGGTTTGTACATTATTTGCTGGGAAGTGAATATTTTTTAACCAGTGTTTTACAGAGTAATTAGCCAAGCCATGAGAATAAACACTTAAAACATATAGGGCCCAAGCCTGTCACCATTTCACTTTTATGAATGTGAACACTTATGTGAACACTTCTGCATGGGCACATTTGTAGTGGGACTGCTCATTCATCTCTTGATGGTGTGCTGGGATGAGGATGTAGGCAATGGTGATGAGGAGACTGGGAACCAGACTGGGACCTGGGGGAATTATACTCTTCTCTATTACTTTTGTCATAGGGAATAGGTAGGAGGAGGTGGGATTGCAACACAGTCCAAAGGTACTGTGCTTTTGTTGTCTGTTTTTCTGTTGTCTGATTATAACTGATTAGAAGAAGCTCCTGTACTAAGTTTATCCCCAACATATGTGGCTGTCTGCTGTGCTGTGATTAAGTTGCAAAATATGATTTGCAAGATGCTGATAACCTGAGAGCAATGAAAGGCACTGTGTCCCTTCTATAATCTACTGTTTGTTCTTCACATTTTTTCCAGTATAGAGGTACTGGGATTACATTCACTGGGCTGTGCCCAATTCTTCTGCACTGAGAGCAATGGGAAACAGCTAGGTGTCTCTGTGCACTTTCAGGTAGTTCAGTGCTTTAAAAATCTGATCCCTGTGTGCTTTGTGTCTATGTCCTTATCTTAAGATCAACCTAACTGACTTGGAAGCAGGTGAAAATTTTACTAAAAATACTTGCTGGCCTGTTTCTAAGAATAAGTTAGAAAATAAAGACAAAAAGGGTTCTCTAGGTCTGTGCCTTTCAAGTTTATATTTGTCAGGGGAGCATCTAATACAGCTGGAAAACTGGATCCTGCAGATGGGACATCTACATGGGACAGTCTGCACCCATACAGTTCAGGGAATCTTGTCAGTTTAGGAAAGCTGCTCCCAAGCCTTGATATTTGGAGATCTGGGAAAAGGGGTTGAGACGCCATGGCATCATGTCATCCCTCATACCCTTACTGATAGATCCTTCTCTTTTGGTTTTACTGATAAAATTATTGAGAAGCAAGAATTCTCAAGGAAAGAAAGCAAACTGCACAATCCTGCTTATTAATCCTCCTTAATAACACCAAGGTTTGAAGCCAAAGTGATGGGAAAGTCACATTTTAAGCTGTGCCTATGTCCTGGATTCACCCTGTTGAACGAGAAAGTAGTACTGTCACTTCTGATTCCCTCCTTGCTGTTGCCCTGGCAGTGTCCAGGGTGGGAACAGTTGCATACATCCATTGCTGCATTTCTTCCTTGGCTGTGTCACATTTCTCTGACTGCTCCTCAAAGGGGTTGTTTGTCCCTAAACTCGATGGCCTCCCCCAGACCCAGTCTCTGGTAGTGGACATGAGCCTTGCTGGCAGAACGTATCCTGGCGGCCTTTTCCATGGAGTCCTGTGAATGACAGACAGACCTGTGGCTCCCCAGCCACTGCCCTTCGTCCTGTCCCTAAGCGCCTCCTGTGAACTTCCACAAAAGGACTCTGAACAGAGCTGAGCAGCGTGATGTGTCTTGGCATCCCTGCCTAGGCCTCTTCAAAATGTGCTTCCCCTTGTTCATAGCAATCAGGCCATTTCTGATGATGGTTCAGCAATGCCTCCCAGGCAAGTGAGGGCATGATCAGTCTTTCTTCTCCAAATTTTGTTCTGAGTGAGTCAGATAAGTCATCTAGGCAAGGAGAGGCTCTGCAAGTCAGGGAACAGCAATGGCTTGCAGTGTTCACGTGCCCCTCATGGCTGTGCTTGGAGAGGGAAAATCATGCACCCAGGAGCCTTTGTGATGATGGGGTGCAGGGAGGCACTGCCACCACCCCAGCACCTGAGATCACAGCTTGTGGAGCATAAGGTGGTCAAACTCTGCAATCACTCCTGTCTCTTTTCCAGTATGTCCCCCAAGAAATTAGCTAGAAGGCTCCACTAGTATTAGAGGGGTCTTGTTACTACCAGGAGACTTTGCTACTTTTTGGGTTTATCTAAAGCTAATTGAAGAATGAATAAAACAAACATCTGTTCTCTTTTAGATGGCTATCTAGATCTCTCTGTGTTTGTCTCGTGTTATAGACCAGTACTCCTGGCCCTAGGACTTTTGACATCTTGGGGCTAGGAGAGAGGCAGGTTCTGAACTTACTGATTTTTATAGGTCCCTTGACTGTAAAAAGAGAACTGTCATTGTATCTAGCTGTACTTTTTAAAACAGTCCTGATATCTGGACTATGCTAGTAACAGCATGACAATTTCCCAAAATAACTCATCTACCAGGTACTATGAAGTGGCTATTCTAAAAAGGAATTTTTCTTTCCATTGTTTTTTTTAGTGTTTCAGTCAAACAATTAATATTTCAACAGGAATCCTGTTAAGACTGGGTTTTATTTTGTCATCTGTTAAGCACAAGCCAGGATATTTTATGACAACAAGTCAGGGAAAAAAGGATTAAGTTTTCCACGATTATTTGCATTTGATGCAGCAGAAGACACACATACCCTATTCTCTCCTGAAACAAACAAACAAAAGATCCTCCAGCTAGGCATTTTTCATAGTGATTGGGCAAAGGTTTTAAGTGGTCAAGTGTCCACCATGATACTTGATTAAGCCCAGCCATGGATCAGCATGCTATTCATCCTTGTGCCATTGGAATAATACATCTTAGATAGGAGAACTGATAAACTTCACCCGTGCTGGGACTTACAAAGACAGAAGGAGTTTTCCTGGGAAATGCATGGCCCCCAGCCCCCACTCAGATGACATACCCTAAACTAGTCTCTATTTGAGCAGTTCTTGTTAGCAGGAAAAGGCCTTGGGGTCAGGCTGTCTGGGTCGTGGGGCAAAGAGCAGCGTTGAATGGAGGAAGCAGGAACTTTTGCTCTTTCACTTGTCAGTAGAGCAGTTTCAGGAGGAGCAAAAGCTGTGAGAGTGCTGTGCCTTTACAGTGCACATCTCCCTTGTGGAGTTGAAGGACAGTGAAATGTTAGTCCTTTAGTGAGAGGGGAATTGAAGCACCAAGTTGTTAAAGGGCATTGCTCAAGGCCAAACATCCCACCCCACACGGTACTGGAGGGAAATGCAACCTTCTTGCCTTTCAAACTCTTGTGTAAATAATTTTTCTCTACTCCCCCCTATAGAGCAGTGTAGGGTTTCCAGCATACTGGAGGAAATAAACATGGTATAGACATACAGAATAAAAGGAAGACATGAAACAGTTTGCACTAGGGTGTGACTTTTCAGGAAACAAACTACGAGTAAAATTTTTTTAGGTTATTGGGTGCAAAGAAGGATTTGTCCTGTATCCATGGATGGAAACATGAATAAAACTTGCTTTAATTAAATCCCACAAGCCAGTCTTGTGTGCTTGTATTGCTGTCATCAGGAGGTAGACTATAGTCATAAACTCACTGTTTAAGGCATGCAGAACTTAAATATAAGGATATTGCAAATGCAGAAGGTGAGAATAGATGCTTCCCATTCAACTTCTAATTCCTGTTTGAAGTGTGAATTTGAAGTACCTAAATGGTGGTGGTGGGTTTTTCTTTAGTCCTGTTTCCCTTTTAAAGATCCATTTCAAATGAGATTGCAAAATTGCCTGTGTTTTATCCCAGAATTCATCGAGTAGCAAAAGAAACTAAGAATATGCATGGAAAGAGGTACCACCTGTGAGACTTGTGTTGACTGAAGCATTGAAGCACTGGTGGTTGGTGCTGCTGAAGGCAGGGGTCCAACCCTGCAGTCAGTGTCAGAGCTGCCCTGGCAAGAGCTGCAGGTGGGCAGCCTCCTGCACACTGTCTGAAGTGTAGCTCCCTTTGGGAAAGGCTGGCATGGCATTCAACAACCTCAGCTCCCCTATGCAAGCTGTGGATCAGATTGTCTGTAATGGTTTCCTACCTCTTTTTATCTCTCAAAGAGACTCTTTGCAGAGCATGTGAAACCTGCAATTTATGCAGCTTAGGCTGACTCTTCCTGCCTGCAGCAGCCACCACCACCATTCCCCTGGCCTGTTTGCTTCCTGAGCTACAGTAGATGCTTTATTAGCAACAGGATAAATTAAAAAGCCTCCACAACCCAGGAGAAAGCCTGTATTGAGCATTTCCTCTATTGCACCAGTTGTCTTGCCTCTGCTCTGCCCCACCGATGGGGTGATATCCCCTTAGTCCCAGCGCAAGAGCATCAAAGCTGGCTGCAGCTACAATAGAGTGAGCACAGTGGGAATCCAGGGGAAAAAAACCCAAGAGTTAACTCCACAGCATTATCATAAAAAGTATACGTGCACAAGGGGCTGTTCTCTTCACTGTGTTTATGTGGCTCCCCTTTTCATGCTAATAGCAGCGATGTTTCTATGTCCTGTGGTGGGAACAAGCCTCTTAGTGAATAATATAGTGTTAAGTCCTGGGTAACACATTAAAATGCCAGTAAAACCAGTGCAATAAGATTAACTGTGGCAGCTCCAGCTTGTGACCAAGCTACTTCTAATAATGTAAATCTTATAATCTGTTGTTCCTCTCCCATGTATAGGTATACTTTATTTTGCTCTTTCAAGTCAGAACATGCTTTAGTGAATTTCTTCTTTCTCATGTTTCCTTTTTTTTTTTTTTTTTTTTTTTTTGATAACTCAATCCTCTCCCCTGTTCTCTCAGAAGGATAGTAAAAATGAGAATTCAAAGTTCCACGGAAATCAAGACACCTGCATTTCAATTTGCAGTAGAGACCCTCATACTATACTTTGAAGGCAGGCTGGGTGTTTGATGTAAACCAAGAGAAACTATGTCCAGGTGTGTTTGTATGCGCGTACCTGCAAACATCATGTACTTATTCTGGGGTCTGAGCAACACCTAGATAAAGAGGGAATTTAGGAGCCATAAGAAATGGCCATGGGATCAGGAGAAGGCCCTTTTAATTCCACTTTTCCATCTCTCTCCCCCATCCCCTGCTTCTGTAGCAACAAACCTAGGTGTCTGTGGAACTTATTTACATGCTTTGCTTCCATTGCCTACTCCCCTAATTTATTCCATATGTTTATTACCCTTTGTGTAAAATACTCCTGCCTGTGTTCCCTGTTTGCTTATAATTTCCTAATTTTTCAGGTTCTACTTCTCGTGGGTTGGTTTGTTCTTCTTTTTTTTTTTTTTTTTTTTTTTTTTTTCTTTAACCTGCTCACACATGTGTGATCTCTGTGAAATTTCTGCTGGAAGCCAAGGCAGCAGCATTCACCAGTGCTACTTGGGGCCTTGGCAAAGCAGAGTTCATAAAGCAGTGCCTTGTTCAGAGGTGCTACACTGAGACTGCAGACAGGATGGGAGATTCAATTAGTACGACTGCTCAGCGAGTCAGCACTCCCCTTCTCCTCTGCTGAAGACCGGGCCCATAAGGAGAGGAAATATCAAGACACCTTTCAGTATGTGGCTTGGTTTAACAAAATGCACAGCAGTTCTGACTCGACAGAAGAGTACTTGGAGCCTGAGAGTATAATTTTGAGCCAAAAGTTCAGGAAAGTTTCCTCTTTTCCTTGTTTGGAGCCAGAGTCCCACTCCTTGCTCTTAATACAACCAAACACTTTTATTTAGGTATTTTCTTACCTAGCATGGAAATGTATCCTCCTTGGCCATTGCTATGGGGTTCTGCTGAAAACAGTCTTCAGGCATTACTGTAGCATTCAATTCCAGAATGGCATCTCTGTAATACTCCCGTTCCCTCTGACTTGAGCTTTAATCCCTGTGAGGAGACAGGAGGTTTTTTGTGTTCACCTTGATGCCATCCTTGTCCTGTCAGTGTGTGCCTGAGTACTCATCCTTTGGAGGTGTTTTTTGTTGAAAGGGGCCCAGGCAGCACATGCATGGGAGAGCGAATGCCATGGTTGTGTAAGACATGGGGAGAAATGTGCCTTCCTAGGTACTGGAAAGGCGTGAGGTGTTTTTGTGAAGTGCAGGTTGCTTTTGTGAAGCCAGCGGGGATTGGCCTGGTTCCATTCCACACAACACTACAAATTTTGGCTGGGCCCCTGCCACCCACCATTCCTCACAGCTGGTGTTACACATCTGCGTGTTGTATCTCAATACTGCTCTTCTACTTTTGGGAGCAGAGGCCAGAAGAGTGAGGCTCTCCCTCATGCCACCCTGCCCTTTTCCTGGGGCAGGGCATGCTGCTGGGGCTGTACAGGGGCACAGGGAGAAATAGCCTGTTCCTGGCTCAGCTCCCCAAATTCTCCACTCAGTTCCACATGCAAGGGTTATCTACACCTTATTAGGGGAGGCAGCCACACCAGCCCTCTCTTCCCTTCTCAGCCCCCATGGGGAAACACTGAAACTCATTGTTACACTTTTTTTGTAACCCTGTAGAGTTTTGCTGATCTGAGCAGGTGAAAATCTGACCTGCTGTGCAGATATTTGTCTGCAAACCCACCTTGATAATTTTCCCTATGTTTCATTAAACACATCAGATTGAGGCTAAGGTTTTCACCCTTCTGATTTTTTAACAGTTACTGATTTTACCACATTTGGTTTGGCAGCTTGAAAAAAAAATCAACAGAAGGATTACATTTCAGTGGCACAACACCCTAATCCTCAGGCAAATGATTTGTCCAAGCTTAATATGAAGTACTTAGGATGTATTGTTTGATGTAAACACTAGTTCTAATAAAATGGTGCCTGAGGTACAGTTCTTCAACTTGTAATACCCTATTTGCGTTGGCCTGTACACATTGGATTTGAAACCATTATGATAAAATATATCCTCTTTAGCCTGATAAAAAAAAATAATAAAAAAAAATCAACAGAAATCCACAGCAGAGGGCCTACTCTCCAAGGAAGGACACTGAATGCAGCAAGGAGCCTCTGCTGTGGACTTCAAGAATTATGCCCCATGGCTCATAGGGTGCACCTAGGGCAGAAATCAGCTCTCTATGGGCAGCACATCAGTCTTGGTCTGTTCTTGAGCATCCTGAGGTAAGAGGCTTTTCTGCCCCACAGCTCCAAACTGATATTCTGGAGTCCATCTGGAGTCCTTCCCAGCTTTTTCCTGAGTCACCGCACCTATTTGAAATTATCTGTGTTTGGCAATACAAATATGCTCCAGGTGTGACCAAGGGTCTTACTGAAATGCTGGGTTTTAACGAATCAGTTAGAGGAGCTGGATGGCTATCTAGGGAGGGGTTAAGGGCACAGGGGCAGAAACACAGCACAGCAGGAATCCCTGCACAAGTCGAGCCCCGTCGGGGAGCAGCCAGCTTAGCACCAGCAGGCAAAAACGTTCGGCATGTCAAGATGTTACATTTGTCTTACTACTCCATTAATACACCAGTGACAGAAAGTCACTTCCAGCGACCTCCCCTGCTGCTTGCACTACCTGGGCTCCTGTGAAAGATTTTTACAGAAATATGAGGAAACCCTTGGTTCTGGCAGCGTTATGGCAGAGTGGAGCTCTACTGCTGACTGAGTGCTTTTTGCAAGAGGGTAAATAGCAACATTTTGGGCAGGCTTCCTTGTTCTCACTCAGCCTTGACTTGTTCCAAACAATGCCGGCATTACGTCATTCTCTGAAGCCCTTTTACTAAACAGGATAACAAGGGTGATGATAAAGAGGGCAAAGATATCCCTCTCATGGAGATTCTCTGTAGCAGAAATGAAGACTGAGAGAAAAATCATTTAAAGAAAAGAGGAGGTGAGGAAATGCCTGGGGATATACCCATGTACAGGAAGGAGGAAAAAAACTTGCAGGCACAGATGTTAGAGACCAAGCGTGCTTATTATCAGGTTGCATAATATTTTAAGTTGCTCCCTATTAAACAGCAGAAGTGGTGCATGCTTTAGTCAAGAAAATACAGAAGTGGACTTCCCATAACTCTGTGGTAGAAATTCCCAAATTACATAAAGGTCCTTCAAACTCTGGACCTTCTTCCCCCCCCTTGCTGGAAGACAGCTCTGCTGAGATGTGGGAGTCTCTCCTGCTGCTGCTTGTGTTTCACTTCTGCTCCCACACCCAGTGGGTTGTTCCTCACCAGGGCCACTCTGGATGTCAGGTGTTGCCTTTATGACTTTCTGGGATGAACTTTTTCCTTCATTGTAGATGTGTTGGGTTTACCTTGGCTGGCTGCAGGTGCCCATCAAGCTGCTCTATCACCCCCCTCCTCATCTGTGCAGCAGAAAAAAATACACTGAAAGGCTTCTGGGTTGAGATAAGGGTAGGGAGAGATCCCTCTCCAATTACTGTCATGGGCAAAACAGACTTGACTTGGGAAAATTAATTTAATTTTTTACCAATCAAATCAGAGTAGCATAATGAGAGCCCTTCTTTCCAGGATTAACTTCACTCCTGATTTTCTCTACCTCCTCCCCACAGCAGCACAGGAGGATGGGAAATGGGAGTTGTGATCAGACTGTGGTCTCTGCCACTCCTTCCACCTCAGGGGCAGAATTTCTCAGACTCTTCCCCTGCTCCAGAGTGGGGTCTCTTCCCCAAACCTTGCCATGCAAGCTCAATACAGGCAAGCTCAAAGCACCCAGCTAGCAGCACCTTTTGACACTGCCAGAATAGCTCCTCCATGCCTGGACATGCCTTGGCCAAGCAAGAAGAGAGCCAGGCCATGCCAGAGGAGGATGCTGAGCCAAGTCATAGAGGCTGGGAGAGAACAGGTTAAAGTTGCAGCTGTTCTGATGCCACTAGGAAGCAATTACACTGGTTCCCAAGTAAGCTTCCATCTGCAGTGAAGTGCTTTTAAGGATAGAGATGTTGCTTTCACTTTAATAGTGATATCCCTGCACCACAGGGCCAAGAGATAGCTCTGCCTTTCTGGGCTCTCCTTTCCCCCTCAACATTTCTCATGTTTCTTGTATTGCATAGTGAGCAACATGGGACCCACATTTTCACTGATTAGGGAGTGGGCTGTTCCTTTCAGCCTCTTTGAAACCAAAGCTGAGAGTTACTCCAACCTTTGTGAGGCACCAGTGGTGAGGGACAAGGGGACTTGCACAGAGCTCTCAAGTTGGATGGAGAAGAGCAGTACCCCACAAATTTGTGACATTTCTGTTTTCCCTAGAAGCATTAATTGGGCATGGAGAAAATGTTCAGCTTTCTTGCTCAGTGCCTTGAGCTGGCTCATGGGACAATCTCATGGTAGTGGAGCATAATCAGATATTCCAGTGTCCTGGGCTTCTGCTGTCACCTACAGCAGGCCATGAGAGCCTGGGTAAATTAGCTGAGCCTTTGTACAGAGGACAGTAAGAAAAGCCATCCAAAGCTTCTGGTCATCCCTGCACCTGATCCCACATTAAAAGAGACCTGACTTGACCTACCTGTCCTGACTGAAGTGTGTGGATTGAGAGTTAAAAGCAGAAAAGGCAAGAGCTAATGTCTTCCCCTGCTTTAGGCCTACCCTTGTGGAAGCTGCACAGCTTTCTGTCGGAGAGGGGCTGGGGAGATGAAAAAAAGCGAATAGCATCCATTCTTAACCCTCATCTCTGGAGCTTGGCTTCACAATCAGGCTTCCAGTGAAAATAGCAAAGGGTGTGAAAATTCAAGAAGCAACAACAGATAACAGGTTTCTGCCCTTTCCCCAGAAGACATCCCTCCAGGCACTACTTGTACCTGATGCCACTCTTGGCTTCCAGTTTTGCCTGTTGCAGCCACTCATAAGCAAGTCTTTTTAGAGATCACTTTTCCAACCACAACCAGTTATTCATTGGTTTCAGGAGAAATCTGGCAGAGTGTTTTGGGAAGGTGACCAGCCATCAGGATTTTCTAAGCTGTTTGGGAGACACCGTGTCCCAGCTCCACCATGACAGGAGCTGTCATTGCTGCTGCTGGAGGCCACCATACCCACGGAACCCGGGCACCCTCAGAGTGAGCCTGGGCAGCACCACCAGGCTCACCTCCAAACCCCTGCCTGAGTGGCATGGGGAACAGCACACACCCGTGTGCTGCTGCCACCACTTCTTGCTCCAGCCCCACATCCCCACAGCTGGTGGTTGCACCCCTGAGCCTATTTCCAAGCTCGCTGTGACCCGGGGCGTGCTGCAGTCCCTGCATATCCGCTTAGTCATTTTAAAAACCAGCACAGCAATGCTTAGCCCCAAACCTAGCAGGGAATTACACACGGAGGCTGATCAGATAACAACTGTGCCTTCCACTCTGGGAGCAGGGGCTGAAATTATACCATGTAATTATAATGTAGTTAACCTGTGACTGTGCTTTATATGATTTTTTTTCCCTCCAAGCCAATTATTACTAAAACTGTAAACTCAGTATGACTGAGTTGTTTATCACTGCCCTGAGAGAAAATCGTCATTTGGCTTCACACTCCTCAGAAGCCAGGTACACTACTTACCTTATATTTACACTGTCATTTAGATAACATTATTATTAATTCTGCTATTTTTCCGGTGTTAGCACAATATTGTTGGTATTAATAACACTTAATTCAGGTCCTCAGTTCCTTAGGAGGAATCACAGCCCTTGGTTATTATTAAGCTTGCAACTGGGTAATAAGCAGTTTGTCCTAGCAAAATTATGGTCTTTACGGCAAGGTGGCAATAGACTAGGGGAGCCTCACCTGCTTGACAAAGCCAGATGAAAAATACTCCCCTGGGCTCAATGAGCTTTGAATCTGGCTCCCTGCAAGTGGAAAGAGCCAGGAGGGAGCACAGGATCTACAGCCTTGGCGTGACCAAGGCTTCAGCAGCTGCAGACAGGATTGGTGGTGTCACCTGTGGTTGTGGCCAACATGCCTCAGCGGAGGTGAGTCCCACTGAGGGGCTGACAGCAAGGACAGGGGACTTTGCTATTGCTAATCTATGCAATGGAGGGTAGAGAAGACAAAGTGTGCTGTCAGAGCTGGTGGTGGCTCCTGAAAGGCCATCCCTGGCACCAGAGCAGCAAATCTGAGTCACTAGGATGGGCTGATGTGTGTGCTCCTGTCACATGCAGGGCCTGCGTATGTTCACATGAAGCAGCAAATACCAAAGTGGAAAACTAGGGCTGGGCACTAGTGAAAGTATGGATTGATCCTTCAAAATACTTCTCATGGATTATCCTCTTAATCTGCTCTTTGACATATTATCTTATCTGCGGAGGTGTAAACTTTACTCTGGTCCTGCTGGAGTTTCTGTGGAGTATTTTTCTCATGGATGACTTAAAAAGTGACAGCAGGTTACTGGGGATGCTCTAAGTTCTCAAGCAAGGATACCAGCATATCTTTAACTGGAATACACTAGGAGGTATGGCTGTACATTCAGAAATGGTACACTGCAATTTATCCCCCAGGTGACCTGAGAAAAGCAGCTTTCATGGCATTGTCCATTTTTTCAGACTCCTTGGTCTGCAGCAAAAGGGGTCTGCTGCCAGCTAAATAATCCACAACAGAAGTTTCTGAAAATATTATTTTTGTTAATTCATATTTTTTCAGCCTTTCTAAACATATTTCCCCCCCAAACAACTCTGCTGAAATCTCATGCAATGAATCAGAGATACCCTTTCCTCGACACCATCAGATATGACAACACATTTTTATCTTCTATGCTGTTAGAAATCTATTTATTTTGCTCTCAGTATCTATTTGCTTGTGTGTGATTTGTCATACAGAAACCAGCTTTGGCTTCAGTACCATTTTCACTGCAAAACACACAGAGTGAGTGCAGGGTTCTGTGCAGGGTTTATTTAAAAAACACCCCTCTCCCACCACTGTGCTGACTCCTTCCAAACCCAGCAGTGGGCAGAATGTGATCAAGGAAGATGCATTGATAGATGCATCTTACAAGAAAGCTTCCACATAATTAACAACATTTGCAGCCTTAAGTTACAGTGCACTTCAGAGGCAGTGTGTGTCTATTGCTCTCTGCTCTTCATGTGAATTCAACTATTTCTAACTGGGCTGACACTCAGTATTACGATGTCACCGATAATAAAAAAGAGTGTTTTTTTTTTTTTTTTTTTTGTTTGTTTGTTTGTTTGTTTGTTTGTTTTTTGTTTAAACATGTGCGGAGAAAGAACATGTCTACTGTCACGCTGCTGTCAGCCAAATTGCCCCATTTCTTTGTTCATGGTACAGCTTCAGCCTGCTTACACCTCTGGCAGCACAAGAAATAGAGGTCAAATCACTGTCCTCTGACTCAGGGTGGCGAGCTGTGACTTTCACAAGTAGCCGTCTTGCAGACAAAAATTTTTACTTCTGTGAGCAGCTCCCCTTCATGGCCTGGGCAGAGGAGGCACGAACAGACCTGGCCTGCTACAAATGTCACCAAAAAGCCTCGCTGCTTCGGCGCTGGAGAGATCCAGCAGCCGCCTGAGCCTCTGCTGGCTCACACTGCTCACACTGGCGAGGCTGAGCTCATTAAGGAAATATCGATCAGGCAGAAGTTTGAGCAGTGTGTGAGGCCGCTCGCCGCCTTTGAAGCCGCGCAGATCGCCAGCAGATTGCTGGGGCAGCACAGGGGAGGATGCGCACGCACACACCACAGAGCGAGAGACAGGCAGCGAAATCAAACGTTCCGAATTGCGAAATCTTGCAAAAAAAAAATCTCTGGGCCGAGTGTGGGCCGAGGATGCGAGGATGAGATAAAAGGAGCGAGTGACAGGGCCGAGCACTGAGCGCCGGGCCCGCTCTCGCCCCGGGCCGCGCATGCGCCCTGAGCGCGCCGAGCGCGGAGCCTCCGCCGGCAAAGGCCGGAGAGAAGGAGGAGGGCCGCGATTGATGTATGAGCTCCGGCTTGCCATTGTGAGTCACCCCAGAAATAGCTGTAGGCAAAACAAAAATCTTTTGTGATTAATTAGAAAAACCGGACAATTATGAATTGACTGCGCGCAGCCAGCGCGCGGTGATATAAATAGTAATGAAGGCGGCTGGATGTGATGAACGCGCCGTGTTTTGTGCGAGGCCGCAGAAGAAAGGATCCGATTTAGGTGGTGTCAGTTTAAATAACGTAATTTCTGCTCTCTGACTCTTTGTTCGGTCTTTACCCGGGATTAGATCTGAAACTTTAAAACTGAGTTTTTAGTTGTCTTATCTAAATGTCTGGTTGTTCTTTTGATGTCTGCCCGAAACATATGCTTCTCTTCAGTGACCATCTAAAATTATTACGTTACAATGAATGAATAAGTCTAGCAGTGCTGTAAGTGGTGCGCAGTTATTGGTGCTCCTTTGTGTTTGTCAGTAGCCCCTGCACAGGCTCTGACAGGCTCCATCCCTGCACAGGGACAGGATTATTCGAATTCCCCAGCTTTTTGATAGTTTTCAGAGGGGAGAGGGGAGGGCGAGAAAAAAAAAGATCTATAGGCGTCTCTCTGAAAGCACAATGGATAATCACATCCACAATGCTCTACATCACTCTTCATTTAGCTGCCACCTAATTAAAATATATATATATATATATATATATATAGGCGATCGGATGACGTCAGGGGCAGGATTTGGGGCGCCCTGCCCGCTGCTCCCCTCAGCAAACTCCCTCCTGCCTTCTGCTCCCCTCAGCAAACTCCCTCCTGCCTTCTGCTCCCCTCAGCAAACTCCCCCGGCCCTCTGCTCCCCTCAGCAAACTCCCTCCTGCCTTCTGCTCCCCTCAGCAAACTCCCCCGGCCCTCTGCTCCCCTCAGCAAACTCCCTCCTGCCTTCTGCTCCCCTCAGCAAACTCCCTCCTGCCTTCTGCTCCCCTCAGCAAACTCCCTCCTGCCCTCTGCTCCCCTCAGCAAACTCCCTCCTGCCTTCTGCTCCCCTCAGCAAACTCCCTCCTGCCTTCTGCTCCCCTCAGCAAACTCCCCCGGCCCGCTGCTCCCCTCAGCCCGCCACAGCAAACTCCCCCCTGCCCGCGGCCCCAGGAGCAGCTGCCGGCCCTTCACACGTCGTGACAATCGCGACAGCAGGTTAAATCTCAACCCGCCCCTCCCTCCCCGCCGCCCAGGGAGGAGCCCATCGCCCTCCCGAGGCCGGGCAGGGTTTGTTCCCCGAGGGGCGATCACCCGCGGCCTCCCCGCCCGGCCCCGCTTTGTTCTCCGCTCTCCGCTGCCCGCCCTCGAGGGGAGCCGGTCCCTGTCCCCACACGCTCCCGACTCCTGGCCCGGGGACCACCGCCCTGGCCACGGCCCCAGCACGGGAGCCCCCAGGCAGGGAGCGACCCGCCAAAGGGTCCGGACTCCTCTCTGAAGGGAGAAAAGGGGAAGGAAGGGAGGGGCATCCCCGCGGATCAGTCCCCAGTCCGGAGTGCCCGCACGCGGCCCGCGTTTGCCGCCTTCACACTTGGCATTTCTTGGTCGTGTCGTTTCGTTTCACAGGAGGGATTTTAATCCGAGCGTTTCATACATCCAGGCTGAACGCGTGCCTGGTCTGGAAGCACCCGTGAATGTATTTCTGGAGAGAGCTCCTGGAGGAAAAGCGCTCCACTCTTCCCGCTCAAGGAGCAATGGTAGTGATGTACACGTGGCGTTTAATCACCACTTAAATCCCGCCACAGAAATACACATCGCTGTGAGGCGAAGGCATGCCTCTGCTGTAGGCTGCTGCACTTTTATGGCCTCTGAGACAAAGAGCAGCGATTCGGTGGGGCAGGTGTGAGGGGCAAGGTGATAATAAACATTACTTTACGATTGGTATCGATCTTCCAGCAGATACTGTTGACAGAAGGTGGAGATAACATCATGCCGAACAGCAAATGGCTCATGATGGTATTAAGTATTCTCAGATAGTATCGTGGATTTTTTTACACTTTGGGCACTGCCTGTATTAGTGGAGCACTGATTAAAAGCTTTGAGTACATCTGCAAAGTGCTGCAAATAATAGTACAAGCACTGTGGGCCTTACCCAGTGGAGTGTCCCACACACATGCAGAGATATGCAGGGTGACGCTGGGCTATATTTTTTGCTGATATATTAGCTCTAATGTCAAATTTAATGAAACCGTACAGAGTGCCACACTGTTAGTGAAATGCTCTAGCCTCTCAAGGTCTTAATTATGCACATGTTTAAACGTTTACAGAGGCACAGCCTGAAACTTTGGCTGAAGAATCACCTTGCCATCAAGACTCCTTTTGAATTCCACCTGGAAGTGTAGGGTAACAAGGACAGCACTATTAACCACATTTCCTTTTCTCACATTTCTACCAACTCATCTAGCCTAAAAGAAAAGCTGGGTCTTTATCCTGAAAATCCTCCATGCACAAAAATTTCATTGCAGTCAATGATATCTGACTTAGCAATTGATTTTCTCATTATTGTTCCCATGTCAATTATTTCCCCAGTCTGAGTCTATCTGCATTGCAATGAGGAGTCTGACCTCAGTGTAAGTACTGTGTGTTAGTTTTTAATCTAGTGAGCTGGAGTGTCCCTGACTGCTGAGGCATGTGGCAGCCAGGGCATCAACCTCCCAGTTACATGCCCTGTACCTACTGGGGTTCTTATTTCTCTTTGTGTGGTGTGTTCTGATCACAAGCATAGGCAGCCCCCACACAGTTCATGTGTCAGGTTTGGGATCCTGTCTGGATCCCTCTAAAAGCTTCCACCCCTTCCCTGCAATGCTGTATGGCTGCACTTCCTGCAGGACTCCGGGCTGTGTCCCTGTCTGCTCATCCTTCCTGGAACAAGTCAATTCCTCAGAAATCTCCAGGCAGATAAGTCAAAGTGATTTACAAGGCAGTTGATGTTTCTGTGGGTGCAGCTGTGTGGACTCACTTCAATCTGTGTGTCTCATGTCCGTGACATGTCCGATACAAAGACACTGTCCTCTGTCACTGCCACGGATGTGCTTGCCCAGCAGTGAGCCAGATCCAATTGCATTCCTTTATGCTTCCTTTTGAAGGTCCCTTTTCTAAAAAAACCCATATATCTTGCTTTTCATGACATCATTTGTTATATTATGAGGAAGTCCTTTAAAATAATAGTAATTGGAAGCTGAATTCTCTGGTTGCTGGTAACTGTTGCTGTCCCTTTTACCTGGAAATTATGCAAGAATTTTTTCAGGCTTTGAAACATAGCACTGCCACTTCTACCACCTGAGCTGAAGTTTTTCACCAGGCTTTGGAGGATGCCACTCTTTACAGCTTTGATAGAGAGGGGCTTTGCTAAGCTTGTGCCCTGATCTGCTCCTGGGCCAGGGAGAGAAAGGACTGTGTCCTCTCCACAGGGCAGAGGTCAGTGTCTTTCTTTCCGTGACTGCTATTGAACCATAGCCCTAAAAGAGGAAAAAAGAAATTGAAAGCAAACATTAAAAAATAGCAGCAACCTACCTCTTACTGCCCCCCAAACACATACTCGAATGAATGCACATATTGTGCACATGGGGGTGGGGAGGAAGAGAAGACCAGAAACCCCTTCATGCCAAGAGACTATTGAGCTGCACAGGGCTCCGATGAGCACCTTTTGGGACTTTCCCATTGTGTTGTTCTTCATCTCCAGCATTTGTTCAGCAGCACCTGGCATCTGTGTCAGTTTCATCAGTTTCACTTTTTTTTTTTTTTTTTTTTTTTTTTTTTTTTTTTTTTTTTTTTTTGTCAGTAGCGGGGTGAGCATGTGCTGCTTTCTGCCAGGACAAGAACTGTGCCAGCTGCTTTTGGATGTCCTCAAGGTACAGCCAGCAGCTCCAGGTCCTCCTGCAGGCCTTCCTGTAGTGCAGGCTCCTCATATTTGACTTTGGACCAGACACAATATTCGTAAGTATGTCAGGTTCCCAAATACTTACTTGCTGAAATCTCTTTTATTTAGATAGCAGCTATTTGGCAACTTTGGATCTTGCTCGTGTCCTGGCATAACCTTCTGTAACTATACCTCAGAATTAGTTGTATTTGCTCAAGAAGCTGGCAGGATTGTGATTTGCCTCACCCAAACTGGGTAGCCTAATAAAATGCTGTGAGGTGTGTTATGATATTGTAACAATGACAAATACCAATCTTTTTACTCAACCACGAATTTTTGCTGTCAAGTCCTTTATCATTTGCCATCTGCCAGGCTGTTAGACATTTCATGATGTAGGGTGGGCATAGTGTTCCTGACTGAATTTCAAAGATAATTTGGTCAGATGAACCGCTTATAAGCTATGGTAGTTGTTTCTAACTTAATGAAAATGTATGTAAAGAAAGCTGGTATTATAATTGGTTCATCCAATGGCATGTGCTGTGCAACACCTTATCAAAACACTCCAAACTGAGTCAGAAGAAGATAGCAAATAAGAGGCAGCTTACTCAGCAACCTTTCTGGTTTAAATCACATAGGTATTAGCAGAAACTTTCAGGAATATCTTGTTGTTTCTCTGATTCTGTTGGATGTTGCTCCTGCTATTTATTACAGAATCACTTGGTTATCTTATCTCATCTCCGGTGGGCCCTCTTCTATCTACAAAGGAAACTTTCCAGCTCTGTTCTTGTGCTTCAGCTGAACACTGAAGGCTATGACTAAGATTTCTGACTGTTTTAGGATGATGTGCTCTTCAGTGTCTTTATCTTCTGTTATCCAAAGAAAGATGCTTATCTGGAGGTACCTAGACCCTGTGTGTTGGCTGCTCATCTGGAGCCATGCCTTCAAAATCCAGTCAGGCTGGGCCAAGTTCTGAGTTTGCCTCAACACAGATGCAAGTTGACTTTGGTTCAAATAGGACATGAGGGAACACAGGGCTAACATTTGATTCATATTAGTCTTTGGAAATTCCTTGCTGCCTTTATATTGAGCATGAGCTCATTTTGCAATTTTCTGGACAGATTTGTGCTTTTTGGCCAGAATATGATAAATGGCATCCTTGATATGATTTCTGATTTGTAGTGCTCACTCATTTTTATCATGATTTATTTCTACCCACGTTCATGAATGCAAGAGTTTCATCAGCTAGCTCTTTTTATTTTTTCTTTTTTCCAATTCTCAATTGGAGTCCCATTGTGTCTTGTTGACAAACAACCTTCAAAAACCAGGTGAGGTTGCATCACATTCTTCCTTACTCTCCAATTGTTTCATTAGCTGTGTTTCTGAGACTCTTTTGCTTAATTCCCAGAAGCTTTTCACTTGCCAGGCATCCTAGTGGCACTCTGAATTATCCCACAGATGCTCTGAATAGAGCACTTAACTGAAGCCAATTACAGGATGAATTTGCTTAGGTATGTTAACCTGCCTGAGAATGTATAGGAGACTGCCTTGTTTTGGTATCTTTCATTATATAATCTAAAATCCTGCCAACCAAATTCCTTTTCCACTTAATACCTCTTTTATAAGTTAATGGCCTAATTTAGCTTTTCCTCTCCTTATGTTTTTAATTCCACATTCGTGCTTGTTCCTTTTTCTACAGTTTGTGACTATTTTTGACCTCAATTCAAAGGATCATCCAAAATTGTGTCAGCTCATCTGAAACCTCCAAGACCCGAAACTTCATGTTTCTGTACTTAGTCTGAAATTCCTTTATCTTGGCTGAATAGATAGTTTGCTGTATAATTTAGAACAGTATGGATGTAGTCTCTAAGTATTATTCCAATGCAAATAATCATAATTACCACTTCGCCCATCTCCAAAATGAACCCACTTGCCCTCCTACCATACCTGCCATAAAGACTAGAAGCAATAGTGTTTTTTTCCTGTGGCACATCAGATGGGCTTAAAGCCATTTCCTGGCCTCTAGAAGCGGAAGCATTCCTCTTTAGTGCAGCCTGGGTGTGGGATCCTCTGCTGCTCTTTACCAGTTCTAGATAGATGGATGCAAATAGTTTAATTTGGCCCACTTTTACCCAAAATTAGCTTGTTTTGGGTACAAGACCAGAATGGATGTCATTCTGTAGAGACCAGGAACTAATCATCCCTCTGATCTCCTGGTATGGGGCAGGATCAGAGGTTATGTTCTTTTCCATGCCATGGGTGAAGAACCCACAGCAGCAGGGACCAAAGTTCTACAGGGAGACAATTAGTTCATATATGACCACTGTTTCTGTCTGACATGGGTAATGAGATCATCCAAGCTTCTTGCCATGCCCTCCAGCCAAAAACGGGGAAGTGGAGCCCTTAACTTTGCAACACAAGGGCTGGTTTTGCCTGGGATAGAGTTAACTTTCTTTACATTAGTTCATATGGGATTGTGTTTTGGACTTGTGCTGAACACAGGGATGTTTTCATTACTTCCAGGCAGGGCTTGCACTTTGTCAAGGCGTTTTCTGCTCCTCACACCACCCCAGTGTGGAGACTGGGGTTGCACTAGGAGTAGTCATGGGGTCAAGAGCATCATCTTCCAGTCTAGGTTAGTTTACCATGTTTTGTGGGCATTTCCTAGTCCCTTGTCTGAGTGCGCTGGTAGAAATAGCTCCATAAAACCAAATTTCTGAATTTGGTGGTAGTTTCTGTAGGGCTTGAAGGTGGTGTCAGGAATGTGTTTTGCTAGCACAAAAGACAAATAAGTGCAGTCAGTTGGGAACTTTCTGGAGGGAGGTGGTCACTCCAGTGGAGGTGAAACTGATGCAATTCTTGCATTCACTAAGCACAGCACAAGATAAGAAGGAAACGTGTTTTGTTTTCTATCTTCTGTGTGGTTATGAAGAAGCAACCACAACGTGCTGAACAATAAAACAAAACAAGTGCAAAGCAGTCCTCTGCAATGACTGAATCGTAAAAAGGATACCCCTCCTCCAGTCCAGTGTCATTCCTTCCCACATCACCTTGACTATAGCCTCCAGGAGTAAGGAGTGTCATAGCTGAGACATTGCAAACATTTCTCCCATTTAGAAGACAAATTTATGAATTAGGGCACTTATTCTAGGCCTTGAAGAAATTTATTTTTTCCACTCTCCTCTGCCCCGCTCCAGGATCTTGTGCCTCCAACTCAGTGACTTGGACATACTTGGTGAGAAGGACATGCCTAACTCCCATTACCTGTAAAATGTATACTCTCAAATACCTCACTCATCTGCCTGGAGACAATTGGAATCTGAAAGCACCCAGGGACATGTTTGGGTTAAGCTGCTGCAGGCTGGACACCTCAGTGCATGCAAGGTAGTGCTGCAGGAGAACAGGACTCAGAGCAGCCCCTGGACTAAGCCAGGAGCCTGTGCAAAAAGAAGAACAAAACCAACCAACCAACCGACCAAACCCCCAACCACACTCCCTCCCCCATCCCCCAAACAACGACAAAAAAGAAATAAGACAGAATTGGTTGCCTTATTTCATTTATGGGTCTCACCAGAAGCAGTCCATGTTGCCTTCTCTCTCTACAAAATAAGATCATGGTAGAACCTACACTGGCAATCAAACCAACTTGACCTACAAGTGTCAATCAAAAGGTTGCAAAATACAAATATTAGATGCCTCAGAGAGGTGGCCCACGTAGTATGTACACCCTGTTTTGTCGTGTTTTATTTTTCCTGGAAAAAAAGGGAGAACTCAAGCCATTGCTTACAAATTGGCAATCAGATCACTCATTTGCATGGTGCTGTTAAATCCAGAAGTTACCCCACAAGTGGGCCTGGCCCAATGTTCTTGAACAAATTTATTAATGTTGCCTGACAGGCTGTCTATGTCTGGGGATGTTCAGTTATTAGTCAGAAAATTAAACTTACAGTTGTATCACCCCTGTGAAAAGAATACAGAAAAGTACATCTAAAAAGAACCATAAAGAACACAAAAATCAATATTGCAGGGGTAATGGCATGTTTGCTGATACTCTATTGCTGAGAAAATTTGCCTTTTTTTTTAAAAAAAAACCCCTAATTTCTTGTTGTTTGTGTAAGAGTTTAACTAAATCCAGTTGAGTTGCATTTTGTTTAGGATGATAAGACTGAAGCCCATCAAGAAAAGTATATGGGAGTTTTTGTGTTATTACTCTATTTGTTTCTCCCCATATTCCATAGCAATGTTGTAAATCTGAGTCCCACCTTTCTCCCTTGAAGACAAGGGTAATTTTGCCTCAGTGTAGCCTCCAGCCTAGTGAAGACTCCAGTCACAGCTGCATCAGCTCCTTCCACTTCCAGTGCTCAAGTGCCACTGGCTTTGGTGGGAATGAGGGGGGATTTCAGTGACCCTAAGGAGCCATGTCCCAGTTCCTAACAGGCTGAAAAATGCTGACAGTATAGTTGACACAGAGGAGGTTGTTGTCTGCATGTTTACCCTCTGAGGGTAGATGCTGGCACTACCTAATCCCACTGCAATCTCCTGGAGATACAGTGGGTTTCTAAAGCAGTGGGCAAAGCACGGTTGCTTCTGGTTAAACAGAAGAGGCCAATGTGTAGGGCTTTTACTGCCTCAATTTCCCAAGGAATTTCTAATGAGTCAGAGTTAACTCTAGTGTTTAAAAGTAAAATATGGTTATGGCTCTCAAATGCAAGCTACATTTAACAACCATATATTGATTTCTTTTTCCTGTGTAATTTTATTTCTGTGAACATTTCTGTTTTCTTAATTAGTAGCCTTTTAAAGAGAGATTTAACATCTTCATTATCAAAGGGTAACTTATGAAACAGCTGTATGGAGAGGAAGGGAGAGACAGAGAGGGTGGGGGAAAAAAAAAAGCATTGGTGAAAGACTTTCTATCTGTACTTCAAGGGAATGTGTGTGTGCACATGCACGTGCCTGCACAAGCACACAGACAAGCTGACCCTGACGTTACAATTAAGACAAAATAGCAGTGGCAAAGCTGGTGACAAAACTCAGCAATTTCCAATTGCACAGTCACCCTGTAACGGGAAGAACTGTTTACCCCATGTTCCTTATTAAACTGAAGTATTTTATTTAATGAGCATGACTCATGCAAGGTGTTCCCATAAATCATCAGCTGGTTTACAAACTCAATAACTAGGCTTCCTGCTATAACTAGGCTGTGCACACCTTAAATTATTAACACGCCAGGGCCTTAAGGCAGATCTTTGATGATGATGATATAAACACTGTGAGGACAAGGTGCTCTCTCAGCAAAAGATTATTGACTCTAATTACCATTTACCACAGGAAAAAGAAAAGAAAAGACAATAAAATATGAGGGAGAATTTAAATCTCAGATTTAATTTTATGAGGAGTTTTAAACTCCCAAACTTTTTGTTGTTGTTTTTGCTGCTGCTGCTGCTGTCGGCTGCTGCTGTTGCATGATACTCTATAGTTGGCTGATCTTGAAAGCGTGACAGTTGTTAAGCAGAAAAGAAACAAAAAAATAAAACATGAGAGAATGTTCAGTTGATGCTATGTACATTCTTTGAAATGGATGGAAAAAGGCCAGAGGGAACAGAAAATGATAATACATTGGAAAGAATCCCAGCCTTAATTGTTTTCATGTATGTAATGTAATAAAAAGGTTAAAGCACTAATATGCCTGACTACAGTCATTTGGTTTGAAAACCAGAACTGCAGGTCAGCCTTTAAAAAAAGGAACTGTATACTATTATTATAGGCTTCAATTTTACCCAACCCTCATTATAAGAATTCTGGAAGTAATGGTGTAGGGGTTGAAATGCACTTATTTCTGTCCAGGTGAAAGAGCAGAGACAGTCAACCCACACTCAGCACACATTTAATTTCTGTGAGTGCAAACTGCATTAGAGAGTGATACAGTGAGGACACTGAAACCAGATTCAACACAGTCACATCCTAAGTAACAAATGAAAATAAAACATGCCTTACACTACAAAGAGGAAATTACTTTCATTTTAAAGGCATGTTTACAATGTTGTTGCTTTTTTAACCTAATTTTTGAACCTGTGTTTTTATTAATGCAAACAGCAACTTCTTACATTTTTAATGATCTTTCCATTCTGTCAGATCCCAAAGGTACCTGGCAGATGGTACGACAAGGGCTCGCTTTATACCCATTGCTGGAATAAACCGTTCAAGGTTGAAATAAGGCTATCATCCTGCCTTATTATGATAATAGGATCGTGTCTGTAACTCTACTGGGAAGAATTTTCTCCTTCCCATCTCCAAGGCATCAAAATCTTCCCAATTCTTAATTTTTATTATTTTACCTGTCAGTTATTTGTGGGTGGAAACAATGGTGTCCCTAAGTTCACTTCTTATCTGACAGTACTTTGCATCTACAAATGAAGAGACTTTTTGTGGACTGATTCTGTGACTTACACGTGCGAAGAAAATTGAGGCCAAACTGTGCAAGAATGAAGGCAATATATTATTATTTCTCCTCAAAAAGGGCTAGAGCTGTGATTAAATTTTCTTTTTAAAACTAGTACCTCCATCAGTACCAGTGGGTCGCAGCTGGAATGCTGGTTCAATATTAAGTCTTAGGGATATACACCACGTAGAGAGTCACCAATACCATATTCTGCCAGATTAAAGCTTTCCTTGGAGGAAAGCCTCTATCCAAGCTCTGATCAGTCCCACTCCTACTTAACATGTGATATATGGCACAATCTGAACCAAAGATTGTAAGCTACAGGCAGAAAACCCATGTTTCACTGTGGAAAGCTTTAAAGTACTGGTGCTGCTTCAGCTGTCCTAGCAAGAGATGTTGCTGTGTGGAAATACAAATGTGTTCTGTTGAGAACATTATCCCTCAGTATTGCACAAGACAGAGAGATAAGTGCATGATGCATGATATCCAGCAACAGTGGATCCTTAGGTTTGTGTGTGCCATTTTATCTGGACGTTAGCATCCTAGATTCATATCAGGACTGAGAAAAATGAGTCTAATGCAGTGCTTTCACACTCTTTGAAGTTTATTGTCCCAGCAACAAATGGGAGATTTACATGAGTAACTCTTGTTAATATTACTGGGAGTTAGGAAAGCTACAGAGTGTGCATTGTGTATAAAACATATATAAAAGTAAAAAGCTGTTCATGGACATGTATGTGTCAGAGTGATTAAGTGAAAAGAGGAAGATAACTAAAAGTGTTCACATGTAATTAAAAAAATCAACATTTCTTTGTCCCCACAACTCCATTAACAAGGGATATGGTTAATTTTAATTATACAAGTCAGGAAATTCTGTGTTTCCATAGAAACCCCATCTTTGTTCCTCTTTGTGCATGTATTTCTGCCTTATCTTTACTTGTTCACAGAACATAAAACAACTGTATGGCACAAGTGCTCTCTAGTAATAGAAATGAATGCTCTTCCTTTGCACTGTCTCATGACCACATCGTGGGCTGAATATGCAACTCTGGTCTTATGTGTGACAGATGCATTTCAACAGAGCTCCTACAGAGTGAAACTGCAAGGACAGAGCTGTGAATCTGGCCCTGCCCTTTGTGTTTATGGTGTTGTTGTGTGATTTGCCTCACATTGTGTCACCTTGCCCACTAATGGCATCTTGAGAAAGTCGCAAAGTGATGGTAACAGGTTCTGTGTTGTGCTGGAGTAGGAGCTATGTCAGTCAGAGACAAGAAATAACCAACTAATTATTGCCTGGCATGTACAGAAAACAGAGCTGGCTGCTGATGGAGCTGCCACAGTTGCTGTAAGCACAGAGGCAGCCTGCTGAAAGCACAGAGAGGGAGTGAAGGGTAGCAAGTTGTGTGAGGGCAGTCGAAGAAAAGTTGATTTCCAGGTGTGTTCTGGACCACTTGTGCCAGCAATTTATTTACCCAAGAAAAGGCTGAAATAAGACTTTCTTGCAGCAGAGATCCCTACCCAGGCCTGCACAGACAGCCACTAAGTTAATTTCTAAACTTCATCTGTGCTTTAGCACTATCTCCTTCCTGCTGCCAGAATGACTTGCCACACATTGACTTGGTTTTGTGTTCTTGGCTGCTTCCATGGCTGCTCTGGTTGGAAGGGGAAGAAGGCACTATTTCCTCATGTTCAGCATATTAACTCCTTCCCAAGTCTCTCCATATAAATATGCACCTGCCAACTCTTCCCCCAAACCTGAGACTATTACCTCTGAGAGATGCAGCAACACCTTCAGAAGGAAAGCTTATTCATGGTCTCAAGCCAATGGACAAGGGTAGCTGTGCAGTTTCATTCCATCTTCTTTCTCCCCACCCAAAAACCATGTTGTAACCTTAGTCTCCCTCGTGTTTTGGAGAAAGCCATTTGCAGGCAGCCAGCAGAATTGAGCCCAGGGGCGAGGAGCCCCTCAGAGGTCTGATGGCCAGGCTGCACCATGTGCAGGGAGTGAGACACATTCTGAGGGGTTCGCTGTGGGTGAGATGAGAGTTTGAGATAGAAAGTGAGAACTTCAGGTCAAATCCAGAGCCCTATCTTTCATGGCAAGGCTGACCAGCCTTCATCACCTTTCATGTCCACAAGTTGTGTGAGTTGGCTTGGTTGCAATAAATGGATGCCCACACTTAATGTGCAACTGCCTCTGTGGGAGTCTAACCATAATTTTGAGTTCTGCTTTTGAGAAACCTCAGAAATGGTCAAAGCCATACCAGAGAAGAAAACCAACATAAAGACAGGTGGTGCTACAAGCAGAAGCAATGCCATTACTGTGAAAAGTAGATTAAGCAAGGCAATGGTAGAGATAAATCTCTCATTTCCATTTTTGCCTACAGATGTTCTTCAGCATTGGCTGCCTTTCTGTCACTAGTTTACAATCTATACCACACATTTATTCTTGGGTTCTGTGTTTTTTCTTTATGTGGAGCATTACTTCTCCATAGCAGACTGATTTCAAGAGCCTGGCTCTGTTGTTTGAAGGTGTTGGAATTTTGCAGCACTGGAAGGCCTGGAAGATGCCATCCAGGAGAGCACAGGGGGCTGTCATTTAACCACAGGACTGGTGGTGACTCCCAGCTTACCTTGAAAGGTATACACCACTGTCCTGAGAGAGAGAGAAGAGGGGATCTGGAAACAAGTGCAGGTACACCTGCAGGTATATAATAGTCTCAATAACATCAATAATAATTTATTTCAATAAATGCTGCATGCGCAGTTAAGTCTGCCTATCATCTTTAATGGTTCCAGGAAGAATGCCTCTCTTCTGGTGGAGTGAAAAAGGACACACCTTTCCACATGGAGATCAACAGCCTCAGCATGAGCAGTGAGACACCCTGAGCTTTCAAATATGTGTGCATTTGTATAACTGAGGGCCACTGAGTCTTAGGATGACTGATTTCACCTCCCAGTCCAAACCTGCTTTCAGGTTTGCATTCTAGTTCTTTCATTAAACGTATAATAAACAGTGACACAACTTGCCATGCAAGAATGTACTGGAAAGTAACAATTTTAACTGCTACTCTCACTTTTCCCGCCCATGTATTTAAATATAATAGTGGAGATTTTTAAAGCTAAATGAAAAAAGGGAAAGGGATGAATTAGGCATCCTGGGCAACTTGTACACCACCACTCTGTGTGTGGGAATGATGTGGAAATTTTAATCTCTTCTACTAGTTTGTTGCTGCTCTGGGAGGAAGCAACAACAACAAAAAACCTGTCTATAAGTACTTGTTGAAATAATAGCCACATCAAACCAGATGTTGGCCAGATGAGCAGTCCTTTTGTATGTGTTCATGTTCCCCTTGCTAATATTTGATTTCTGTGCAAAAATTAAACCTCACTTAGTGCCTGCCTACAAGCTGGCAAGCTTCCAGATTATTAGGACATTTTAACACTCTTATATTTTAAACAAAAAGATCAAAAGCATTTGCTGTGCCTTTTTTTTTTTTTTTTTTTTTTTTTTTTTTTTTTTTTAAGGCTACTTATGCAAACAACAGCAACAAAAAAATCAGGGGGCCGGTTTTGATAGAGTTGGCTCATGTGGGATGTTTTGCTGAGCAGAAAGTGTATGTTATGCTTAGATGTGTCATGTAAAGTTACAGATGTGGGATCCTGCTCTGCACAGGAGATGCCCCCTTGAATCAGGTGTTAAGGCACCACAGAACACTGCTGTCTTGCTACCAGTCTCATCCATTAAGCGGCTTTCAGAGAAGCATGCCAAGTAATAAACTAGTCATGGCAAACCTGACTTTTTAGCTCTTGCCAGAGAAACCTGATTCCCACACAGTAGCACAGAAAACATTTTATGATGAAGATTTCACAAGTCAAAATACCACTGTTTTTGTGACTCTTGATATCCCAAGGGTAAAAAATTGGATGAGTCATTAAGTTCCTGAAAAGCAATAAATTCATGTGGGTTTAAGTAGTTCACAAAACAAGCCTTTCACCCTGTCACAACTCTTTCCCATTATGAGGAGTTCAGAATCCATTTCTGACAGTAAAGCTGCCACTTCTGGGGGATGAACTTAGCAAACATGATGAAGCATCTCCTACTGTCCTTCAAGGCTTTATACGGAATGTGTCTCACAATAACAGGGGAAATTTGTCCAAGGTAGTATGTCCCTACAAGTATTTTCTGGATGGCATAATTATGTGTTGGGGGAAACTAGGGTTCTGAATCATTGCATGTATTTATATGAGCATCACTGGGTAAAAGTCAGTGGAGTCAATGGTTTAACATTGGTGCATGGCCTTTGGGAGAAAACCTTGAGACTCTAGGGTCTGATTTTTGCCAAATAGTGAAGAACCTTCTGTTCTAATTGTTGTGGATGGAAACTCTGATACGTTAATCTTCCTGGAAATTAGGCCTCTTGGTATCACAAACAAAACACTGAAACAAAAATTTCCTAAAACACTACAGCACTAAAGCATCTTCTGTTCTGAGCATTTTGACATCAAAATAATTGCTGGGTCCAAACTAAAGCCTACACTAGGAAATTGCTAAATGCTATGAGAGGTGCATTTTATGTCCTATTCAAACAAAGAATTGATCTAGTTTCTTAAAATACAATAATGTTGAACTATTCACCAATGACATTCTACCATCCAATTTCAGCAGACCTGTTGAGTGTTTGCATCCCAGAGTAAACTACTCTTTAGTCTTCATGGCTCAGGATGATGTAGTGATCCCATCGAGTCTTGAGGTTGGCTCAACTGTATGTTTATCTGAAAGCTCACAAATTCTGGCTGTGGCCATTTTCCCTTCCACAAATCCCTTTAGCACCAAGTGAAATGTTCAAGTGATATTTGGAATGCTTGATGCAACTAGTAGACTCACACCTGTACGTTGTCATGCTACTTTTCCAAGCGAATGACAAAAATTCTGGATTTATCCACTCTATGTGAAAAACAGTCCCTCTCCATGGCCTCGCTATATGCTAAATCATTGCTCCTTAAGGGTTTTGTTTGTAAAGTGGCACAGATTTAACATAGCATGTGTTTTATTTTGAGCAGACTCTACATTATAATGCGGCAATGTAATAGAACTCTTCTGGTTGACAAACACTCTGGTGTAAATGATTTAATTTACTAGCTGAAGCATGAGTCTACATATTATTGTACTGATCAGTCATTGCATACTAAAATCACTCATCCTTAATGTAATGATTTGGTATCCCTACAGAGAATTTGAGTCATCAGAAAGTCATTAGATACAGTAAAAAATGAAAATTACTATTACACAGCAGTAAACACTATTAACTGTTAGTTAAAACAGCATTTAATTTAGCAATGCAACAGTTTACAAATTTCTCTAGTTTACTTAGTTCTCATATAATTGTGACTACAAAGCTAATGCTTCCAATGCCAATAGCATGACACAAATACAGGGTGGGAGAATGTGATCAAGTTATTTCAGTTCAAAGGAAAGCAACTGCACATCATTACAGAGCATCATGTTAATTTTTATCTTGGTGGTTCAGTCATATGATGAATGAATCCATGACTGATTGTAGAGATATCCAGAAGGAACTGTACAGTTCTGTAAGGCACCCAGGCATGGAAATCTCACTCAGCAGTGGGATGGTGTGACATTTATTTTCCTGTGGCAAATGAGAGGTTTGCAAAGAAGTGGAGATGAAAGTAGAACACAGCACAGTTCAGAGCTCTGTTAAGGTGTTGAAGCTTAAGGAGTGTAGTGGCTGAGCACCTTGGATGAATGGTGCAGATTGCTTCTATGGAGCAAGATAACATGCAGTGCTGGAAACCCGATGGATGTTTGCCTAGCAATAAAACACTCTGTTCAAGTATCATAGGTTTTTTTATGCTTGGATAATTGAAGTTTCTACAGAAAAACAACATTTGTGCTTCTTAAGGTTCTGTCATTTTGTGCCTGCCAAACCTGGTGAGATGTCAGGCCTCCACCAAGAGGCAGTGGAGCTGCTGCAAGGGGACATGTGGCTCAGTGGTGACTCCCACATCACTGTCTGATTTTGCAGCTGAAAGCCCTGTCCAGAGTGTTCCCACCATACCCATTCAACCAGCATGCAGATGTCTTACTCAAGCAAAAGGGAATCCCAAGATTTCTAAAGCTAGACCTGTCCCAACTATTCAAATATTTTTTAAAAAACTAGTATTATTATTGTTGTTTAGTGAAGGCACTTTCCCCTGGTACAGGTAGGCTCATTTCACATTTGGATTTCAGTGGAAATTCAAGGGCATTTGTAGCTTGTGCAAAATCACACTTTTTACAGGCAAGGTGTCCTCTTGCGGGCAAGGCCCACAATAAAGGTCTCCCTCTCCTTCTTTTTCTTTTTTCTTTTTCTTTTTCTTTTTCTTTTTCTTTTTCTTTTTCTTTTTCTTTTTCTTTTTCTTTCTCTCTTTTTCTTTTTATTTTTTTTCCATTTTCTTTTCATATGTGAAACTTGTGGCAAACCTCTGAGTAGAAACCGTATCTCCCAAGTCCAGGATTAGCTCCTTAGCCACAAGGCTGTGGTTGCTTTCATGTTGTTTTCCTTTTGTCACACAGTGTTGTATAAATGTCGTAGGCCAGTTGTATTTCTCCCAACCATAATCCACACAAGTTGCATAATGGACTGTTTTCTAGTTTGTAATGTCTTGTAATCCAGCTGAAGTGGCTGGACTAACATCAAGGGTGAATCTGGTCCTTCCCTCTATGTATGGAGGTGTATTCTTGTGGCTTCTATGTATCTAAAAGCCTGGAAAGTATTGATTTTGCAGAGTATCAAATGTATGTGCGTAGACTTCACTGATAAGACAGAATTGTGGGATTTCTCTCATTTTCACATGTTTGAATGAAGAATTGGCTGGAGGGGCATTTTTTTCTGGTATCATATGAATGTCTGCTGATACTTTTCAGTTAGCAATAATTACATTACATCTGCTGTGTACAGAACAGGAAACAAATTCTTCTTATGAAGCTACAATACATGGATACAGATTTTGAGTTTTGTACTGTTACATTTACTAACCACATAATTGCATATTTAGTTCTATTACACCAGAACCTGAAATGTTATGGTGCAGGGTATAATTACATCATTTACTCTGGAAGAAACCCTCAAGATACAATATAAATAATAGGACTGCAGATTCATAGAAATTAGAGATGGAAAAGAGCCTATTAGGTCATCTGCAGCCCAGTGAGAAAAATTATAAAAAGTTTGCTGGAGTGCATCTTATCATAGGCATTGATTGCCCTTTCCATCTCCTTGTGTTAGAATTCCCCCAGAACCCTGCAGAAGTGCTGTTTGATGGTGTGGGAGAGGCACTGTGAACCCGTGACTCTGCACTAGCTGACAGCTTTGTAGGAGAACTGGCAAAAGCACACCCTTTTCCCCTGGCAGTGCAAAGTCTGCCTAGAAATCAATGTAAAGCTTTCTTCTTTTCACAAGAAGTGTTAAATCTAGGGGCTACACTGGTCACTGGCAGACATAGGGATGAGGGCTGCTGTGTGTCCTGGGCTACTTTCTGAGCAGGAGTTGTGCTGAAGTTTTTGTTACCCACATCATTCATCTAGCCCTTAATTCAGACTCTGGTCTTTTCCTTTATGTAGTTATTTAATTGGAATGTAAATAGCAATTAAAAAATTGCCAAAAGTATTAAGAATAGCTCTTATCTGAAATAGCTGTCTGTCTGTCTGTCTGTCTATCTATCTATCTATCTATCTTTCGGCCTTTTTTTCCTCCATAATGGACAGCAGCCTTCTCAGAGGTACAAGGACTGAAGAAATGGCCATGAACTGATCCAGAAGTTGTCCAGGTTGCTTCTTAGTTTGGTACCCCTTGTCATCATCCCTCTCTGTTCTCCCCTTATAGGCACAGCCCCCTCCACCCCGTTGTTTCTCATTTATTGGGTTTCTTCTTTCTTCTTCTTCTCCTCTCTCCTACTTGTCACTCTCTGAGAAGTTTGTTCTCCCTTTTGTTCTTTCTCCTCACTAACATGTACATGAGAGCCCAGTGTCAATGAGAAATTGTGTCAGTAAAACCACCTTCTGCACATACTCACCTTGGCACTTTTAGATGCCAGTGAAAAGAAGATAACAGTAATTGGAGCTTTATGGCTTCAGCAGTTCCTCTTTGTTAGTTCTTGCTGCAGGTACATGAGGGAGAAGGTGCTGCCACCGTGCCTCCACAGCATCCAGATGTGTCTCTGGACAGGCCTCCAATGACTTGTTTTTCAGTCCCATGCTGTTTCCATTAGCTCTCACTTGCTGGCAATGGGTTCTTTGCTTACTCTCTCCCTTTCTGTGTGTGAGCCCCAGAGGGCTCTGAGCCGCCTGACCCAGTGGGAAGCAGTCCTGCCATGACACAGCACCCTGGGGGGGATGGCTGCAAAGGTCATGCCTTGGGTAAAAAAATCTTTTCCCTGGGAGAAAATCAGCAGTGGTACACTGAGGGCTCTCATGGCACCCCCATGCCCACGTCTGCATACTGCTTGTTGGTAGGCCCAAGATGATGCCACTGCCTCTTCATCATCTCAGGGGGTTGGGTCTGACCTCCTGCACAGCTCCAAGATTTCATTCACTCTGGGCCATCTCTGTTAGGGATCTGGCCCTTTCTTACTCAGTCCTGAACCAGCAGCACAGCATTCCTGAAGGTTGACTGCAGTGATGAGGCAATTAATTACAAAGCTGACTTAACCGTGTGCTCAGGTTTAAACAAGTTTGCATCACTAACATTCCCCATGTAATTGCTTTTAAAGGAGCAGAAGGAGCTGTGAAGTGAAAACCATCCTGGCACATGTGGCTGTGCAACAGGCAAGGGTGGCAGGGGCAGGGAATGTAGAGAGCAAGGACTTGCTTCCCCATGAGCAGGGCAGTGCAGGAGAGACTTCATGGTTTTGTGTTTAATGTCAATAGTTGCACTCTGAGCTGGTGAACTGAATCTGTGGAGGACTGAGGTCCTGCATGGCAGGGCAGGATTATCCTTCTTGAAATCCCAGCAGACCTGGTATCATACCAATAACTGGGAATAACTGCAACATGCTTTGGGAAGATTGCTGTTTCCTGATGCCTTCCAGCACAAAGAGCCCAATGAGCCTGACTCTCAAGAGCTCCATGGATTCAAGAATCACCACCAGTAATCATGGATGGCTACATGCAAATGTGGAGAAACACAGGTGCCCTTCACCTGTTGTGGTTTTAATGTTACTGACCTGTTTGCTGCCAAAAATAGTTTAGACTGAAGTGTGTGTGTGACAGAGTCAGTTAATAATGATCTTCCATGAAAAAGAAGCAAGAGTCTAGTAAGTAAAAAGGCATTTGGAGGCTCAGGAAGCATAGGAAGTTTCTACTGCTATCCTTTGGGCTTTCTAACTTGTGCTAAAAGTTTGTCTTTGATTAGCATTCCTATGGAGCCTTTTCAACAGTGACTAAGTTCTCTTTAGACTGCAAAACTTGACTGCTTCACTGTGGTGTCTGTACCTGAACAAAGTTTGGCCCCTGTAAGAAAGAGAAAAAAAAATCAATTTGTGCCAACATCTGCCTAGTGGTTTTCAGAGGTGGACTAAAAAGAGTTGTTCCAGATGCCCAAACCTAACAAAGAGCAGGTTAGGTTCGTGCCACCCATTAAGATTAGAATGCACAGCAACTCTGATTTCAGGCTGTGTTTTTATTTAAACCCTATCTGTAGATGTATCTAATAAACACTACTGGAAACTAATTTACATTCTAAAATCTATTAATTTAATCATAGTCATTATAAAAGTCAACCAATAAATAGCAAGTAAAGCAAGCAGAGTGAAACAACAAAATGAGATAACCAATCTAACTTAAATAATGACACGCACTGCAATCTAGAACAAAAAAATCACACGAGTTAACACTTTAGCAGCATTTGCATCCCAGTCTATTAGATCGTTCATACTTGGTGTGATGAAAGTGTGGGATGAGTAAAAACAAGTCCTTACGGGCAAAATTCAACCACGCACGGAAAACCTGGATAAAATCTTCCCCATCCTTTCAATGCTATGGAAGGAGGAACTAGAAGAGCCACTGGATATAAAATGTGTGTTTCTCCAACCGTGGGGCCTGGGAATGAGTCCAGACACAACGTGCCAAGACCTTGATATGGAGGATGCTCTCTTGTTGTTGCAGTCCATGAGACTGAAAGAGCAGAAGTTCCAAAGCTTTGCAGCCTGCCCGTGGGGAGGAACATCTCTGCAGTTCTTTCAAACTTAGATATAAGCTGGGAGATTGCACCCAGAGAAGGAAAATCCTGGTGCTTGGGGCAGAGAACGAGACACCAGCAAATCCGGATTTTGTGTCTTTCACTCCTTGATTCTCTTTCTGATGAGAATTGCCACAAGGCTAAAGCTTTTTCCAGAGCTGCAGAGGTAGTGGTTTTGGTGCTACCACTCCAAGGGTGACTGCTACCACACAACAAAGGTAGCAGCACAGATTGTGAGGGTCAGACAGGACTGGGAAATCTGACCTCATTTGAAGAAACTCTGATGGTGGAGTACCTTGAATGAAAGAATGACAAGATTTTATATTTAGCACTTATGTATATTAAAGTACATGTATTAATATATGTATTTAATGTATTTAAATCATACCTTTCAAGCGCACCAGATTGCTGTTGTTTGCTGCTTGCTCCAGCCCTGCTTCCCAAAGCAATGGTGACCCCTTTGGCCTCTGTAGGCAACTCCACATCCTTCAGCAGCATAGTCAGCTGCATGTGTCACCGACAAGGTACAGTCCACAGTGCCTCCAATGATGGCTGAGGAACAGACTTTGCTCCCAAGGGTTATACAGCCCTAGGACTTCTTTCCAGAGCTGTGCCTATGGTTTAAAGGATTTCTCCTTATTATTTCGCTCTGAGTCTCTCACATCAATTTCCTTCTGTTTTCCAAAATCAAACAAGTCATGAGTGCTATGACTCCTCCCCAAGGGAGGAGATCTGTTATTTTGGTGAGAACCACCCTCTGGCCAAGCACTTTCATAGGTCAGTTCCTGAGTGGTAAAGCCTATAAATAAATGAACTTAGAGATTTGGTGATGCCCCTGGGAAATTTTACATCAACACATTTGTGTAAAGGCAGCTCCAGGCCCAGGCCTCTCCCATTCCTTTTATTTTTAGAGACTTGTTCCCGAGAACAGAAGACTTCTTTCTTGGGGCCATATTTTTTTTAAGTGGTCCTATCTCTGCATCCAAGTGTGAGACTGTAATAATAATAATAACAACAGCAATAACAACAACAACAACAGCTAATGATGATGATAAGTGTAATACCTTTCACTTATGTGTTTCTCATTGCTATGATTTGCATTACATCAGAAATGTACAATAGGGGCTCCCTGCCAAGCAGATAACCAGTGTTGACCTGAAGAAGCTATGCTCCAAGACATAAGCAAGCTCCAAATAAAAATACACATGCAAAATTATATACACTCACATATATGTCCTCAATCTGATTCATCCAAAGAGATGAAAGCAGTTGGCAAACAGCAATTAACTCATTTTCATGCAACAGATAAGCATCATCTTTCTATCTGATGGATGAGCAAGACAAGTTAAACGACTTGCCCAAGGTTACACAATGCATCAGGGCAGAACTTGGAAGCAGTATAAAGAAGTCTTCATCCCCTGATCTAACTTTCCTCTTCTTGACTTTCATCTGAATTTTCAGTGTACAGAGGAGCAGACTTTCAGAAATGTGCACACACGTACACGTAGACTTGTGAAGCTGGAAGATAAAAAGACATTAAGGGCTCTAACTGCATCTGGTTAGCAAACTCCCCTTGAAGACCTGTATGTTCTCCACAGACTCTTAGCTTGCGTAGTTGAAAGGGCTGCAGCCAATTAGCATTTGATTTTGAGTAACAAATTTTCTTTTCCAACATAAATTAGATCAGTGCCTCTCTTGATGTTATAATTTTCAGTTTTAATGTCGCTGAATTTTGGCTTTGGTTAAAGAAGAAGCAAGAGTTGCTGGACAAATGCAAAGGGATGCTTTGCTCAATAGCAGAGAGATTGAAGCCATTTAAACTTCCTTTTTTTTCTTCCTTCTTGTTTTTTTGGTGTCTACCTGAGAGAAAAGCACTTACTGTTAATCTCATAGCAGTAAATTACAGAGAATTTGCTCACTTATATAATGTTTTCTGCTCAAAGATCTTTAGAAATATTATGCACTAATTCATCATGACAGCACTGCTATAAAGGTATATGGGGCTTCTCTACATTTTAGAGACGAGGAAAATATGGAAAGAAATTTGAAGGTCTGCTTGTTAGCAGTGTGTTAGCAGTTAACAGTGCTGTGTGGATGGTATGGGCAGGTGTAAGGAGCCAGGCATATAAATGCAATAGTCCATTTCCAGAGACAAATTTAATATGCATATCAGGAAAACTTCTGTAACCAGTAACTGTGAAATTTAATATCAGACAAGTAAGTGACTTACCCAAGATCTCAAAGGAAATCTGTGGCAGAATGAGGAAAGTGTCCTGCTCTTGTTCTTAAGCCACAAACCCACTTTTCCCTTTGAACCTCCAATCAGTCTTTTCTTTGATTTAAGGTTGAGTGAGATGAGCTGATTAAGTTTCCATGTATCATCTGGAAGCTTCAGAACAGGCTTGTTTTGCTAGACATTCCCATCAGCCCCCATAGTTTCAGGCCTTTTGATTATAAAATGCTTTTTACGTTAGTCTTCATGGAAACTCCCTTTTTCTTTTGTTTTAATCATTTACAAGCTGGAGCTTTGCCAATTTATGTAACATGGTCTCATCCTACTCATTATTTCATCATACTCCTGCCAGATCTTTATTAAATATATTTCTCCCCCCGCTTTAGTAAAAAAGGGATGGGTTCCTGGGAACCTGGATATGCAAAATGAGTGGGAATTCAGATTTTTTTTTTTCTTCCTCTGAGTTTTTCACTCTCTTTTATTCCAGAGTCAGAAATATCAGTGAGAAAGGTTATCTTCCCCACTTGTGGGAGAGAAGTGCCTGTCAGGTTTACTTGGGTTAGTATTGAGGGGTGGGATTTTTACTGTCTTCAAGCTCCCACTAAGAGGGAGACAAGCCACAGACTTTGAAGTCTTATTTATGATCATAGCACAAAAAAACCCAGTAAAAATTTCTCTGTGGGCCAAGTAAGCAAGTTTCTAGCCTTCCTAAATATCTCCAAGCTTTTGTACCTGCAGTTCAGGTACACTTGGGTTTCCTATCTCCTTTCATTGCTTTGGTAATTCCCTCCCCATGTCATTGTTATTTTTAAGGCATGTGCCTTGCTAATGGAAAAAGCTGTACGACTGCCCATGAATTTCCATCACCCACATTCACCTCTCTGAGGTGAGCACATCTTAATGTGACACTGAGAACTGGGACCCAGTCATCTTTGAGGGACATAGTGGTGCCCTTAACTTGGCTGGACAGTTCAGGGAACAAGGGCACTGGAAACAGCTGAATCCTGCTGGTGAAGCTTGGCCACGGTGTTTATCTATTTGTAAAGAGTTGTTTGAGGACTCCTTCTGCCTTATAAAGACTGATCTTGTGAGGAAGTGCTTACAAGAGGTTGGCCCAGGGGTGTAGGCTGTGCTGTTCCTACTTGATAAAGCCACATTTCTCTCTCTCTCTCTCGGTTTTTTTTTTTTTTTTGGGTTTTTTTTTTTTTTTTTTTTTTTTTTTTTTTTTTTTTTTTTTAAGACTCAAACAAAACCATTGAGGGATTCCATACTCCCTGTAGCAACACCTGAACCAGTCGATTTCCTGATAACCATGTCCTTGAGCAGATCATAAGTTCCAGTCTGTCACTCCCTGCTGTGGCCCTTGTCCATGAGAGGATTTTCCCCCCCTATATTTGCCTCCCATGGGCACAGACTGTTTTGCTTGTTCCCAGGATGAGAAATTTCTGATGTATTTTGCATATATGTTGAACCACCAGCTTTTGTACAGTTACACAACTTGTGGTTTCCTGTGAGTGCAAGGTTCTCCTCACCCCCAGTGGTTTTCCTAACTTTTATTGGTGATAACTATCAGCTTTTCGTGGTTTGAAGAGAACAGGGGCTCCCATTATTTAAATTTTCTGCTGTGCTACAAACACTTTAACAAGCAACTTGCACAAACACTTTTATCCCTCAACTTGATGGGCCCCATTTTAGTGTCCAGAAGGGGACTTGACACCACAGAATCCAACCATGCCTGGTGTAGGTGTGGACTACACACTGTACAAGATCTTCTTCTTGCAAAACATGCTTTGTGTAGATACGATTACACAGGATGCTGTGTTTGTGCCACTGGAAATGTGCTGTCATCTGAGAGGAGGACCCTGGGCTGGTGTCCCAGAGGGAATTCTCCTCAGGACCCCTGCCCCCCCAACCCTCACACATGACTTATTTCAGTGCATTTCAAGTACAAACACGACTGCTCTTCTGAAGTACTTTTTATGAGCCTTGGGGGTAAGTCATCTCAGTCAGGGATGATTTAGCAGTATGCCTTTGAGAAGGTGAACTCCAGCAGAGGCAGAGAATTCACCCTAAACCTCTCACTGAGGTGGTGGCAGGTCTTTTAAGGCAGCTCCCAAGAACTTCTCACTCCTCTCCATCACAGCCTCAGGCAGGACTAGGGGATGCACTTTAGGACTCTACAGCCCACACCACACAAAACACTTATAAAAGTAGTATAAAATGTGTGCTAGAAGTAAGTGCCTGTCACTGCCAATGGAAAGCATCAAAACCAGGATGCTTGAGCTGTATTGAGAATAGGGCAGGTTCATGTTTAGTCTGAACAACAGGAAGGCAACTGAGGACTATGCCAAAACCCCACAAATATGTGCTCACCTCCTAACAGAAATGGGTATGGAACCATTTCCAAGGTCTATGGTTCCAATGGAGTGTTCATTGGAGTGTTCATTTTCTTCTCGAGGAAGAAAATGGTGCAAGTAGGCAAATGGAAGCTGGGAACAAAACCTCAAATAAAATAAAAATGGGAAACCCATAGGTCTGTAATGAAACATGGGTCAATTGGCTGGAGAGATGGGAATTATTGTAGGGCCCCACTGTCGCCAGAAACTGTGCTAAAATTACAGTTAAACTGCTATCATGTCAGACTTGGCCTCTGTCTAAGTTCAGAGGCAGCTTGAGAAACAACAAAATACATTGGGATAGCAAAGGTACCATAGCTCTTTCCCAGCTTTGTTTTCACTTGCCTTCTATTTGTCTCTTTGGTAATTGCTGAATTTGTGCTCCAATTTTGTCTTAATTCATGGAATTAATGGTGTGTAAAATGTGAATTTTTGAGGATATGCAGCAAGGAAGTACCTTTTTCAGGAGCTACTGTTATTGCAGGGTCATTTGTTTGGCCCAGGCCTGATAGTAATGTTGTTTTGTGGCTTTTAACCTGCCAAAGAGGAACCCCAAAATTAAACTATTTGATGAAATCACATCAACAATTCAACAATCTCACTGTTGGGGAGGGAAGGAACTTCAAGACTGGCCCCATGATTTATGTTTCCAAAGATGACTTTTACCTTTTAGTTCTCAGCTTTTGGATGCCAAGTTTGCAGACCAGCTCTTTGTCAGTTACTGAGCAACCACAAGAGTGACTGAGTTTCTGCCAGGATGCCAAGTGTGCTGTCCCAGTATAAACACAGTCCATTTTATTAAAGTTGAATGGCCTTTAAAATAAGAATATTTCATGGGATGTGAGTATTTAAGTCTATATAACTTCTCTAAGCTAATGTTGAGAGCCAGCTTTCCTTCCTCATGTGGTCTCACAAGCAGCTGGCCACAAGCCCTATGAGAGGGCCAGTGAGTGGGACAGTCAAACTCAGTGTTTTTAGGGGTGACAAGGAACAGGAGATCATGGAGAAGCATGGACAGCCCAGTACGTAGGTAAAAGAGCAGCAGTGACATGGACACAACTGGCAGCAGGGCGTTTTCCCAGGCCAGGTTTATCAAACTGTATCTCATTCCTTCCAGCACAACCTTTGGGGAGAACTGGCTATTTGAATGGGGGCATATGTCAAAGAGAGACCTCAGTACCGTGGAGCTTGGCATGTTTTAGTTGCAGACCCATCCCAAACCAGCTCTGGTTTGTCCTGTCCCCTTTGCTGTCACATTCCAAAACCTACAATCTCCCTTCAGTCCTGGTGCTTCCCTTTGGCAAGCGTTAGTCTGCAAAAATTCATCTTGTAATTTTCACAGTTACATCTTTGTTTCAGAGTGGGGCTCTAGAGGCTTGCAGCCATCTTTCAGGAGGCCGGAGTTGTTGGTTACGCTGGGCAACAGAGCAGCACTTGCACAAAACCAACATGGCAGCTGGTGCTGGGCTTTCGTGGACACATAACAGCCCAAATGCCAAAAAAGACGAGGGGGGAAAGAAAAAAATCTATTTAAGCAATTTTTTCCTCTCTATAGGAACTTAGCCTGTCAGCAGCATAAACACTTGCAATCATGCACTTCCTAGGATGCATGTGCTATCGAAAAGGGAGGTGTTAATTGCTGTGCTAATTACAACATGATTGCTTTGCACTTGTTTTGCACTTGCAGGTGATTAAATTTTTAACGAAGCATATTACTTGGCACTGTTAGCATAGTTAACACATTTCTCTCTCTCTCCCTCTCTCCCTTCCTCTCCCCCTCCTTTTTTTTATGCTTTGGGAGAAGCCCTGTGCTGCAGACCCTTTGCTGGCTGCGATGTGCTGTTGTGCTTGGAACGAGCCCCCGTTTAGGCAGCCGGAACCCCGGGTTCCCGCTCGGAAAGAGCAGCAGCCTGTTATCATCAGGCTCAGCGTGACGGCGCCGGCCAGATGCGAGCGCAGAACCCACCAAGGTATTAGCTAAAAATTAGGCGAGGCTGTTGATGCCAATCTCACAGATTTCATTTAAAAACTATGCCAGCTCCAGCCAGTCAGGCGGCAGCGGCGAAGGGTGTGCGGGAAGGTGGAGGAATGACAGCAAGTTCCCCGTGATTTATTTCTGCTTTGCCGAGAGGGTTCCCAGCTGAATGAGAGCAGGGGAAACTTGCATCTGTTCGACGGGCAGGCTCATATCTCTCCAATAAGGCGGCAATTACACGGCCCAGTGAGGCTGCGTGACCGAAGGAAAGCTGGGTGACCCAGCCCACTGGATTTACTGATGGGCATAGATGGCTTTACCTTTCTGGCTGCCGGTTTTGCAAGTTCCCTGCAAACTTGTTGCTTCTGATGGGTTTGAGCTAATCGATCCCAAATGAACGATGAACTATCTTTTGGTGGGTGTTGTCCAGCCTGTGTTGCTTTTGAATTGCTCAGCTCTGGGGGCTTTTGCCTTTGGAGACTGTCCGATCTATTTTTTAGGGCAGTGTGAACTTTCTGAGGCTCTTGGGGTCAGGCTGCATGAATGGACTGGATAGTTGTTAGTATTATATGGGGTACGATCTAGTCCTGAAAAGTGCTCCTCACAAGAGGCCAAAAGGCACCCCTTGCTTCTGCTCAGGAATGATATAGGTAAAAGGAAGGAAACTGAGTGGACAGTGAGAAATATTGGAAAGGCTAGAAAAGACAATCTCAGCCAACTTCTTAAATTTCGTGACTGAGAGCCACTCAGTGAGGAAGCAGAAGAGGAAAAAAGAATATTTGAAGCTGATAAGGAAATATTTTTAGATAACACTTAATTAACCCTGGGAGTTTACGAAACACCACTGAGTCCAAAAGATTAACAGGATTCAAAACAGATTACGTAGGCATTTTAAGGATAAGAAGAATTGCAGGAGACAAGATTAAAAAATCTATAAGGGATCCAAACTCTCATGCTTTCATAGCATTGGGAAACACCTAACTGGTGAGGAGTAGGAAGGTACTTCTTTGTGGGCAGAGCATCCCATGATGGTTCATAGGGAGTTTCTTGGACTGTCCTGTGAGGCAGCTGGTCTGGGTTGTTGGCAGGGATGGGCATTGAGAGTGGCAGAACAGTGGCCTAATCCAGCACCCAGCCACTCCTTTGTTCCCATGCTCTGCATCCGGGCATCCTGCATATAGGCCAGGGATAGCTTTTAAAACAGAAAGGGGGAAACCAAAGAGCTTACAAGGAGTCTACTTGAATACTACTGACATAAATCCTTGCCTCTTGCACACGCACACCCCCAGTGAATTAACAGGAACAAAGGGAAAAAGTTGCTGCTGGGATTGTTTACATAATATAAGTTAAAAAGCGCCTGGGAACATCTTCAGCATGAATTAGCGGAATTTATTTTGATTAAATATTTGTGAGCCATTTTTAGCTTCATGTGCTGAATTTAACTGCATTCAGGCACACAAAAGCATACCTTGATGAGGAGTGAAATCCTAAAGGATTTGGGACTGCAGGTCTGGTCCCTGGGGAGCTGGGAAATAAGGCTGAGGTTTGGTACATGAGGCAGATAGCTCTGTGCCCTGTAGATGGTTTGTTTTTAGCATTGAGTGTTAAAACAAATTGCTGTGAGGTGATACCCTCACAAACTTCAGTCTAGAAGTTCATGGACACTGACCCCCACATACTAAATATAGATAATGTAAATAGATTTGCCTATTGGCATCAAGGGGCCAATTTTAAGTACCTCAGCTTCACACTTTTTGCACCGTGGAATTGTTCACTTGTCGCTGTTCACATAATTGGAGGACTAAGAGGCCAAGGGGGAGTGAAAATGACAACAGGAATATGTTTTTCTGCAGACCTGGGGAGTTTGCATTAACAATTTAGAAGGCTGGCGAGGCTCTCTTTAATGTTTCATGCATTCTTTTGGCCCACAAATCACAGGCCTTCACCTTTCCTGTCACGTTGGCCATGTGGCCCTGCAGCAGGTCTGTCATGCAGGAGTAAAGGCGAAGGATGGGAGAGGAACCTGTGTGCCTGGAGGCCTGTCCCAGCAGAGACAAAATGTGTATGAATGTGTGTGTGTGTCCCCTCCATGGTGGGAGCTAAAGAGGTGAGGAGCAAATGGGTGGTGTCTGTAAAGTCCTGAGGGCTCCAGTAAAACATTTTCAGTTGCAGGTTTGGTTTTTGCTTGACTTTTCCGTGCCAGCCTTAAAAGGTGTGAATTGATATCACTTTTAACTAGCAGGTTTCATTATCTGCATTTTCGTCAAGAGCAACATCTGCGGAAGGGCCACTGACTTTTTTTTTTTTTTTATTTTTTGCTTAATGGATTTCATTCTATCTGCAGCAAACCTTGCCAATTCCCCCCCTCCAAACTTCATATTCTAGTCGATTACTCACTGTCTGTCTGGCCCCTATCGTACTTTGACTGCAGATGTCATAACAGAAAAGAGATGAACAGGCAGCTCTTACTTCCCGATAAATTAATGTGCTGCAGTCTAATCCATGTCCCAAATGATAAAGTTAACAACAGTTTGCAAGCCTGTCACATAATCTAAAAAATTCAGATGGATATTTTTCCCCTTCGTGTGGGAGGAAAAACCTGTTTCGGGGATGAACAGTTACTAATACATTTGAGCTCCAGTAGAATGTCACGGAAATGGCACAATTAATTCATCCACTGCCTCAATCCAGTGGTGAAGCACTTTTATTGGGAGCAACCTGTTCAGCAGGCTGCTGGCCATGGTGTGCTTCCCAAGGCTGCTGCAGCCTGGCCTCCCTTCTTCATCTGCTTGCTCCAGCTGGGCTGGGGGCTCGCTCAGCTGCCAATCTTCAGGGGCAAGTTTCTGCCGCAGCCTTTGGGGTCAGTCACCTGTGGTTCTCCCACAGTCCCCAGCATGTGGTTACTGGGACGTGGAAACGGGAACTCAGCAGAGCCTTGCTCTAAATCTGCTCCAGAAACCGTGTCAGCCATGGCAGCACATGTCCTTTTGTGGGAGGCAAACTGATGTGCGGGCCCCAGGAACAGGTATCTGTAGATCTGCCTCTGTGCCCTAGGTGGGGAGGGATGCTCTTCCCAGCCTCTGCCTCCTGCATTATTTCACTGGCAAAAACGGTGTGTAGAGCCTCTGTTCACACTGAGCAGCTCAGGTATGTGGGGTGAGCATCCAAGGGATGGATCCTGAGCTGAGGAAAACTGGATTAGCTCCTTAAAAATTCATGGAGTTGAGCCAGTTTACACCAGCTGACAATGAGGCCCTTTTGGCATAAGTAAGTGCCTGTGGGAACTAACTGTGCAAAAAGGGTTTATTTGGGCATGTTCTCTAAAAATGGGAAATTACCCTGATTTCCTGGTCTAGAATTCCTGTAAGAAGAAAGTTTCCTTTAAGGCTTTCCCTGTGTAACCAGACCAAATGTAACAGATAAAAGCTTTTATCCTAATATTTTTCAGTGATTTTAATGGCAATCCAGATTGGGAGTGGAATGAGGGAAAAGAAAAATGCAATAATGAAACTTAAAAAGCTTTCTCTGCTGCAATGTCATCAGTCAAGTTATAAGGCATAAAAAGGGTAAGAGGGATGGAGAAATATTCATATCAAAGCTAAGTTGCATATCCTTGATTTCAGTATTTCGTTTTTGCTCTTCTTGCCAGTTCTACAGGTTGTTTTTCTTTTTCTGATGGTAGGCATGGCTGACATGATGCTTAGATCTAAAGTTTGCATTGCTGATGTTACACTGCAGCTCCCTTTAATTTCAGCCTGCAGCCCCACTTCAAATTCTGTGCTATGCACACTTTCAAGGTGCAAATCTATGGTGGGCATAGAGGGATGGGAGGTGGTTGGTGTTGGGATGTTAGCTGCAGTTACTGTGCTTTGATTGAAAAAAAAAAAAAAACAGAAGAAAATGAGATAGCTTGTTGCAGGATTCCCTTGGGAAGCTGGAGGAATATCACATGGACAGTATCTTTTTCAGAGTGCTGTCTCCTGCACGGAGCAGGCACAATGTGCTGCAGCCCTCACAGCTGGGCAGTGTGGGCCAAAACCTGCTTGGGGTTCTTCCTTTGCTTCAGAGTCACCTTTGAGAAAGGTAAAGCCATGTTCAGGCTCTACCTCTCTCTCTCCCATTTTGTCAGATCTGGCACCAGTGCTACTCTCACACTTCCTCAACAGAGGCTGAGCAAGTACAGATGCAGAAAATACCACTATGGGACACATACCTACATCTAATGCAAGGAAAACCACAGGTGCTGACTTTAAGAACATTTCCCTCTTTAGGAGACACTAACAGAGAAAGGAAACCCATTGTTCAGGAGTTTAATGGTCCCTGGACAAGGATCCTTTAAGCAGCCCCTTTTCCTCTTGGATGCTTCTGATGCCATATAAGGGAAGGCAAAGCTTATTCCTGAGGCTGACCTATTTCTGTGGAGCAGCTGCAAGCCAGGGTAATAATCCACTTATCTGGTGAGAAACCCACAACAGCACCATACAGACAGGCACTCTCTTGCAGAGTTCTGGTTCTGCAGCCTGTGGGTGGGTGCTGACACCCTCTCCCAGAGCCCCCTTCAGTGCTCGCATTGTCCCAGAAGAAGGTTGGTCCAAAGGATGGAGTGGTGTGGATTACTGAAACCTGCACTTGAAATTTCACCTGGTGGTGAGGTTTACAGAAAGCCTTACAGAATACCCAGAAGTGCCAAATGAGTAAAAAGCTAGAATATACCAGAATATTGTGAGGAAAATCTGGTTTTAAACCATCTTTAATGAATGGTGATGCCTTCACTAAGGAGTCATCTGAGAGAGCATTTTCTGATGCCTTGTGGTTTGAGGTTGCTAATAGCTGAGGGGTGGGCGGTGTCCCCACAGTTACATCTTGCAGCCCTGCTGGTGTGAAGAGTGGTGGAGCACAGACCAGTCCTGGTGTCCAAATGCTGCTGATCAGCTTCAGCAATGTCACCAGGTGTGGTTTCATGCCAAAAGCAAGATGCTGAAAGGTGAGATCTCTAATAGGCCACATAAATCTCTGGTCAGATGCCACCATGCTGTATTGCAGCCCTGGTTGGTTTCCTAACAAGCCTCACATCAGGTATGCTTCTGAGGTCAGAGCAGACACCAGTTCTGCCTCCTTCAGGGCCTGGATGGGAGTGGGGAGGTGGAGACCCACGGTTTATGTGCTGGGGGAGGATGCAGTGAGTGAGCCAGTCCCTACTGACCAGGGCATGTGTGCCAGCGAGGGATCTGCTACTGCCTGCCAAGGTCTTACTGTTACCACCACATAGCTCATGTCGGTTCCCACTTCATAGATAATCTTTCCCAGATCAGGAATGAGGTAACTCTCACTCACCCAGTTAGCTGTGTCTCCCAAGAGCCTTCCAGGCAAAGAGCGAAGTTCTCCCCTGAGCAGGTCTGTGCTATTTGAATACTTTTGCTGAGCTTTCTCTGGATAAAAATTGCCTTGCCCCAGGGGACTCCTGTCCCTGAGGGATTGCAGAGTGTTCTGCTAGGCATGCCAGGTGAGTGCTGGCAGAGGGTTAAAACCAACTCCTCTTGTGGGTTCGGTGATCTACACAGAAAAATGTGGGTGTATCTGAAAAGCGTGTGGAACTCATTATAGTATATATCAAGACTCATATTGTGATTTATTCAGGACACATATCTACCTCTTCCTCATATTTTGTGAAAAATAAGCTCAAAATTGATAGAGAGTAAGATGCCACTGGTTCTGGCCATAAACTTTTTGCTAAGTACTTTGGGTGAGGACTTTTCCAAACTGCCTGGGAATCATCTCACATAGACCAGCTGATCTTCAGCTCCATCCCCCTTGCCCGGAAAATTTTTTCCAGAATTGTGGGATACCAGGACCTAATAGCCAGGTAAAAGTATTCTGCTGCCCTTTTTCCTTTCTGTATTAGAGCATTTTTCCCTTAGGGAGAGAAGTGGAGTAGGGAACTACAAAGGCAACCTAGGCCATTAGGGCATTAGTGTTCTGTGGCATGTTAATTTCTTGTATTTATGCATAATATTGGTTTCATGGTGTTGGATTTTCTCTATGATGATAATGCTAATAATAATGATGATGGTGTTATTATTATTATAAATAATAATAATATGTTTTAAAATACCCTGTTTCTCCTGCATCCCTGCTTGTGTCTGGTAAATCTCAGTATTTAGAACAGATCCAGTTGTTAGCACTGAAGACACAAAAAACAAACCAGAGATGACTGCTTCAGACAGCTGATGGATTAGCAACAGCCGAAGTTAAAAATCTACTTGTCTCTAGAGTAATGGGAATATATTGCACATAGGATTCAAGATTGCTGAATGTGAGTGCATTAAATAATACAATTATCCATTGTGAAGACTTCATAAAGATATTGCAAAAGAAGGGTTTCTTTGGTGTTCATCTTTTCCATAGAAATCCTTTATGAATAAAAAACCTATTAAACAAATAGTTCCACAAGCATTGGAAGTAATGAAGCCTAGTTTCACAGAATGGGTGAAGTTGGAAGGGACTGCAGTGGATCATCTGGTCCAACCTCCCTGCAGGGTGATCCTGGAGCACGTTGCACAGGATTGCATCCAGACGGTTCTTGAATATTTCCAGTGAGGGAGACTCCAGAGTCTCTCTGTGGAAAATCTGTTCCAGCGCTCAATCAGCTGCACAGTAAAATTCTCCTCAAATAGCTTCCCATAGCTCCTTTCTGTGTGGATCCTCTGCTGGCTGAGACAGAGATCATCAGCTTTTCCTTTCATTGGCACTAATAAGTTCTTGCACCTTTTTGTCCGCTTCTTTTTGTAAAACTTATAGAGACACTTTATCTCTGGGCCTGGCTGAACCAATGCAAGAAGGTTCAAAAGTGACTATACAATATGAGGGGACAGATATGCTTATCCATGGGGTGACCTTGTGTGTCCCCAGCAAATCAGAGCCACGGACTAACTACTGCTGGGGGTGTTCTCACTGGACTTTTATTACTGCTGCAATACTTTTATTTGTGCTGTGTCATCCCAGAGCAATCAGGGTGCCCAGTGAGGAGGAAATCTTACAACCTGCCCCTGTCCTGTTGTTGCACATAAAGCGAACTTGTCTTTGTACATTGATGGCATCCATACTGTCATTATTTCTGAGATCATTGGAAAAGTCCTTGGAATGGAGGCTAGCCTAGAGATAGGTATCCCTTTAGGTCCCCTTTTCGGGAACATCAGGTGCTATTTCCAGCCCTTCATCTCCCACTGATGGAGAGACATGGTGAAGATATAACCCAGAGGGGTTCAGCCTGGCTGCCTTTTTGTCTGCAGAAGCCTGTGCAGAAGAACCTTCTTGTAACAAATTCACATCATGCTTCAGCAGAGGAGAAAGTAGTTTTCCTGTCTCTCTTGAACCCTATATAAGTGGCATGCCTTGTATTAGCTTCAGAGGACAAATCAGAGAAATTTTATCACCATGTTCCAGAGGCTACCAAGATTGAGACTCCCTTTTCATGAGGAGTCACATGGAAGGATGATGGGTCATGGGTATAAATTATTCCTGAGGAGTTCTAATTAGGTGCAAGAGGAAAACTTGTTATGATGAGGACAATAAGCCATTGGAATAATCTACCAGAGAACTGGTGGATTCCCTAGCATTGGTCACTTTCAAAGTTCAGCTGAACAGAGTGCTTGGCTGTCTTATGTAGACTGCTTTTGCTGAGAAAGAGTGGACCAGATGATCCTTGAGGTACCTTCCAACTGGGTATTCTATGATTCCATGAGGTTCATTTGGGAGTTGTCCACAGGTACTCCTCCAAATGTAGAAGATTTCTGAGCTAAAGAGGTCCTTCACCTTCTGCAGTCTTGGAGGAGCTCTCAGAGATTCCCTGGAGACTCTGAATGTTGCCTAGATACCCTAGCATGAGAACTCAGGAAGATAACTCAGCCTTTTAATCTTATTTTTCTTAATTAAGGAGATTGGTGGCATAAGCTATTCTGATTACCAGTGATGAGCTGTTGGCCAGTAAAAGATTGAACAAATTTGAGTCTCTTATAGCTCAGACATATCTTTCTGGTCTCTAAAACGGTGCACACATTTTTATTTCTCACTTTCTTCAGGCACACAAAAACATTTCACTCTGGAACACAGCAAGAACAACATGGTGCAACCACATTGTTTCATCAGATGGAAACCTGTGTAATCTCAAGTGATCCCCACTGAAGTTTAAACAGACACTGAAGACCACATTTTCATTAACTTGTGGATATACACAGATTTTACAATGGTAGTTTGAATTGGGAAGTGGGTGCCCATCTGCAATGCAGGGACATCTTGTTAGCAGATGTTATTTGTCTGAGAGAGGCTGAACTTTTTTCTAATGACGCTACTTTTTTTTTTATTTAACATTTGTGGTACCCTGAAGAAACACAAAAGCACAACTACTACTTTACAAGCAGCAAATTGTTTTCTAGTTGAAAATACTGTATAAAGACAAATTGTTATTTTTACTTTGCAGACAGACTTGTTCACAACAGTGTGTGTGGGCAAGGTGAGCCTGTTTAGGTAAGTAGCTGTTTCCTATTATTCTAGGGAATTCATGAATGCAAAGCATATAGATAAAATTCCAGTCTGCATGAGCGCATTTGTTGAGCAAAGTTGTTAGATGTCTGTTGAAAGGCAACAACTCTTGTACAACAGGTTTTCACAGATGTAGTGTGTGAAAATTATTATTAAAGTATATCTAGGATATTTCCAGCAGAATGAATAGCAGAATGATTTTTGAAATTAAGATTTTGTGGCCAAAACACAAAGAAAGTCGAATTTTGAATTCAGATGTATATATGGGTTTCCTTATGTGACACTTCTAGATTGTTCACTGTGAAGAAAAATACTTCAAGATGCTTGTCTTCATTGTTAAATGCACTAATCTAGGGAAGTAAATAACAAAACTCCCAGTGATATAGGACCACTGGGGATTGTCCTCATGGAAATAGGTTGTCTGTTCCCACTTTGTCATGTCAGACTAAACCCATCCCTTCTCCCTTTTGGCTCAGGCTGATGAAATATTTTTTTTTTGCTGGGAGAAAGAGACTGCCTACAGATTGCTCTAGAGGCAGGAGTGTTTCAGGAGAACTCTGTGTGTACTGCCCATCTTTTGTTCCCCAGAGAAGGGAGATGAAGAGGACATGGGACTGAGACTCCTCCTCTGATGAAGAGCATTAGTTGGTGATTTTCCTGATTTAAGGAAAAACAAGTAGGCCCTTTACACTGCTGAAATCTTCCTTCAAACAGGTAATGAATGCACTGTTGGCAGCATGCATGTGTGGACCCCTTGGACTATAATAAGTTTTGTGTGACCTTCTGGGCAAGTATCAGGAGATGTTATTAAAGCTAGTGTTGCCACCATTCACATATGAACTTCTTACTGTAGTCAAAGTTTTAATTACCACTCCCATTCATGAAGCTGGGTTATTGGCTGAAACTTCAGACTTTGGGTTGGTTTTTTCTTTTAATTCAATGGTGGAAGGTTTCTATTTAATTGGATGGTAGATATGTTGGTTTCTATTTCTTCCAGTGGTGAAGAAAGAGCTCTGAAGTTAACCCAACTGCATCCTGAAGATGAAAAGAACAAAGAACACAAAGACCATGGCTTGAAAAAGAACTTTTTTCCCTTTTTTTTCTATTTTTTATTTTCTTTTTATTTTGGAAGCCAGAGCTGTGATTTTGCCCTGATGGATGTTTTTGAGTGCTGGAGGCTGGCAAACAGGGACCAATCTGAATAAATATCTAAAACAAATAAATACAGCATCCCTGATTAATAACCAAAGCACTTTTATCCCCAAACATACACATAAACCAGCTCCACCCCAATTAATCAGGTCTGACTGTAGTGTATAATGCTTACTATTTTTTTTAATTAAAATTGAGAGCTCATACTGTCCAGAGAACTACATGTGTGTTCTTTGAAAAATTACAGCACGAGCAGAGGCCATTTTTTTCCTACTCCTGCTACAAATTTCCTTCTGAACTTTAAAGGCAATTCCAGGTGCAGCCAAACACTATCTATTATCTTTGCCTGTACTCCTAATCAGAGCAGCACAATCTGCCTTCAGAAACATTTGTTCTGAATGGCTGCTGTTTCTGAAAGCAGATGCTCTTGAAAATGCAGCTGTCAATAGCTCCACTAACCAGTGTTTTCTTAAAAAGAAATATTCTAGTTAAGGTTTGCTTGGATTTAACTACATGCTTATGATCATGCTGGTGATGTATAATATTTTTGCCTGTATGCATGGAACAAATCAATAAGCTGCTTATCCCTGACCCTGGTTTTGCTTTTGCTCCTGCCCATATAAATCAGGGAGATCTCTGCTCAGATGAGTAGTTACACCTGGATAAAATTGTGTGAGATAAGTCTCAATTCCTTTGTTTGAAGCAGAAACAGGTTTTTGTACATGGAGGGAATAACCAAGTACTTCATGGTTCCTTTCTCTCTGTGCTCTGTTTTTTCCCTTTTTTATTATTTGAACAAGTAAGATTTTACTCATATATTACACCAAACCAATGACTCCATCTAGCTTCCCACAGTGCACTTTTTATAGCAGAGAATACTCCTTTCTTGTCTTGCTGAAGCACATATTTTCACATAATTTCCACTGATAATATAACTCTGCTGAGTAGCTTGATAGAATATATCACTCTTCACAGTCTAGCAGTCCCCCCTCCTTAAATAATGGAAGTGGTAGACTCCTGGTAGTCTTGATTTTAAACATTTTAAATATATATAATGGTTTGCATACTGTGCAGTGATTTGTAAAATGTGAATGCCTACAAAACCATGGTTACCAAGCATAACATTATCTTATTTTTACTTACACAACCAGTAAAACAGCTGGAGGTCTAAAATCATGGCCTGGCATTAAATGCATTACTACATTTTAACCATGCAGGATGAGGTTGTCCTTTCAGCTGAGAGATAGGAAGAGAAGTGTAGTGATTACTGGAAAATTAACACCTCCCATTTTAATAGACTGACTATACCGAAGGCACTTAAATAGAAACCCTTCAATTGAAATGAATTGGAATTTTATCTATCTAAATAGTGAGTAAGGCACAAGTGGCTTTGAGCTACACAAATAGCAGTATCAATCTACAGAGTGGAAATGGAATATTTTACTGATAGAAATCATGTATTTTGTTTTAAGACCTACCTGCCTGGTACCATTTAATTTTTTGGTTTTTTTTGTTCCTGTCCCCGAAAGAAGATTCATAACCTCAGTGCTTCCTTAGTTTCCCTTTTTAACATCCATAATTGTAATCAAGTGGCAATTAATAAAGCTGTGAGCCATAAACCCTGGTCATTTCAGCCTGCCCACAAGGTTTAGGACTAGGTATCCTCACCTCAATTAGTGTTACCAAGCCCTATCAGTAAACCTCCACAACAGTGGTGTCAAAGGACATCCATTTTGCTACTGCACATGGTGTCTCATAAATAACACCTTAATTGCTCTTCCAGAAATATGCCTCCACGAGCCTTGTTGAAATGCTCAAGCTCTCCCAGGATATAATTTCAGTGGGGGCCTTTGCCTGGCAGCAGGCTGATGGAAGACAACATGCTGAGTCCCTATGGGGCAAGAGAGTAACTCCAGTTTTGAAGAAAACCACCAATGATCAGGACACCTGGAATACTGTAGGAGCAGGCACCATGGCCCAGCTCAAAGCAGAAGTTTCTCATAGTTAAAAATACATCCTTAAATGAATTTGTTCATGAAAAATATCTGGAAACAAACATTCCTCCTTTTTTCATCTGTTCTCATACATCATGGTACTCTTGGCAGTGTCACCTCTTGGGTCCAGAAGAGTGTTCCACCCAGATCACCCCAGAAAGTTCCCAAATTTCTCAGGTTTCAGGAGTCTGAGGACTATTGGCAATGTGAAGGGATCACTCCGCACCTGATCCACACAACTCCAATATCGAGTCGGTGAAGCAGGTGCAGACTGAAAACTGTCAGCACTTCCAGAATCAGCCCCGTGAAGCTGCATGCTCCTCCCTTAGGTAGATCTCTTCTGCTACAGCTGTGAGCCCATTCATGGCACGTGGCAGCTGCAGTGGGAGTAAATAGCATTCTGGTGGCTCCTTCAACCCCAACAAAATATAGGGAAGGATAGCCAGGAGCTGATACACTGCTTTCTTGCTCTGCCCACACTGGGGAACAGTGGGAGATTTGGCTAAACGCTTGTGACTTTAGGAGACTGAGATCTGATTCATCTGCCTGATAAAGCTTTGAACAAGGTACTGGGGGAATAAAAAGCATTTGACTCTTGTCTCACAACACGAGTTTTACATCAGAGGTATTACTGGCTGTGTTTACACAGGCAGCCACGCCAGCTCTCAGACTCCACAAAGTCCATTAAAACCAGCTTGTGCAACCCCCTGCAGAGCCTCCTACTCAGCTTGTCTGACTTATGCTCAAAGGACCATTCTCAATACACACTCCACACCCCTCCAGTGCCAGCAGCCCCCAGGTGCAAGCTTCCAGCACTGAGCTCCCAGGCCCAGCATCCGTGGTGGAGGGCAGGTGTTCCCTCCCTCCATGGAGGACATCGATGGACATGGAGGAGCTCCCTCCCTTCATCCTAGGACATGGTCATCCTAGGCACTGAATACCCCACTGTGTGTTTAAGTAGTCAAGGCAGGAGATTAGCCAGGGTAAACAGCAGCACTGTGAGTCCCCAAGAGCAACACTGAACTACCCCCACCGAATAGGCTCTTGAAGACCCAACAGTGCCTCTCCTCATGGCACAGTTATGGCAAAGGCAAGGTTATGGTGGTGTTGGCACAGCATCCTGGACTCAAAAATGACTTGTTTACTTTGGAGAAGATCAGAGAAGGACAGAGATTATACAAGCAAAGGAAAAAATGAGGCTGGTTAATAACACTGGCAAATAACGGAGGAAAAAAATCTGCACTTTTATTCAAAGAAGAAAATGAGCATTGTAGTAAACATGCAGACAATCCACACCAAACACAAATCTGGTTTCTGTGTGTAAATGTGTGGTCTTGCTGCAATCTTTATGAAAGCTGCTCCAGCTTCAAATGAATGCAGTATTTCTGAAATAGTTGAAATGAATGCTGTCTCTGTAAGGAAACAATGGATGTAGTAAACAAGCAAATATCTTGTCAACAGCTGAGCAATGAGGGTGCTGAAAATTCCATCAAAGGAGAACTAAGCATGGGATTTCTGATGATTCACCTGTCCAGAGCCTGTTCTGTGCAGGTGCAGCTCTGAGCAGCTCACAGAGAACGTGTCAGCCCTGCACACTCCAAAGTCTGGAGATGGGCACCTGCTTTTAGCAATTTCCAGCCTTACTGATGGGAATGTGTTCAGAAGGAGGGATCAGCTACATGACTTAAAAATGAAAAGCCTATGCATTCAAGGTGGTTCAGATGCAGTTTCACGTTTCTAGCACCTGATCCTTTTCCTCAGGACACCTTGCCTCAAAAGGGCATTCTGCATTACGGAAGAGCCTGGTAGTGTGGCCTGGCTTTCCTGCCCTGGCTGTCCCCTCTCAGGTTTTGGATATGCCAGGAATATTGATGACACACCAATGGAAGAAAAGAGTGGGTCAAGCTGAATCCTGTGCTACTAGTGGCAGTACCCAAGTTTTGTGCCATTACCTCTACTCCAATTCCCTCAAGCATGGGCTCAGACCCACAGTTGTGGCAAAGTTTAAGTTGCTTTTACATTTAAACATTTTTTACTGTTTACATGAGGAAGGGGCAGGTGGGAGGGTGGGACAGTGCCTGCTCCTGCTGCACTGTTTTTCATGTGGAGGTGGGTGTTTGTTCCTGGAGTGAGGGTGGTCATCCAGGTGTAATTGGTGCTCACCTGCTCTTTGTGTCCTGCCAGAGGATTCTCCTGCTGCACAAAGTGCACTGCCAGTAGCAGGAAATCCTGTGAAATAGCACCTTTGCCAGAGCTGCCTGGGAGATGAAGCCAGCTCACTAAGCAAAGCACAGTATTTTCCTTTTGAAACAGACTCCCTCCCAGCCAAACACACACTATGGACTTTCTAATTATGGATTTACAAGCATGTAATTCTTTTGTAGCCTTCACTTTTCACTGGTGTTAATTTTGCAATTTTTTTTTTCCTTTTTAGGGTGACAAAGAAGAACCTCATTTTACTGTATTCTGCCAATTATCTGCTCTCAGCCCTTCACCCATAACCCAAAGCTTTGTGTGATGCAGAAAGTCCACAGATGTTGCCAGAGGAGCCTCAACAGCTTCTCTCTCCACACCTAGTGGGGATTTAGGGAGTTTAGTCTGGGCCTGAGCAGTTGGCTGTATCTAAAAGCTCTGCTCACTGCTTTGTAAATCCAAAAGATTTCATAGGTTCCTTCTCTTCAGATTTCCACAGAAGACCCTGTAAGTGCCTTGGACCAAATAGCTGTGCAGTTAATGAACTGTGCATACACAGGCACAATGTCCAGGTATGAATTCACACTTAATAGTTCAACAAAAATGTCTGGTTTCATATGTTTTTCATTCTTTTTAAAATAGTGATAGGCTTGTCAATTAAATCCATCTTTAAAATAGATTTTACCAACTATATGCACTGCCCAGTGAGATTCATTTAATGTTATCTTTTCCACATGCATTTCCAAGAGAATTAAAGGACCCAATATTCTATTGTAATCTGTGTTTTTTTTTTTTTTTTTCTTCAACTTCCCTAAATACCAAACATCTGATAGGATACTGTAAATCCCTCTGGAGAAATATTTTTTTATGGAGACACCAGAGTGAAAATTTTCAATCTGAAATGCACATAAGGCTAGATTTTCAAAAACATAGGCTCCTGCCTCCTTTGTGTGTTTCAACCCAAGATACCCAAAGTAGGATTTTTCAGGGATGCTGAGCAAACATAATTCCCATGGACTCCAGCCAGAATTTTTCCTGTTCTCTACAGCTGCGAATCAAGCTCTGCCTTACTAAGGGGACCAGAAAGTGTTTCCTGAGCAGTTTTTACTTCCAATATTTTCTTACTGTGGAAACAGGCTTAAGTGATACTTGATGGCATTCAGACACAGATGACACAGCTCATAAAGCCAAAAAAAAAAAAACAACAGCAAAAAAAAAAACACCTAAAAAAACCCAAAACAAAAAACCCCAGCAAAACTCAGGTGGTGAAAATTTACCTCAGTGTGTGAGAAAGAGGAGGGGGAGAGTTTTTGAATGAAAGCTTCACTCTTTGAAAAGGAGACAGATGGTTTACATCTACTGGCATGAATATTACAAACTTCAGGTGTCCCAAAATGCTGTGAAATGCAACATAAATTGGTGGCAAATAATATGTCCAAAGTTATCAAGGAAAACAATGGCTTTTGCCTCTGCTTCATGTAATTTAGGGAAACCTTCCCAGAGTTCCTTTCTATTAAGAAAGAACTCTTTGCTGAGTATGAGTAGCATGAAGAGAAGCTAGTTCCATTAGAAAATACTATGCATCTGAAAATAGTTTTACTGTTTATTTTCAATATTGCTGGATCATGGCCCCATTAGCCCCCTCTCAAACCTACCCCCCTCCATTCCTTTCCATAATTTTAATCAGATCCTTCATTTCCTCCAAGCCCACAGTCTTTAATTACAATTTACAGACACAGCAATGGAGCACAAGCTGGTCAGAACAGCTGTGGGAAAGTTTCTGCTTTGAAGGAAATATTACTGGTGAGGATAATTTTGCAGCCAAATAGATTTTTCCTTCGTTTGTATTAACAGATTATCTTCTGTCTCCTCCCAGCCAGTTTCCATAGGTACAAGTAGGCAGCATTTCTGTCTAGTCACATGCTGGTTCTTGCTGAGGATTTCTGCATTTTCGATTTTGTGAGCCAATGTTCAAATATGCTTGCTCATTGCTGAGATTTGGAAGATCATAGTGGAACATTTGATACCCAAGTATCACTGAAAGGTCTCTGTGAATTCACCTAAATTTACTATATTATTACTAGTTAATTATTATATTATTATTATAATTATTATAATATAGTTATATTATATTATTACTAGTAATTATTACTACTAATAACCACTATATTATTCTCTGAGATACAGGACCAAACATTCACAAACTTTAATTTAGACTTTTAAAAAACTTATGATACCCAGAGACTCTCACTTGGGACAAAAAAAAAAATAAAATATTGAGTGTCCTAAACACTTGTAAGACAGCTTATGGCTCTATTTCACCATGGTCTTGGTCAGGGTTCCCTGCTCTATCCCTCAGACTGTTTTTTTTTTTAAGTATTGCTACTAGCTGACTTGTGGCTAAATGGGCTCTTATGCCAGTACATTCTAGCCAGATCTGGAAGTCTGTTTGACCTGAGTTCAGCCACCAAGCTCGAGGTGTCTTTGGCTTGAATTTGCTGCCTGGTGAATCTGCCCCAGAAAGACACACAGAGTATGTTTGTAACTGTTTTCCCAGCAAACAATGCAAGGTGTGATTATCCTCTCATGCCAACATGCTGTAAGTTCATTTTACTTGCATGGGACTATTTGTCATTTACATGGCTACAAGAAAATATACTGCAAGACCCTAAGGGTCTTGGATTCATGAGATTCATAAGGCTCCATGAGAGAATGCAGAATAAACTGTTTGTATTGAATCACAGGAGTATGATTGCTGAGCTGACGTTTGCAAAGCATCCTTTTCTCTGTATGAAATAATTTCCTATAGCACAACTATAATATGTAAAGAAATGTATTTCCTAATTTGTGTTTATTAAAATGCTCTTTTCACATTTCTTTTATGCTTCTGCTATTAGGTATTTTATTGGATGTTAATGGATGTTACTCATTTCTCAAGGGATCTTTGGCATTTTTCCTCAAGTAACTTATTAAAATCTCCAAATTCTGCAGATTCTGCAGAACCTGGTTTGTTCTGATGGTGTTTGCTTCTTATCGTTCCTTTTCACTTTTTATCATGTAGAATTGTAAGTACATTAAATTAGTAATGAAAAATGAAACCACAGGGGTACCCTGTATTCTAGATAATGACTGATACATCTTCTCACTTGTCTGTATTACATTATAGTGTCATAACTTTCCTTTATATCCAATAATACTTTTCATTATTGCACCATCCACAGCACAGAACTGTAGGGGTTTGTTCAGATTCTAACAATATTTTCCTTAAGTAAATCCATATCTAATAACACCATTTATTTTCTCTTTCTTTTTCTTGCTGTGCAGTGGAAGGTAACATGCTGATTTTCTTAGAAAGTGCTGCTCAGGGGCTACAAGAGCTTTAGCTGCCTGCCCTGGTGTTAAGGGGATTAAATATGAAATTGACAGTAAGGAATGGATGTATTTGAGCTGAGATCCTCCCCAGGTGAGTGTGTGGAGGCTGCCCAGGTGACAGGGACAGTTGACTCCCATTCACTGCCATCAGCTGCTGCAGTTATGGTAGAACCTGTGGCTACTTAGTGTTTTTTCTTTCCCCTCCCTTTCCTTTTATTTCCACTTCCTTTTCCCTTTGTGGTGCTCCTGCTTGCATGGGTTGCCTTTTTCTTTTGTGGCTTGGAGTGCCATTGAGCTAAACTCTCAAGCCGACCTCTGTCGCTATGTCGGACACACAAAAGACACGCAGGCCACAGCAGGTCAAGCAGCTATGAATCTACTTTAATGTCTGACTCCATCCTTATATACATTTTGTACAGAAGGCCAAAGATTGGCCAAAAGGGTCACCACCTTATGAACATCATTGGTGGACTTGACCATCAATCACATTCCTCCTCCTAGAGAAGAAATATGTAAACACATAGATAAAGTTCTAAGAATACAATATTGTTTATGTGAAGCAGCGTGAGAAAGCTGCTGCAAAGGCACAAAATTTCACAGGCAAGAAATTCAGGGCGACAGACCTCTGTGGTGGCTTTAGGGTGCACTAATATCCTGAATGAATAATTTTTGGAAGCAAACACGGCCCACATTATTGACTATCTGGAGAGACTCTTGCAGTAACTGAGAAGACAGGAGACCATAAGCTGTTCAGAGCCTTAAAAGTGTCAGTGCTGTCCCACAGCCATGTGCTGGAATGTGTTGTGGTGGAGCACAGGGATGTTCTTCAGAGGAGGCTTGCTGGAAGTTTGAAGCCATGTGGTGACTTTAATTTTTTATGCTGAGTGGCTGCATGGGTGTTCCTGCACAGACAGTGTGTGAAGGATGCATCCTTCCTCCTGAAGGGAGGAACTGACAGAAATATAAAGTGTACATACAGGAAACTTCCTGCCTTCCCCAAAGTGGAACTGTGAAAGGATGGACTTCCTTGAGATCTGAAAATGCATTTAGTGGTTACAGTAACTAAAATAAGTCACTAGCTTAATGTATTCAATGCTGGATATTTTTATTTTGGGTAATCTCCATTCCTACTCAATTGAATATTATACTGTGAAGTGGAAAACTCTGGAACAGCCTTCCAAGCTGTTTCTATGGCCCAGCAATACAGGTTGCCCCTTCAGGAATTCCTTGTTCTCTGGGGCCTGTCTCTTGCGTTTTTGGGGATAACAGGGACTCTGCCATGGAAGTAGGAACTGTGGGCCTTAATTGCTTTGAATGTGGAAGGCACTGAAACCAACTTCCACTCTTAGGTAGTCATTAGGCTACTAAATAGAAGCTTTAAGACAACCAACTTTCTCTGCCCCTCTTTCCACCAGTATGAGGCTGAATAGGCATCATCCCAACCCTACAGCAGCTTCCAGACGCAGAATGGATGCTTGGGAGCAAGGATGATGTGTATGTGCTGGGCTGAGTGGCCTTGGTCCCTGCTCACTGAACAGCCAGCCAGCATGAGAAGCAAACCAGGGGCAGGTCCCCGACAGTTTTTTGCCTTTTGCTCACTTTACATTGGCACCTCTCCTTCCCCCACCCCCCACACCTTTTCCCCCCTCTCTCTGCCAGTGGCATGTTTTGCAAAGGGGCACCTGGAAGCAGAGGGGAGTTGTTTGTTGATGGCTTAAAACCTCTCTGCTTGTTGTGCACAGAGGCAAAGACCCGGCTGTCGTTTACATAAGTACCTACCATTACTTATGGTTATGTAAAATAGGGGATGAATATCTAAAGCCGGGATCAGAAGTCTCCTACACATGAATGAGTCCGTTAAGTGGGGAAAGAAAACAAGGCAGAGCCGTGCCAGATAAGGCACGGATGGCTTCACATTTTCGTTTGTGGAAGAGCTAAAAGTAAAGGCAAACAGTGAAAACATGCTATTTCTCAACCACCAGATCAGTGAGGAGAGTAGTCATGGAAAAAAGATTCCCTCTCCATGCATTCAGACACCACAGAAAAATCAACTTAACTGCAGGGAGATGCTGGGCAGGATTTTGAGGATGGTTTTAATGAAAGAGAAGGAGGAACAATTGTTTAGTGGGCAGTGACTCAAAAAGGACTGAGCGCACCACATGTGCTGCAGGCAGCAGCCAAAAGGATGAGTGGTGGTTTATGCCTCTCTTAAGGCAGGCTCGGCTCCAGTCCTGCTGGATGAATGAAAAAGGTGGGTTGATTGTTTGAACAGGGAAAAAAACATTTGCTTCTGAAAACATCTGCACTTTTGGACTGAAGTCTAGTGACTTCAGATGGCTTGGGGATCAAAACTGCCTTGCTCAGAAAAAACTGCTCTGCTCGATTTACTTGTTGCAGCAGGTGTGGTTATGTGTTTCATCCTGGAGAAGTGGCGTGGGGGAGAGCTGACGTGAGGGGCATCTGCTCCTGGCACTGATTAGACCGAGCTGCAGGATGTGTTTTTACTGCAGGCAGGTTTTTTCTCCCCCTCCCACGAAGAGGGGTTGCCAGCGATTGTGGTTCAAAACCTTCACAGCAAGAGGCTGCCCTTGCTCCGTCCGTGCCTGACTGTGCTCTGCTACCTGGGCAGGGGCTCCTGTGTGCCTGAGGTGACTCTTGTGTGTTTGTAGGCAGAAAAAATACCGCTTGCTTGGAGAGAATGAACACCTAAGTCTTGCATACAGAGGAGGAGCTGTGAACCCGAATAATTCGTTCATGAAAATGAATGTAGGATTGCCAGTGACTTCTTCCAGTGCTGGATAGCAATGGATTAGTTGGGCTTCCCTGGTGTTGGCAATAGATAGGACCACATAACAAGAATGACCACTACATCTTTTCTCACAGCTCTCCTCCCTGACCATCTGCTTTTGCTACTCACCCTCACTTACTGAACCTCCTTGAGTTACCATCTTATGCAAAACTCCACCCAAAACACTTTTCTTTCTATACCTTCCCTGAGGAGCTTCACCTCCCAATGCTATGGGAACGACAGGATTTCTCCTTTTGCTGTGAGGGCCAGAAACCATTCAGATTATTAAACTTTCCAATACAGCTCTCTACTAGCATTTATACACAGTGCAATTCCTTATTACAGATGAGGATTTTAATTCTGAGCTTAGCTTGATAGAATGTAATTTAAAGCCATTAAGGATGGCTTAGCCTTCAAAGCAAACTCAAGATTGTTTAATTAGTCATGCAAGCCACTGAACACTACCCATAACACAAAACAGCTAAAGTATTTATTAGTTTTAGAGCTAAGCTAAGCCTTGCTTGTTCTACATTTTCAATAAAGTGCAGCAAGTGTTAAGCACATCTTGCTTTTTCCTAATCTTCCAATGCTCAGTAAATTTTATTTCTGAATAAAAGCATAGCCCAAGTGTTGCAAGATGTAGAATGAAAACCAAATTGAATCAGTTCTTGTAAGCTTTAGAGGAAATAGAGGCAGTAATGGTGCTTGGGATGTTCTGAAAATTTTTGTGTGTTGATTTTTTTTTTGTAACTGTCTTCAAGCCAGTTCAGACTTTGTCTTTTTTTCCATTTCCTAAACAAGGTGTGCTGAAAAACAAAATTCCAGTAAGTAGCTCTGTAGAAATAGCAAAATACAGCAAGGATGTTGTAAGTAAATTTTTGTGGATCAGAAAGAAAATTATCTCTCTTAATAGTTTCCTTTTAGAAGGCACTGGCACAGGCAACACCAGAATTTCAGGATTTGAATTGGAATGATTTCTGATTGGGTCAGTAGAGAGACAATTTGGTGTTGTGGAATTTCTTTGTTGCTTGTTTGTATTATTTGGATCAGGAGTGTTACTTAGTTAATCCCAGTTGATATCAGCTACATCTCAGCTCACTGTCTTGTGGGGCTGGGGCTCTAACTGATTTGTACATTTAGAAAGGTTTGTGTTGGGATTGATGTGGGGTTTCGGTATCCATGGTGGGTACTATCTGGGGAGTTGTCTGGGCAAAGTTGGATTTAGTCATTGTACGCCTGTTTGAGCTGTAAAATGCTTGTCTTGCTGCCATAGTGTGCTTCTGCACTTGTGTTTTTTGACAGAAATCTCTCCTTCCAGTTCGAAGGAAATCTTAGCAGTAATGGGGACAAAGTCTCATGGACACGACCTCTACTCTGGTCTGGCTCAAATTAACTGGGTGGGATCAAAGTGTTGCCATAATGCTTCTCTAATATGCTGCAACTTGTAGGAAAAAAATAAGAAAGGGGGTTCCTTGTGTTACTAACTACTTTTGATTCTCTTCAATGCCTTTGACACTTTCTTGGTCCCAGCAGTAAGGTTTTTACAGGTGAATTGTTTTCTTGATTCTGTAGATGTTTACACTAAATTGTGTTTCCACCACCAGTAACACCAGCAGGAAAGGCATTACTTTCCTCCATGAAAATCAAGCCTAAAACAACAAATATACCATGAAAAATTAGCTGCCTCATTGAGAGTGGATTTATGTGGCTAATATTTGGAAGCAGGATTTTTGATTTTATGACTTTTTTCAGGATAGTGATAATATGGGACCATTAGGCAACTGTTGCGGTATTTGTTCCCTACTTTCCTAAATGTCTTGCTCAAATTCCTCTTTCTTCTTTAAGTAAAAGAATTTCTTATTGGTCCATGGAAAGAGGGAGTATAAAAGTGTTTTTGTAGAAGAAACTAATATCATATAAAGAACAATTCTCTAATGGGAAGAAACAAGTGCAGCCTTAAGCAGCAATTTTTTTTCCAAAAGAGTGTGTTTGTCACACTTGTGCAAAATATACAGACAAGGTAATTGGCTCACTGGGCTGCTTGTACTGTTTTATTCTGGTCATGATTTGGGCACTGCCAAAAGCTCAGTGTTCTTCCTGGCTTTAAGGGCATGCAGGATGTTACCGCATTGCTTTGAGGACTTTTAGAGCCTTTGGGTTGTAAAATAATCATTGGTTAAAGTAAGACCTGGCAGATAAAGTTCCCTGAGGCTCTGGCAGCCCCAAACACCTGCCCATGGAGCATCCTGCCCCAGAAAACAGGGCTCTGCTGAAACCAGGACTGTGACAGGGCAGACTTTGCTCAAACTTGTAACTTCTTATGGAAATGGCTAGATTTGATGAGGTAGCATTTTTCCAGCGCAGGTGTTGAGAAAATCTACAGTTGTCTCTGCCTTGGAAAGGTATCTGGAAAAAAAAAAAAAAAAAAAAAAAAAAAAAAAAAAAAAAAAAAAAAAAAAAAAAAAGGCTTAGGAGGCAGTTTGGTGTCTTTTGATAAGACACTTCTACATAAGAACAAAATGTTATTACTCTATTGCTTGTTGATTTCCTGTGAAAAGTTAGTTTCTGTGGTGAATGGGAGAAACTCTTGCCCATTATCAGTCTTTAAGTTACTCTGCCCTAAGGCTTTGGTAATTTAACTTCATCCCCTTTCAAAGTTGTTCTTTTTTTTTTTTTTTCTCCTTGTTTTTTTAAAGCTTGAAACTTAAGGGAGGGGGGCAAAAACCCCAAACCTTTCAAAATCTGCCCCCACTCCCTCAGGTGATGCTCTTCTGAAATGCAAATACTCAATTATGCAAAGATAAGAACATGAGAAACTTTGGAAAGCAAAAAAAGGTTACCTTGATTAATGACTAAAGCTGTGTTAATACTGGATTTTTAGTCTCCTAGCCAAACCAAAGAAGCACTGGGGGAAGGGAAATAATCCAATCTAACTGGAAGTAGCACTTGCATAAAGCCAGGAGTTACATCAGGGACAAAAGAGAAATGCAGGTGGCTGGGAAGCTTCCTCATATTTAGTCCTCTCTTCTGGTTTCTTTCCATCTTTCTTGTGGCAGGAGGGATTCAGTCATGTCAGACGCATGCAAGGATGTGTAGAAACTGCTTTCTGGACAGGGAAATCCTGCCAGGAAATGTAGAGACTTCTCTTCCTCTAGGAGCTGCAGCCAGTTTCTCTACCAAATACCCTACACAATGTTAGGCTGAGCCGTGCCAGTGTTGTTCCAGACAAGGCGTGCTGCAACCTGCATTTTGCCTAGTGAAGGTGCTAAAAGGAAATATTTTGGAAGGTGTTATTTAGGGCACAAAAGAAGCGAGGAAGAGCTAACGTGGTCTCGGTAATTTTGGCTCTTCTGTGCAATCCACGGCACTTTAAAAGAATACATGTGTAGGCATGCCCCAGGTTATCCTCTTGTAGGGAAACATGTATGTGTAAAAAACTAAATGTGACCACTTGACCACTTTTGACTGCCTCTAAGGCTGTAGAGTTACTCTAACCACTTACTTTTAAGTTTGTTTTTTTTTCCTAATCAGTTTTTTTTTTTTGCCTTTAATTTTAAGTAGCACAATCAAAATTCTGTTATTGATTAGACACTGGAACAAAACATATTTTTCAGTATAGTATTACCCAGAAGTTGCTCAATATGCCTAATGGGTATGATGGCTGCAGCCATAAAAACAATCATCTCTTTTAGATGAAGTTTGGTTATAGAATTTTTGTAGTCTAAAACAAGTGATGCTGGTATGAGATACTTGTGGAGTCTGGTATTTGGGCTGATACCACCTATCGTGGGTCGGCTTCAGGTCTGAGCAGATCAGGTGTGTAGTACAGTGCTGGGACATTAAGACTGAAGAAGTTTTCTTCCAGGACTACCAAAGAATTGCTGTGTTACAGGTGCTAAGTGTTTCCTCCCTCCCTAACTGTCCTGTATGTGTGATTTTACTTTCTGCTGCATTTCTTATCCTTGTTCGACCTTCTATCATTCAATGCTACTGTTCATATTATCTTTTTTACCTTTGATTATGCTGCAGGGTGTATTAGCATCTCCTTTTATTTGTCTCTGTATTACAACTCTTGTCCTGAGGATTTTGTGTTTTGGTGTAGTTTGTCCCATAGAAGTTAGGCTTTGTTTGCTGGATGTCACTTGTGAAGAAGGTTAAATTGCAGAAATACCATGATGTTCGTTTTTGAACCACAAGTATCTTCAAGTGCCTGGCTTTTTTGGCAAACTGTTTATTAACTAATTATTAGCACAGTGGTTTTTTTTTTTTTTAATTAAAAGAATAATTTAAATTAAAGTGGACATGAGATTTTGTAAGCTTTAGAAAATTGCATCCGTAATCCTTACATAAAGTCATCTGTACTAAGGGGGCCTGTGTTAAGGATACCTTGCTTGTGTCCAGTTCAGCTACTGAAGCCTAACAACTTTCAATTTAATACATGACGTGTTCAAAATGCCATCTTCATCCCTTGATGTGTGCGTATTGCAGACCCCACCACCCTACATTCTGCTCTTTGTTCTGTAGGATCCCTATCACCGGATTTTGAAATCCCTCGACAGAAAATTGCCCCATGTCAGAGTTTTAATTGATTTTTAAATCAGTCTCTTGATGTGCGCAAACTAACCACTCGATTCTCCAGGCAAAGAACCTGATGCTTATCACTTGCTCAGTTATCTATCAGTGAGACTACACTTGGTTAAGTGAAGTTGATTTTGATTCTTAGGCCTAGAGAAACAAAGATAATTGTACCTTGTAGCAGCCTGTTGATCATAATGCTCAGAGACTTGTCTAGTTTCAAAAATCTGTTCTGGACTGTAATTTGCTCTAGATGCTGCAGTGACAGAGACCAAGGGGTTGAATCTGTCTGAAAATGCTGAAGAGCACAGAACTCTACAAATAATACTGATGTGTTTTCATCTCCAATTAATTCACAAGAGACCTGAAGTGCCAAAGGGCTATTTAAATACCTGATATTTTGGAATGTTGAATAACTAATCTTATTGTTCTATGAATGGTTTTGAGGTGTTTTGGGAGCTTTGGAAATTGTTACCCTCCAATCCTTGAGATGCTTGTGTTGGAGGGGTCATGGCTGAGCCCTGCAATCATCTGTTCTCAGTATTTCCCCACCTCTGCCAAAAACTGACACCTCACCTGGCCTTGAATCCTGCGTGGAGGAACCCAATGGGGTCCATGAAATGCAATTTAGTTTTATTTGTGTTTGAGCACTTGGCGTGCTCGGGTGCCTGGGACAGCTGTGTGTGCAGATCTGCCTTCCAGCAGGAAGGGTTTGAAGCCTGCTATTTGTCCTAGCATGAATAATAATAATAACAATAAACTTAAATAATATATAGGTGTCAACATTTTTTTATAAGCCAAGGTGCAGTTGTCTGATACAATTTCATATAAAGAGCACTCACAAAACATTCAGTAGGGGAGAATAATGGACTTTTATTGCTCTGCAAGGAGGGAACATAAAATCACAGAAGAGAAGTTTTGAAATGCTTAAAAATAATTGAACTAAAGTGAAGTTCAGCACTTATTGAGCTTCAGGCTGAAAAAACAAAAGCCCCCCAACCCTGCAATGTCTTCAGAGTTTTCTGTGAATTCAAAATAGTGCTGTAACTCTGGAAGTATCTTTTAGTGGCAACAGAAAATGAAGTTAAAATGTTATATGGAGGGAACTTGTCTCATCAGAGCAATGGGAGTGAAGTTTAGAACCAAGCAAATGCTTTAGTCTCTTCAAGTAATTTGAATAATGTATAGCCCCCTGAATTAATAGGCAGGAAGTCAATCAAATTATTCTGTTAGCTTTATAAACCTCAGAAAACCATGGCTTGGGTGGATAAAGAATGTCAGCAGAGCTTGACTGGCATTTAGCACTAGACAATTAATTTGGAAATGGGTATTTAAAGGGCAGTAAATTTACTGCGTGCAACATAGTTCACTTTCCTGAAGCAGGTTTGTCCTTAGGAAGAGTTGTAAAACTGAAGTAGTGAGTAGTAGAAGTACTGCTTGGGCCTCGACTGTGATGCCATTGGGATCTGCCGGCATTTTTATGGTAATGTCTGCTGGTTAAGGCATTCTTCACTTGGATCACTTGCTGAGGTGCAGCAGCAGTTTAATAGAGACGTAGGGTTTACATGTCATTTCACAAGCACTGAGACTCCTGGAGATACATGGTGCTCTATTTGGACTCCCAAAGTGGTTGGTTATTAACTGTAATTATTTAATGAATGAAGTGGTAGTCACCTGAAAGTCCTGAAATGGAGGTTGATCAACAATACTGTAATAGTGGACAGGAAAGTGAACACAGTTTAAGATCAGTGAGCTGAAGATCTCGTAGATAGTAGGCCACTGAAATTCAGCTCATTTGCTTATCTCCTGCAATAAGATTTTAATTTTCTGATGCCCTTTTGTCATGTCTGATAACATCTTGAAAGAAGGACTCAGATGTGGCCCAACTGGTAAAGCAGCACTATTGATTTCTTCTCTCAAACACTAGGGTATGTTTCTGGCAACCTGAGGTGCCTGAGTAACTTTCAGTATCAGAATAACTTTTGCTTCTCTGGTAACTTTTTTTATATCATGCACGTAGCCCACAAAACTGTTTATAGGTTAACTGCTTGGTCACAAAGTCCTTGTCAAAGTATTATCTTCTAGATTCCTGCAGTAGCAACAAGAGTGGTTCAGGCTCCTTGTAACCAAGTTGCATGTAGTGATTTGCCAAGCAAGCCAGAAAATACACTTCTTTTGAAGGTATGATCAAAATGAACCTTAGTCTGAAATGCCACGGAGGACCTCAGTGAACTGGATGTCTCTTGAAGAAATATCTGTGCACTGTGAATACAACAGAATAGCTCTCTAAATGTCAGGTAGGTGGGAGGAAAATCCATTTTGCAGTATTCACCAGGATGGTGGTGGCCAAGCTGGAAAAGGTCTGTCTTGTAGCATGCAGTTGCCTTTCCATAGTGAAAGGAAACAAAAGGCGTGCATGAGATACCTAGTTGCATCATACTCTGCATCATACTCTGACACTGCATCATACCCTGAGACATGCCATCCCATTTGATAGGTCTCATTTTTCCCTCCTTATGGCATATAAAAACTATTACACTGGAATTTACCAATAGAGTTTTCAAAGTCTAATTTGGTCTGGTTTTAATTTTTTTAATCAGACTTTAAAAAAAATAGCATTGTTGCATTTTGGGACACTGGAGGAAAACAGGATTGAATTGACTTATGTAATGGACTGGCTTGAAAAACAAATTAATTGGATTCTTTAAGAAAACACTGTTACACTTTGGCTGGGGCTGCATCGACACACGTTGTAAACTCAGCAGCACCTCTGAACAAAGCACAGAAGTAAATGTTTTCTTAGTTCTAACAATCACTGAGGCCATCTTTGGTTGTCACATTCCCTGTTCATATATTATTTTTATGCTCCCAGCATACAGAAACAGCAGCTAGGGGAAGTTTTTATTTTGCATTTGACAAGTTGTGTTTTGATATTTTTCAACTTGCCTTTTTCCCTCTTGCTGTGAGGAATTATGTCTGGGGCTTAGAAACTTTAACTGTTGTTTAGATACGTTTAGAATTTCAACTTTATCTCTGGAACTTCTGTATTGCTGTAATTTTATTGTTTAGGTATTGGTTCCACTTCAGCTTAAATCCCTTACTTGGGGGCTTTACAGCTTGTGTAGTTTCTAACCAAATTTTAGATGAGAATACATTTTTTTTAATTGAGATTACAAAGTGGTTTACTTGCTCCAGGAGAAGCAATTTAAGGGAGAAAAAAAAAGGTAGTTATTAAAAACAAAAATTAACTAAACTTGGCAGTTACTTGCTTCTTCCTTCCAAAGTACCTGAAATTAATGCTTAAAAATTAATGTTGAAAATTAATCACTTGATATACACCATATGCTTTGCTGTCTTTCCAGTCGGTTGTATTGGATCAGCTTTTCTCTACCTCAGAACTGGGCTGTGATTCAAACTGCATTATAACACAGGAGAAATGCGGGGGATACAGCTGTTTCATCTAGTTTTGGTAATTTATTACAATGGAATTTGCTCAGACCTTATCTAAGGCATCATGATTAGACCCTAGCAGCAGAAGTTTTGAATTGCTACATTCATGGCAGCACAGAAATGACTATGGAAAATGGGGGAAAGAGCAGGATTCTGGAGATATTCACTACTGTTACAGGTTGGACTGCGGACTAATGTGGAGAAGACAGGAAAATGATGTAAAAATAAAGAGCAATATTAAAGGGTATATTTTTATGCTACACATATAATATAAGGATTAAAACAGCTAGACCAATATGCTTCAAAAGAGATTTATGGCTTGGTCGCTCTGCAGCACTTACTACAAATGTACTCGCTGCTTTATTTTTTCCTCTGCAGCTCCATGCAAAGCTTAAAAAGCAGTGTGAAAATCAAGCCAAGCTTTGTGCAAAGGCTGGGAAGGTGCTCTCCAGGCCACAGGTGGGCCTGATATGTTGCAGCAGGCAGAGGGAGGAGGAAGGGGTTGGCCAGCTCCTGTGCTGCGTAGGTGCTCCTTCAGCGTGTACTTACGTAACCTTCCCAAAAAATCAGGCCCCGACAGCTCCAGAGAAACCTGGCTCGTTGGGCTGCACGTATGCCACCTGAACTCAGGGGAGCCATTATCTGCCATCTGGCACCTCTTGCAGGGAGATTATGTGAGCAATGGTAAAAGGCAGGCAGGGAGTGAGGGCAGTGCCTCTGCCAGGGCTGCTCCTGGATCCCAGTGAGCTGGGATGAGGCTGCACATGGTGGAAGTGGCTCATGGTCCCCTACAGCCTCGCAGAAGCCTTTTCTTACTGGGAAGAAAAAAACCCTCAATCTGTCTTGGATTCTCCTACAGTTGGTTGTTGTTTGGTCCATAGTCTCTGTTTATCAGACTTGTCAGACCTTTTGAAGGTGGACACATAAGAGAGTGTCCTCTATTTCCAATCTGCAGCACCCAGAGCTGGATCTGCAGGGTGATGTTGGTCTTTCTGGCTGGAGTAGGTGCCTGAGAATGTTGTTATACTGCCTTGGGGCCAGGCACCTTGCTCTCTTGACTTCAGTGAGGATTACATGCCTTACCTGCTTAGGTGCTTTGAAAGAGTCATCTGACATTTCTGAATGTCTAACCAGCTTGGAAAATCCTGATCTCCCTCTTTTAATCTTTAGCTTCTCAGTATTCCAGCAGTCTGGAAATTCTAATTGTTCTGAATATACTCCAGGCTTGCTAAACACGTAGTGACTCTCCTTGTGCTGGTTATGCATATGTCCTTACAGAGTGATGGCACAACTCCTTATCATAAACCATAAACACACATAGTTTCTGTAAGAGCCCTACATATCTTCTGCAGTTCCCATTTCTTCCACAAATGATAGAAAATGCATCAATGTAAATGAATGATATCACCTCCATCCCATCAGCTTTAAGATGGCCCCTGGGGCTGCAATCTCCATTTTGCAATTGCTTTTGGTTTTGTTTGCTCTTAGAGAGCTTCTAACTCCTGAACTACCCATCCTTCTGCTTTTCTCATCTTACTTGTTCACCTTTGGCCTACTATTTTTAATACCATCTTCCAAGAATTTACTTACTTAAGTAATTTTCAGCGGTCCATTTGATCACAGTTGGCTTCGAGCCATGAATAGAATTTTCCTGAAGTAAGGTGGATGTTGCTTGATGTTTGTACTGAACTGCTTTTCATTCTTTTGAACATCACTCCTCATTTGCTTTTTTTCAGAGATATAACTTCAATCTATTATAGAGCTGAAAACTGTTAATTGTATTTAGAAAGAAAATGAAATTTTCAATCTTTACATAAACTCCCCCCATATTTAATCCTACATAGTAAACCCTAAATCACAAAAAACTCTCCCAAATCCTGAAGAGCCAACTTTTCTGTGAAAAATCTTGTGATGAGCTTTTTAAATTGAGAAATTTGGCCCAACGTAGACATTTACATTGTAATTAGTGGAAATCTCTGTGGAAATTTTACACAAAATGGGCTTTTATTGTCAGAGTCCTGCCATTGCTTGCTGTAGGTCTCCTCTTCACCTCTGGTGATGTTTGGTTAGTTGGTCAACTCAGTTTGCTCAGTTGGAGAGAACTTTGGCTTTGGGCGCCTTCTCACTCCCTGCTCCTTTACCATTCTGATATTTATTAGCCATAGATATTTTCTTTATGCTATGGCCACATCTATGTAAATCCCTCAGCAGTCTGGTCTTGCTAATGTATCACATCAGGAGATTATACGAGCTCACATGCTGTGTGTTGCAGGGGAGGGGTAGGCAAATCCACGTACGTGTTATTTGGATTTTTTTCCCCCTCTGTTGTAGTTACAGTTTTCCATTTTTATTTAAAAATCTCGAAGCACCCACTACCCTTGTAGGAGGCTACTGTTTCCACTCCTGTTTATCTTGAGTTTAGAAGACTTATAAAAACAAATTCCCTATGAAGTGTAAAAATTATCTGATTTTTTTTCCCCTGTTGACATTGATAACTGGAGAGAAAACAAAATCTCATGGAAACATGGCTATCAAAAGTTAGGGAGGAGGCTTTCCCCTGATGTTTAAATGAGCCACTTTAGCAGCCAAAGAACTGTAAAAGTGTAAGGTTGGATGTAAGCAAAGTTAAATGAAGATGCACCAGAAGGTAGATTTTTCTGCTGGCAAAATGCCTGGAACTTTTGAGGGATATTGAGAAATAGCCTAAGGCCCCAAACCTTGTGGCTTTCAAGGTTTGCTTCTCTCTGTCTTGTACCATTTGTTTGTCTTTAGTTTTTTAAGGAAGTCTTTCAAGTAAAGTTCTGACTTGAGACCAGTACTTCTGGAAAGGTTAACTCAGCCATGAGGTTTGTTTATTCAGCTTGGGGTAGCTTGCCAGCATGGGTGCTTTGTTTTATTTTTATTTTCTTTTTCCTCTTGGTGAAGCAATGTTATATCTTTGTCTAGTCATCCTTACCATGTATATATGAATGCATTTTCCCTTTCTTCTGTACTTCCCATCCCAAAGCAGGCTTTTAGCTTCACGTGCTTGCAAAAACCTGGGTGGTGTTCCACTGTGGATGAAGGAGAAATCTGGTAGAGCAGGGGGTAGGATTTTTTCCCCCGCCTCTTTTTTTTTTTTTCCCTAACCTGTCTGGACTTAAAATGAGAGGTGGGAAGAGAGGTGACTGACCTGGCTGTTGGGCTGCACAGGGGCTTTACTGCCACATGCCCTAGTTCAGCGATGCCAATAGAGATACTGCAGCCAGCATTCTTGGTCTGGTGCTTGTGTAACTCCGGCTGCTGTTGCTTGTGGAGGCCTAAAAGGAGCTTCAGGAACTTGGGTAGCCTTGGTATAGGGCAGAATGTGCTGGAAAGGTGTTTTCAGCAATTTAAGACTGGGTTTTTGTTTGGGTGTTTTTAAATTTTTTTTCTTAATTGGACTCTTGAAGGCGATTAAGGTTCAGGTTTGGGGAGGACATAGGAGAGCAGTGCAGTGTGCATTAACTTGCCTTATCTGCATGTGTGAAAATACCCTTTTGTGCAAAGGGTTGCTGCTTGTTTCCCACATTTGTGGGGAAAAAAGGTGTGAAATTTGGAGTATGTTCCAGGAAAAAACAGTTGGCTCCTTTTACCTCAGGGCAATGGAAGGCTGGCCCCTTGCCATGCATTGGACTCTTTATTCCCATTTGCAGAGTGAGGCCAATGCTCTAAGAGAAGGAGAGTGAGAGGGCTGGAGGAAGAGGCAGCACAAAATCCAGGGCAGGCAGCAGCACAAGAAGAAGGCCACAGAGCTGAGTACAGGACCGTGACCTGGCAGGGGCTGCACGCCAAGCTGAGCTACAGCGCAGCCAGGAGTGCTCCTCGAAGCTCCTGCCCTGCTGTGCTGGGTGTTGCAGGAGTTTTGAAAGAGGCAGGTTTGGGCACGCATGGAAGCCTCTTCCACCTTTTATGATCGGTGCAGCTTGCAAGGAGAACCTGTCATTTTTTCGCAGGGCGTGTAGAACCAGTTTCGCTGGTCCAGCGCGCACTGCGGTGGAGGAGCCAAGGCCTGTGGTGAAAGGGGCTGTGATAGACGTGCCTGGTGGTGCTCCTGATCTGTGGGAAGGGTACAGACACGGAGCTGGCAGCCTCTACTGACTGTCCTGGCCATCTGCAGAAACACCTATTTTTCTCAGAGAGCTGTTACCATGCACTGTGGCAGGGTTATCAGCCACTTGCCAAGCATTTTTTCATGTGGTGATCATGGACATGTTGACCAAACGTGTTTTCCTTTAGGAAGGCTTTTAATTTAATTTTTATTTTTCTTCCATTAGTGTGGTCAAGTTTGGTGCTTCTGATGTTCCCTGCCTCTCCAGCAAATTTCTCAGGGTGGTATTGCCAACTTTCTGGATTTTTATTGTGTCCTGGGGCATTTAGTGCGTTGTTTGATTTTTTTTTTCTTCCCTTGACTTGCAAGGTGCTGGCATCTTCTGAATTTGGGAATTTTGAATTGTACAAGATACAGTTCTAATTCTGGTGATGAATTGCTTAAATTTATGAGTGCAAAAAAATTTATAAATTTCATTTTCCACTCTTGTTTCTCCTAAATCTTTTCCTTGAATGAGTGACTTGTAATTACTTAAAATAATTGGCATTGGAAGTGCTGCAGTAGTCACTGCAAAAGCCACTTGCAGAATGATTACACTAGAAGCTAGTCAAGTTGTGTAATCTCCCCCTCACTGTGATTTGTGTGGGCAATGCTGGTGGATTCTCTGGGCTCTGCTTCTGGGGACATTTCCTTTGTGATGGTTCTGTGCATGCCAGTGCAGAAAGGAAACCTGCACAGGATTCTGTCCTGCAAGTTAAGGCACCCTTGGAAATGAGCACGGAACTACTTAGGGCCTTGCTCTTGACAAACTTTTGCTTGCAAATAATTTTCACTTAGCCAGTCTTCCAAAACAACAACAACAACAACAGGAAAAAAGGAAAAAAAAGAAAAAAAGAAAAAAAGAAGAAAAATTGAAAGCCCATGACTTGAGTGTAGTCAAAGTCTAGATCACAGGTTTGGTTTAGTAAGTGTGCTAGCCACACAACTTCTGGGAAACAGTTTCTTCACCCCTTTACTACTCACATCCTCTTTTCACTCCCTTCTGGTATTGCAAGCGTGCTAGGTTTGCCAAGAGGAGTTAATAGATATAGACTCAACCCCGAAACTAAAGGGGGTGGCAGGAACCACCTTAGCTTGATTCATAAGCAGAGTGTTTTCAGTGTTGCACTCTTTCAACAGCACTTGTCCTGTTTTTTTATTATTTTTTAAAAAAATTATTCACTATTTTTAATTGTTAAATATTGAAGAATTTGTGATAAGTTGTGGGTTTTTTTTTTTTTATTATTTTTTTTTTCTTTTCTATTTTTTCTATTTTTGGGGGTATTTTTATAAGAAATGGAGGTGTTTCTGGAGCTCGTGGAAGGAGTCCAGATTCAGGATAAAAGCTGGAATGTTGTGTTCCACTTAAATTCACTATCTTTTGGCTAGAAAATTTGAGCGTGTCAAAATCCTTAATTCCAAAATTCTCATGAAATGGACTAAACCTTTGTGGAAGACAGAAAAATGTATTTCCCAACCCTGCAGAGAAATTGCCTGTTTCATTGACATTTGCTGGAAAAAAAAATTGTCTGATGGGGTGTTCTGTGGATGTTTGGGGGTGAAAAGTGTAGAGCATCCCTGCTGATGCATATACACACAAATGTGTGCCTGCAGGTTTGTATCCTTTATCACAGAACTAAATAACTAATAGTTTAGCCTGCGCGTTTCACAACTTTTGTGCCGCTCTGGATCCAACTGAAAGGTACAGCAGGAACAGCTTGAGAGGCATATGTGGGTTTATTCCCTCTCACTACCTCCCTTCTCATCAGGCATATTTCTACCAGTCAATTGGACTTTGCATGGTAAGGATGTCATTAAAATAGAGTGAAATCAATGAAAGAACCAAGCTTGCAAGAAAGAACAGACATTGCACTGAAAAATCTGTTTGTTTCTGCTGTAAAGTGATGAAACAAAAACTGCCCTGTACTGGTGGGTTCTTTAAAACCATTGGAAGGCATGAAAGACAATTATTTTTCTATCACAATTCATTTTCTCCAGATAAGCACATTTCACAACAGTGTGCAGTCCATGCCTGGTGCCCCCAGGCTGTGCTCCTGGTTTGTCACAAGTGCACACACGGGCTGTGGGAGGAAATACCGCAACATCCGCACCACTATTGCCCTTGCTGCAGGTTTTACCTCATGAATGTTTGTTGAAGGACAGGCTGGGGCTTCAAGGGCTATCCCCCAGGGTGGTGTGGCTCTTCTGGGCTGTGGCAGGTTCAGAGCTGCTCGTGTGTGGCACCAACTGTACTTGTATGGCTGTGTTGTCCTGTCCCTGTGCCATTGCCCACACCCCTGCCACAGTTGCTTCCGCAGCGTGATTCCTCCAGGAGCACTATCCTGGCATTGTGGGCAAACCTCCCTGTCATGGCTGAGGGACCTTTGCTGGGACCTAGCAACAGCTGCTTCTGCCCCTTCTTTCATTAGTGAGGTTTGGACTCTGGCATAACTGGGGCCTTCAGCACTGTGGAAAATTTCATGTTAAGAGCCAGACCCATAGCCTGGTGTGGGGCTTCTGGAGAGCCACCTCTGGAAGGCAGGAGCAGTGTCCATGGGCTGAGCTTTGTGCCAGCCTTGGGGCTCTCCAGAGGAGACCAACGCTGCTGGGACGTGCTCGAGATGACAGCATGCCCCCAGGTGAACAGGGATGCTGAAATCACATGGTTGTCCTTCTCATCCTGTAAGTCTGTGCAACAGGGCTGAAAATGCATTTTTCACATGTATTTTCTGCTTAAGAATGGGAGGCAGCATAAATAAACTCGCCTCTGTGCAAAACTGAAAAATATCAGCCAGTTAGGTGTTTTAAAGCACATTAATATTTAATTCCTACTCTAAGGATAGGCCAGTAGGGGAAGCTGGAAAAAGTTTACCATATTCTTATTATTTTTGCCTGTGGGCAAAAGTCCAACAAATCTTTCACGAGAGAGATAATTACGTGAGGACGGTGCGGAGACGTGTGTTGTAGCACACGTGAATGCTGACCTGGCTGCTCCCAGCAGCCGGCAGGGCTGCTGTGATGCTCAGAATTACATTTCCTTCTGGGAGACTGCAGGAGAAAGGGGCTGAGGGATTGGGGTGGAAGCAGGAGGGGCTTGCTCAATTACAGACCCTCGATTTTTACCTTGTTGAGCATTCAGGGAAGCAAGTGATGCTGGTGAGGAATTGGAGACCAGTTTGGAGTCTCTGAGCATCTTCCTTCCCCCTCCATGCTGGAGCTCACTATTGCAAAACAGCTGATGGGAGGTGATGATACAATTTGCAGTCAGATAAGGGTGTGCATATTTATGCAAGCTGTAGGAGGTGGGAGAAGGAGTCCCTGTGCAGGAAATGTAATGTTATTTGAAGAAACATGCTTCTTGACCATTATAGTTGGCCTTTTCATTGCAGTTCTATTTTTGACATTCCATCCATACGGAATCCCTTAGTGAGTTTTTTCCTTGATTTTTTGTCTCCCCATTTTTTTTTTTCTTCCTTTCTTGGAGGGGGCACAATGGTGGGAGAATGAGGCCTTGGCAATGTCTATGGTAGTTTTGTGGTCAAAGCTGAAAAATGGGCCATGATGTCAGGGAGCTTCCAACTAAGCTGCTGGATAATATAGTCTGGCTATATGGAGAGATGTGAGGGGGAAAAGGCAGATGCAGAAAACAATAGGGTGCAAAAAATTTCTTTGCCTCATCTTTAATGAATACTTTTTTTTTTTTTTTTTTTAATAAAAAATAGTTGATTGTGGATAAGCAATAGGCATGCCTACCTGTGACTCCAGAAACACATTTTGGATTGCTTAAATTGCAACAAAGGGATATGTTTTATATGTAAATCTTGTGCATGTGTATTTTTTTTGGTTTGTGTGTGTGCCTTTTATTTCATTCAAAAGAAAGGCCTGTGAGGACTAGAAAAAGAGGAGGATACTGTCTCTTTATGAATACTAATAAGGAAATCAAGGGGGACAATGGCACTTCAAGTTTCATCTTTCCATTTCCTAGAGGCGCAAACTCTGCAAGTTGTCACCTTGGTGTATTCAGTGCCTCTTGAAGCACTAGACTCCTCCAGAGAGAATGTCAGCCCCAGCCCTGGGCAGTTTTGACAAACAGAGTATATATTGATACATGATAAAGTATGCTAGAAATCACCCCAGCGCTAAAGGCTACTATAGTTTTAATATCATCATTTGAATTAACAAGCATTCTGTGGAGAAATAATGAGCTTTCATTATTCAGAACATCATCCTTACCCCGGGAACTCAGAAACCATTAGCTCTTGAGAACTTAATGAAAAGATGATAAAGAATGTTTTAGATAAAAGTTTGAATGGGTGCACTTGGTAACTAAGGTAAAATATTAATGTTTCTCCCAATGATGAATTGCTGTTGCTAAACTCGTGCTTGCTGAGGAGATGGAGGGGCATGTAGGTGTTCCTGTGGGCAGTGGCTGGGATGGAGGGCTGTCATGCACTGCCAGCATGCCCCATGTTACCGCCTGCATCCTTTGTCGAAAGGGATGGGAGAAGAGAGAAAGCTGGATATTCAAATCTTCCCATCCTCCCCAGAAGCTATTTTCCCACCATGGGACTGAAGCTAAAATTCTTTGCTGTTTCTTTCTTGTTGGGATTCCCCCCATTTTTTTTTTTTTTTTAGTTTGTTTAACATGATAGGCAATGCAATATAGCCAAGAGGGAGTGGGAAGGGGTGTAAGGAAAAAAAATGACCCAACACAAAAAATTCCTGAAGCTGCCGACCTGAGGCTTGGTTTGGGGATTTGAGGCACTCAGGCTGAACATGGTTGCCACTTGCTGAAATTCCATATGGGTGGCTTGCTACATGTCTGCAATAAAAACCCCCAGTGCAATAAACGAAGAAAAAAAAATATATAAAAGTTTAAATTTTATTGGGTGTAAAGCTCTTAAAGAACTGCTGTTCACAAAGAGTATAAAGATTGCTGAGTCTCAGTGTACATACCCCTACTAAAACGTGTTAGTCCTGCTGTTTTCTTTCTTTAACTGTAGCAATTTGCTTTCTTGCTGTTCTATAATCCTTGCACTTACCAGCATGGAGGGCTCACAGTCTGCTTCCACCTGTGGGCAGCTGGGAGAGGCTGTCTGTCCTTCCGAGGCAGGTGAAGTGCTTGGAGCCCCCCGAGGTTGGTAGTGCTGTGGAAAGGTTCGTTCTCGCTGAACAACACCAGTGGGGGGAGGAGAGGGAAAACAAATGGGAATAAACTATCACATAAACAGTCTTAAGTCACGGTGTTTGCTGCTAACAGATGCATTTAGGTAAATGCTGTTACCTCAAGAGGTGTTATCTTCTGGGGATCCTTATCATAATTTTGTTTTAAATCTGAACAGCTGTTGTTTAACTACCACAGACCACAATTTATCTACAGCTTGAGGCCATAAAGGTACCTTTATTACACTCTTCCTTTTTTTTTTCTTCCATTTGATTTAATTTCAGTGTGTCTGACACCAAAATGCTATATACAATTTGCATATTACAATATGCACTATTGCCGATTCCATACACTGCTAAATGGGAAAATCGGAGCAGAATGGTAAATGGGGAAAGCTTGCAATGACAAATAAAAGAGGAAGATGAGCTCCCATGTTTCATTTACATGTAAAATATTCTGACAATAGTTGTTTCCCTAAGAACAAAGAGCTGGTTTTTCTAGGGTGACTGGTTTATGATGGCTGCAAGAAAAAAACCAAAAAAAAAAAAGATTTTTTTTGGCATCAGAACAGAAGCATGCTTATCTGAATTGAGCCCTGGGGCTTGCCATATATTTGGAATAAAACTTAAGTCTTACTTAAGAAACCAACAAATATGGAAGCATGAACCATAGTGTACTATGACTGAAAATCACCTCTCTCTGGACAGGGTGCTGGAAAGGACTTTAGGAAAAGATAGTTTTGTTCTGAGTTACTTGGTCTTTTGTAGTTGATCTCTGAAGTTTATTATGGGGTACAGGAAGGGAGAAGTGTGGCAGGTGTTTCATAGTATGTGGTGTACATGGGAAATTTTGGTTTTAGCGGGGATTCTTCTAACCTTTACATTTCAGATGACTCAGGTAGTATCTTCCAGCCCTAAGTTATTGCTTCCCATCCTGCCCAGTAATCTGTGCATCTAGACATAAATTTCTCACTGCCTTGCTGCAGAAAAGGTGCACAGCTTTCTGTACTTCCCTTTTCCTTCAGGAGGCAAGAGGCCTTTGCCTCCAGAGTTGTCAGTCCGGCAGCTTTCACCAGCACAAAAACTGTGGTAAGAAATCTCCCCAAATGTAAAGTTTTACATAAGAATTTGAGTTTGAATAACCCTTACACTTTACTTAAACCTCTAGAGTTCTGCTTTGTTAGTTTTCTTCTGGAATAAATAAAAGTAATAACACCTGAATTATATGTATAGTGGCTTGATGACAGAAAGGACATCTCACCACCTTTGCTCCTGTTTCCTCCATCCTAGCCATGAATGTGAAAGCTGTATGTGTCTCTGAGAGCGGGTTGATGTTGTTGAACTATTTTCCTAAGTGCAGAATACATTAATCTGTTGACACTTATAAAAAAAAATATACCATAACTCAGCTTCTAATTGACCTTTCATATTCCAACATCCATCATGTAACATAAGACTGTTTAGCTTGGCTTTTCAAGGACAGTGTGGAGAAGAAACACTTTGGAGGGGGAAATTGGGCTGTGGTGTATGTGGCCTCTTAATAAATGTCCCTTGATGGCACTTGTGGATGCTGTTGGTGATCAAACTATGCTGTGATCCCATCTGCCAAAAATTTCTTTTCTGAAGTCTATCCCAGCCAATTTAATCTGTCAGTTGAAGTTTCCCCATCTTGTGTCCTTTAGGTATTGTGCAGAGCTCAGTGTCTTGCACATGAACAGTAGTGGGTTTTATTGGAGTACGTGCAGGTATGAACCAGCGGCTAATGTCTCTTGTATAATATTACTCCTGAAAGAACAACTCCACAAAGAATACTGTCTAGAATTACAGGGCAAGAGCAAGTCAACAGTTAATTGGCTGTGCTGTAATTACTTCTAGATGCATAATGTGCAATACTTATAGGACTTGTAGAAGTGGCATACAAATTTCACAGTGGTCTCTTGGTACTTTATCATGTGTGGAGGATTTTGGTAGTCTCTGTAGATCTTGGGATTAATGGTACAGTTATAATTTATTCCTGCTCTGCTGTTTTAAATAGTGTGGATTTTTTTTTTTTTATTATTTTCCTCTAAAAAAGAATTAAGTCTGTCTTTAATTGTCTCAAAGGCTAGACTGAAAAATAGGACAGATGCTGTTCAAAGGCTCTGTCATTCTTTTCTAGGATGGAAGTAATTCCACTTGCTTTTTGTTTGCTTGGAGTGGCTCACACTTCTGGCGGTGTGTGGCAACCGCATGTCATGTGCCGTGTGGTACCACAGCCCAGTGGGTTGCAGACCTAATAAAGGTGCAGATGAATATGGACAGTGAGACAGATGCAGTTTTTGAATATCTAGAACCTGATTTTCCCCATCTTTAACCTCAGGGTTCATAAGATGTAATTTCACTGAGCATATGGAATGACTATTTTAGTCATATTGGGCAAAGATCTGAAACAGCCAAGAGCTTTGTGTGTGGGAATATGGAATGAGATCTTTAGAAACAAGGCCAGGCGACAGTAAGTTCTTGACCTGGCTACGTCTCATGGTTTCAACAGTCCTCAGAGCTGTGGCTCTTTGGATGTTATCCAAGCCTCTGAAGTCAACCATAATCTTTCCCACTGCAGCCGTGAAGAGGCTCTGCAATTTCTGAAATGGCACAACAAGCACATTTCAGGGCTGCTGAAATCACACTTGAGAAGCCAGCTCAGAGGGACTCGTGTGCACGTAAAGTTTGTATATGCTTGGTTCACTCATCTCAAGTGACGTGGATACAGAAGTTAAAGTGAAGCTTTAAAATATGGACTTTGGAATCCCCAAAATGTCATTTGTATTTTACCTTATTAAATATGGAAATCATGTCAAAGGTAAATGTCAAGGGGCTATAAAATTACCCTTCTTATCTCCTGTACATTTATCAGTTGATAAATGGAAAGAAGCTGCTGCCAAAATAACTGTGAATGAATAATTTATAAATGACTGATGCATCGTGTATGTTGTTTCAGGCAGAAAACAGTAGGACATCAATAATCAAAAGAAGTTGGATTAATTTAGCAGTATTTTGCTGTTAATATTTTTATCTAAGTGCTGCAGTCTGGACCTTTGTTATGAGGTCCTTCTCTTTGTCTCTAAGGACTGATCTACAGATCATTGAAATCAATAGAGTCAGCTGTTTACTTCAGCAGGCTGTGAATCAAATTTATAATATGCATACATGGTTTTTTCCCCCTGCTTTTATAGTGCTCTGAATTTGAATTTCTTTAACACTGTGCATCTTAGCATGGAATTTGGTTCACATGTTTCTTCCCTACCCTCTTTCCTGTGGGCTGAAGAATTGGAGGATTTGATGGAATAAGAATGGGGGAAAAGGTGACTGCCAAAAAAAATTGCATATCTTCTCTTATTTTTCAGTTCCTGTTTTTTTTTATTCACACAGAGAAAACTGATTTCTTGAAACTTAGATTTCCATGCAAGGTAGACTTTTTTCCAGCACGTATTTTTCTCTTTCCCCAAATAGAGAACATTTAGGAGATTTTTAGCACTGGCCATTCTAATAAGGTTAAACACTGAAGAGGTGAACTAGATTCTTTCTTTCTGTTCTTTTCCATGTGATTTAAATATGGCCCATTTTGCCCATCACATGACAGAGCTGCCAGAGATTGCCTCAAGCTAGTTTATGGCTTTAACTAAAGGTCATCTTAGGGGGGAAAAAAATCCTATGGAGCAGGGGGAGGAGAAAAATGTATTTTTTAAAAAATATTAAAATGGATTTTAAGCATTTGTTCTGAAGAATGCAAGTGAAAAAGAGAAGCTGCCATTATATTGCAATGAGTCAGGAGAAAAAAAAAATAAAGCCAACATCACCAATAATAATAAAAACCTCTCTTCCTCTGCGTGGCACAGCGCCTCACGACAGAAGGGTGTGCAAAGCAACTGCCTGGATTTCGGTCTACGGCTTTCCCTACCTGACCTAGATATCTGGCTAGCAGTTCACCACTGCAGAAAATGCCCTAGTGCAAAACTCCTACCCCACTGGCTGCTAATAAGAGCAATTCTCACATCCGCAGCCCTGCATCCATCCTCACCATGTAATTGGTCTGGCTCTCCCAGCTAGCTGCCTCTCCTCCTGTAGGCCCACACTGGGAAGAGAAATCCCAGACCTCCTGAAGGCTGAGGGGCTCCAAAACTGTGCTATGTTATCAACAGCTACATGGTTAGCTAACTGCTGTGACTAAATGGAGATTGGGAAGCACTGCAGGCAAGGGATGAAAAGTGATGCCCTCCCATAGCACAATGCTGATATGCAGAATTGGCCACAACAACAAAACTTCACAGACAGTGCAGCAGAAGGCATTGGCTCTCTTGTTTGGGCATTTTATTACCTGGAGCTAAATGTGCAGAGAAGGGAGATAATGAAGTACTTGACTAATTCAGTGTGATCCAGCTGGCTAAGCCAGAGGGGCTGTAGAGCAGGAAAAGCTACAGAACTCACTGCTAGCCATTTTCCCTTGATACCTGTGAAGCCAAAACAAAGAAGTGCAGAGATCAAAAAGCAGAGGAATATCAATATCGGGAAAGAGGAGGGGGACAACAAAAGGGGAGGAGAAATCTCTAAGATTGCCCCCCCATCCTTTCTCCCTTCTGCGCTTTATTTAGTAGTGAGGGGGAGGGGAAGGTTATTTTCATTTGCCTCATGCTAACTTCTAATCTATTTGAGAAATTCACCAGCCACCCAAACGTTTAGTACCCCGTGTGTCACAATACTCAACGCCAGCCTAATTTTTTAAATTTTATCTACCGTTTGTGCTTGGGGGAAAAGAAAGACAGGTTTTGTAATGCAGGCACGTGCAATGGTAGTGTGTTCAAAAACCCATATTCCTCCCCTTTTCCAGAGCCTAAAAGGCTAGATAAACTATACGATTCTTATCCAGAGGGAAATTAGAAAATGTAAAGTGTGTAAATCCCTCTCCCCGGCTCCTAGGCATTGGTTGATTTTTGCTGCTGCATGTGGGTTTTTTTCCTCCGACAACCCAGCTATTTAAGTACATAAGGCACATTGCTCCCTCTGTCTCTTCCCCTTCCCTGACTTCTCCCACTATCTGCCTATGGAGTACAATGCAATTCCAGCTGCCCTAACAAGCTGTTGCCCAAACTAGAGTGTAGCACTTGTAAAAAGCTGGTAGCCAGTGAAAGGCGGTTAGCATACTTTATTGAATATAGAAAGCCAAACTTCATACCTGGTGTAACGTAGGTGCAATGCCATGGAAATGGAGAAATACCCACCTCCACCAGGGCTGAATTTAGCCTGTGGTGCTCTTATCATGGCTACCAGGGAGTGAATCACTACTGACCCGTCTACCTGCCAGCCACTATTCATATTTTCTTTTTTAAAATGTTTTTTTTTATTTGAAGTCAGGCAGATACTATGTATCATTCAGAGATGAGCATCACAAACACACTTTGCAGGGAAGACGACCACAGCAGACTGCCAATGCTCTTCCAGTGCCAATTACAGTGATGGTTTAATCGTAAAAGCAGATTCACTAAAATAGGATCAGAGCCAAGGCATTTGTGATTTGGAAGCTTGTGCTAACTTTTGATAGTTATCATCGGGGGCAGCTGATGTGACATCACCCTGCAACTCTGACTCATATTTTTAATGGACCACATGCCTTTGCATGATAATTTTGCTGCTAGAGTTAGCTTGGCATTAGCTCAAGAGACAGAAACACCAGCAACCAAATCTAAAGATGTGTTGAGAGTTTGCAGTTGTCATGGAAATCAGGGGTACTGTGGCTGTGGCTTACCTTCCCTCTAAAATGGAAGTCCACATTTGCTCCCTTCAGCCTGGAAGCTAACAAAAAGCACTGGAGGTGGCTAATCTCTGACAATGTGGATTCAAAGATACAGGAAGCTCCTTTTAGGGTTATCTATTACTTTTTGCTAAGAAAATACTTTCTGCATCGTTAAAAAAAATCTATCTTTCTTGCCCTGACCCATTTTTTTTTTCCATATGATGGTGGTATGACCATAATATGTCTGGAGAACACCTTGCAAAGGGTAGTCTTCTGTATTAGCAGTGAAAGGGAAAATGTGAAGTGCTGGCTTGTGCTAAGCCTCTGCTGTTGTGGTACAGTTGAGATTTCAGTGATGTATTGGACCCCTTTTAAATGGGACCAGCCTGTGCTCTCTCTCCATGAGAGAACACGGGGCTTACAAGATGGTGTGTGTTGTAACTCAGCAATTCCATGTGATGCAGATTAGCAGGTGCTCGTAAATAACTCATGAGTTCAGAGAGTCATTACAACCTGACCTGGCCACCTCTAGTATCAATACATCTATCAATAACAGTGGTGAAAATTATTAAGAGAAAGCCTCTTAAGGCACTACTGGATTTAGCAGTGTGGGGAGAACAGGAATGTACTTGTCTCTGGAGAAACAATAACCTAGAGCTATGCTGTGTTTAAGAAAAAAAAAAACAACAAACAAACCAAAAACTTTTGTACTCCTGCTGAGGACCTGGTGTGATGCTGCACACATTTACATATGTGTGCAAATACATGCCTTACAGTTTCTCTCTGCTGGTGTTGTGTGCTGTGTTGCTGTAGCAGACAAGCCATAATCAGACAACATATTTCAGACTAGTGTCCTACTGGCAAAGAGCTGCCAACAAACTATCTTCATATCTTTCCTGCTCTTAGAAGGCTTGGCTTTTCAGCCTTCACATTATTATGTCTAGAAACGTGGTTGGAAATGACTGCTGTATTTTAAACCATACCTCTGATGACATACGTCTTTGGTTTAAGTGTTTAAGTAGGAAGTGGTTAGGTAGCATCATGCAATCAGCATTGTCAAGGCCTGCCTTGGAGGTGCCAGATACAGGTAAGACCTTGTGTAGCTGCTAAATGTGGGAATGTTCAAGAGAAAAAGGTATGTGTGTGCTGTAAACCTCAGTGTGCTACATTAGACAATTTATGCCCCAAATTAAGTCATGGCTTAAACCCTCTCTTGCAAACAGCAGAGGCATGTACATTTTCTTGACCACATTAAGCATCCCACCTCTGCCTAATGGTTTGAGCTTGAAATCAGCTTTTATTAAGGCTTTTCTCTTTTTTTTTAAATCCTTTCTTTCCAGATGTAGTTGTGGCATAGGTTGTTGCAATACAAATCACAAATTCAAGGCTGGTGAATAGTCTAGAGATTAAATCATATGAGGAGCAGTTGAGGAAGGAGGGTGTTTAACCTGGAGAGAATGAAGCTGGGGGGGGCCTGATTGCTCTCTACAAGCCTGAAAGGAGGCTGTAGCCAGGTGGGGATTTGGCTTTCCTCTCAGGCAACTTGTGACAGGATGAGAGGACAGACACTCAAGCTGCACTAGAGGTAGTTCAGGTTGGAGGTCAGGAAGCACTTTTGCTCTGAAAGTGTGATTAAACATGGGAATGGGCTGGTCATGGAGATGGTAGAGTCACCATTCCTGAAAGTGTTAAAGAAATGACTGGATGTGGCACTTAGTGCTGTGGTTTAGTGGGCATGGTGGTGATCAGTCAAAGGTTGAACTTGATGGTCTTGGAGGTCTTTTCCAACCTTAGTGATTCCGTGATTTTAATAAGCATTAGAAGTCAAAACACAGTGGCTGGAATTGGTTGGCATTCAAGGGATGGAGTTAAAGAAGGGAGGGGCTGTGTTGCCAAACTCCCACCCAAACACAACTTTCTTTACTGTGCCTTGGAAGTTGGAAGCACAGTCAGTCCCAGCACATACAGCTTGCTGGAAGTTCTGTTTCTGAGCCGTGGCTCCCAGCTCCTTCTAAACATTATGCATCTGCTTCACTGTTGCAGGAAAATACACTAGGCTGCTGCCAGAATGGAAATCTATTGAGAATGATGCCATGTTTATTTTAAGGAAACAAGCTTGGCTTCTGTTAGCCTTGCTTGCTCTTCTAAACGAGACTTCTTTTCCCTCGGACAGTGTGAACCAGGGCGACGTTTTTGCTTGGCACCCAAGGAGGCAGTAGGGACACCAGAAGGGAGCTGCTGGCCACAGTGGCCATTGTACCTGGGTCACCTGGGGACTTGCAGGGGTCAGGCAGACATCACTTGGATAAAATCTGCACCCTGCCTTGTGCCTCTAAATGTTACACTCATGTTTAAATAACTCACAGGTCAGTTGTTTTTCTATTTTGAGCACATGGTAAACCAGGCAGAGGCAGCTTGTAGAACGAGTGACTAATTTCCAGGGTTTTTTTTCTTTCCACTCCCTCTGCAGACTCTCTCCCTGAAGGTGGTCATGAGGCAACCTTACCCTGGTGAGAGGAGATCAGCAAGCTGGGAAAACAGAATATCATCCTTTATTCCTGTGAAGACTTGGTGGAAGCTGTATTTCTACATGGGTTGCATTTTGAGGTTCTGGGATGCAGGGGGATATTTTCCCCAGTACCCACAAGCTGGTGGGAGCCTTCTGCATCTTTTGGCCAGGGAAGCTTTCTGGAAGGAGGGCTGGTGCTGCAGGTCCCAGTGAGGAGTCTCCCATGGCTCCCAGTGAGGAGAGGGACGGATTAGGAAGGGAGGGCCTTCAGTATGGCTGCATGCAGGATCTTTGCTCACTTTGCTGCTTGTGCTGTTGTTGCAGCTGCTGCCTGCAAAGATTTTTTTGCTGGTGGTGGCAGAGTGCCTGAGGGGCAGTGGGACACCCCTGCTTTGGCAGAGGGCTCCAGCTGTAGCTGCAGCTCTGCAGCAGAAGGGAAAAGGAGGGGGAGCAGAGGGAGAGAGCACAGAGGCCAATTTCTAGGAGCGTGTGCACTGGTTTAGACCTTTCCTCCCTTCACTGTAACCTCTGTCTTCCAGCCATTGCTGCCTGCTTGCATTAATTACTCCTCACTCCCTAGATGCATTAATTTCAAGCTACCTTTAGGGTTTAGAGTGCAGAAACTGACTGACCAAGGTTGAAGGCAATTAACAAACAGGTTATTCTAAATTAACAGCTTCTTTTAACCAGCTGTCCAGAACTGCTTTGTTTTTCTAAAGAAAATTAGCAAGGCAATGCACCTCGGTGAAAAGATGGATTGGGATTTCTTTTGTTATTGTATTGCCTTTTGCTTCTTTCTTTTTTTTTTTTTTTTTTCTCCCTCTTTTAAACTTGTGCCAATTCAATACTAAGCACTTCCAGCTTGGAATTAAAAGGAGTGTTGAAATATACTGATTGCTTAAATGAATTGTAAATAGCATAGGATGTTGAGAAAGAGTAGTCCTTTTACTTCCATTGGCTATCTTGCACTACATCAAGATGGGCTTGCTTTTGAATGGCATGTTGAGATGCCAGTGCTTTCTTCAGGCATTGATTTTTATTTTTTTCTGTCTTGCCTTCCCTCTTCAGACAGATGCATTTTGCATGGTTACTTACTGACTTCACTGTTTCATGAGGCAGTGGACTTGCAGACAGGAGCAGGCTCAGCCCTGAGCCCAGCCAGGAGCCATGAGAACAGTGCAAAGCAAATCCATGCTCATAGGCTTTGATTTCTGCAGGAGCTTGTTAGCTTGGCCTGGGTGCTCTAAAGACTTTTACCGCTTTCTGATCAGCAGAGAATGTGAAGTGATAGAGCTGTTTCCAGAAATCTGGGAAGTGGAAAGTGCTGTTAAGTCTTCTATTACTGCCAGAAATCTTCTCTTTTCTGTGGGTTTTACTATTAGGACTATACTACCTCTAAGGATGTTATGAGGAGGAGCTTGCACCATTCATTTTGAGGCACTCATTCAGAATACACTGGCCTTGGTTGTCCACCTCAACTCAACAACGTGCCTTCTGATGCAGCTTCAAGCCCTTAAACCCCCTTATGTCAGATTGAATTTTGGCCTTAGGGTGATACAAGGTCATCTGACTGATTGATCTCAGCCTTGAGAAATATTGCCCAAGTGTTTAGCCCAGGCCTACTCCCTAATTTTTCTTCCACAAGTTTTACTAATGTTCCCTTTTGCAATGCTGGGTAAGTTTTACATCTTCTTTGGTGAACCTTCTTTCCAGTCTTTCACATTGTTGTGCTTTTCTTAGCTATTGTGTGAACCAGAAACAATTCCCAGGGTGCAGCTGGACATTTACACAGGAAAGCAGTTCTGGAAATAATTGCCCCATCAATGTTAACAGGCTTCCAAGTTAGACTTGGTAATTCTCAAAATATATCTTGACTGCTTTTGGTGCAAAAGTGAGCAGGTTTGCCTAGCCTATCTGAAGTGATCATTTTTTGTCAGCTTCTTGAATTGTTGTAGTTTCTTTCTAAGAGAATGTCTGTGGTGTTGTGTGTATTTTTTTTTTTTTTTTTTTTTTTTTTTTTGCCAGCTTTTCATCTTCCTTGGTTAGTTTTGCTAGCCCTCCAAGCTATTCTGTGGCTTTTTTGTATGAAGTCCCTCCAAACTGCCATTAGTTTTTGTTTACACAAAACACAGAATTGAGCATGGTTTTTTTCCATAGTAGACTGCACCCGATCAATATAGATAAAAACCATTACTTCCCTGTTACTTGCTGTCTCTGCATATGCAGCCTAAAATTGTGGTGACCTTTTTTGCTGTCAGACTGCATTGTGGCGTCATGTCTAATTTACTATCTGTTACTGACCCTCAGTCTCTCCTATCCATTGCTACTTTCTAGGTTTGTGTGGTCTGGAGGTTTTTTTCCTTTTTATTAAGAAAAAAAAAATAGCTGTGTTTTTTTTTTCCAAGTTGAACCTAATCTTGCAAATTTTCTGTTCTCAGGTTCAGTCTCTCTATTTCTCAGCCGTTTCTGTGCCCTCACTAGTTTTACATCTCTTGTGGATTTTGTCGTTTCTGTAAATTTTATTCAAAGGTATTTTAGCCTTTTAACATGATTTCATTAGAAGAAATGAAAGGTTTCACTGCCCTGCAAATGTCTTGTTGCAAATATTTGTTTGCATCTGTTACATATACGCATCATTAGTGTATTTAGCAAGTGCTGATAAGAGAAGGATGACTGACAGGTGACCTGTGGGCAGGTGACATGAGGGCTGGGTGATGGCTGAGTCCCTTTGAATGGGTGAGATCACCTGTAGCAATGTAAAAGAGGAGATGATGATGAGCAGGGCGTGCGCTGGAGAACTGCTGTGGGACAGATATCACAAAGAGATGCTGAAAGACAAACTGAAACACGTATGGAAAGACAGGGAAATATGGAGCAGCTCACAGTGATGGAGGGGAATGTTTAGGTGAATAGAGAAGTCTTACCTGTCATGTGTTCTTAATTCAGTGTTTGCTGACACAGCTCCTACCTCAAGGTGAAGACAAAGCAAACACCCATCTTGTTGATGTGCTTTCACTGATTTAGTTGCCTTACATGTCAAGTAGCTTTCCATAGCACAACCTGTCTACTACTGCAGGGAAGACAAGGGTACTCCATGGGCTATGACCTATCCTAATTTTCTTTACAGAAAATCGACAAGGAAAAGGAAATTATTTTCACCATATCTTCACTCAGGAAAGGATGTATTATTCTTTATCAGTAAAACAGGCATTGAATATATGTGCTTATTTGAACCCTACACGTGGATTCCACTGGGAAGTTTCAGTAGACTCCCTCTGAGTCAGTTACAGAGAGGAGAAAAGAGTCTCCAAATAACTGTGATCTGAAATAATTTGATTTCTTGCAGCTCTAGTAATATGAAATGTGTATTTAAACATGGGTATCAAGATGAAAGAACCTACAACGCAGAAGTTTTAATTTGGCAGTTTAACAAATGCTGAGTGATTTCTCTGATTTCCTGGCAGTGGTCAGATTAAAAGTTGTTGACTGAACTAGAAAAAAAATTGACCTGTGTGCCAGCTCAGGATCTGGTCATAAGAGTGCAAATTACTCTAGCTTTATGCTTGACACGTCAATTTTGCTCTTCATCTGCCTGCTATTAAGGTCAGTGGGACTAAACTGTGGGGTCTGTGGCCAGCTTCAGCAGTACCACTGTGTGTAATGAATGTTTATGTGAAATATGCTCATGCTATCTATCAATTAGCTTGGGTTTGCTTCTCTGGCTTTTCTTCATATTGTTACTGTGCAGATTTGATGAGCAGAGCTGTAAAGAAAACCCCACAAAAACAGTCAAAAAACCTCAACCCAAAACAACAAAAAAGGCATCATTAAAAAAATAATGAGTTAGGAAAAGGAAGGCATTGTCCTAGGTTGGGGCTTTAGTATTCCCCAGAAATTCCTAGTGATGGAAAACAAAAGTTATGATCTTAAATAAGTAAAACTGACTTTTGGCAGGTTGATATCTGCTCAGCAGTGTTTTGTCAGTTGTCTAAGCTTGCTATCCTACTTCACAAAATATGAAGGGCCCTGTACCCCTGGCATATGGTGAACATGCCATATCTATGCTAAGTGTCTTATGATCAACAGCTGGAGAAACTACTCTTTCAGTTTTTGCTTCTATTCATCTCCATTACAGAAAGAAAGGGGCCAACGTCATCTTGGGTGTCACTCTAAACCTTTTATGCACCTGAAGATGTTCTGTTCCATCTCCTTGAGTTGTGATTCCTGAATAATTTGGTAGAGGTGTTTATACCTGTGTGTCAAGGTGCCTGAGAGACACAACGTGCAATCAGGCAGAACTGAGATAATGCTGTGAAATTGTGTGTCAGCTTCTGGGTTACTGCCTGATCCAGTGCCTATTAGCACCTTCCTGCTTTCCCCAGCTAATTTTTGGATCAGGTCTGTGCAAGCTTTGGGAGAAAAAAAACCCAGAAAAAACAACAACAACAACAACAACAACAACAACAACAAACCCCAAACAAACAACTCCCCCCTCAAAAAAAAAAAAAAAAAAAAAAAAAAAAAAAAAAAAAAAAAAAATCCCAACCTCCCAGAAAATGAATGAAGGCAGGGAAACTGGATGATATTTTTTCTGAAAATAAATTTCAAATTATTTCTTCCAGTTGGTAAGGTGCATGTGTGTGACTACAGTTTGTGATGTCTCAGTTCTGTCAATAATGGGGACTCCAAGACCATAGATACAATTAATGTTTCTACAAAGCAAAGTTCATATAGGATGGCCTAATTTTGAGCTCATTTGCTTCTGATGTTAGGCAGCTTACATTCCATGGAGTTGGTGATTTACTCTGGAGTAAATAGCTGAATTAATTCCAGCTGTCTGTGACACACCAGGATGCACAATGGGATGTAATGCCTGAATGAGAGATTTTGGTTACTGAAACTATACTTTGTACGTGACTTATGATGGACACTGTACCTCACGTGCTGTCACTGGGAAGGGTGCAGGATCCATTTTCATGCAAAGTGTGTGACTTGTACCAAATTATTACAGGTAGATTTATGGTACAGACGAGAGACTGAAAGGAAACACTATGTCAGAAATGAATTAGAAGTCAAGAAGGAAAAAGAAATGTAAAACACTTGGGCAGCCTGTATCTTTTTAATATTTTAAATAGAAAAATCATATTTCACTTGCTCAGGGCCTTGGTCTAGGGAAGGTTTTTAAACCAATTGTTAAATTTAACATGGGCACGTAGGTACAACTTTTTCTCTAGTGCTTTCCTGGGATTGGGTTTAAGATTTCAGGGGAATGGTGCCAGCAGTATGCTTTTTTATCACCTACAAACAGCAGTTATTAAGGAATAATTCATATTTCCTTCACCTCTTGTACTATTTATACCCATGCAAAGTGCACCAGATAGAAGCTTTATTTTGTAGGGTAATCGCGTCTGAGAACAGACGAGCTCAAATTGCTCAAATCAAAGCTTTGTTGGTGGTGCTTGTGTGTGTTTATGAGAATTAGACAGGCTGAGTTTTGTTGGTTTGGATAATTGTGAAAAGTTGAATTTCAGCTGATAAAAGATGGAGCACACCTTCCTATCTTCACATAAGGAGCTAGAGGAGCCAGTTCTGCACAGTTGAAGCCACTCATATTCTATATATATATTCTTTTATGAAAACACTAACCTAAATGCAAACAAATTCTGAAGATCTATAGTGAAGAAGACTACCAAGGGAAAATCAGCTCCTGTGCAGTAATTTTTACAATGGTCCTTTTACTAATGGAAATCATATGCCTCTGCCAAGACCAGGGAAAGGAATTTCATCTCATATGTTCTAGTTCATTTTATTTATGACCTCTGTTACAGATATTCAGGCCCTTTTTCCTGATGTAGTATGTGCCTCCAATTGCATACCAATGACATCTACTTGCCATATTTGTGATGAATTGCAATCAGTGGAAATCAAGAATTCATCCCTGATTATTACCAGGAACGTCCATAAAGTAAACATTGTCAATATGGAGAGCATATATATGTTTGCACTATATGTTCTGGGATTTGAGGACATGAGCAGGTCTTTTCCTCTCCAAAGCCTCTCTTAAGCCATCCCAGATCAGTACCAGTGGGCAGGAGGTGTGGGTAGTCTGGAGCTACATTACCACTGACCTGCTGGCCAGGATGCATCAGCTACTGGTTTGCCAGTTGTCAGAAAGAGTGAATTATGACTGAATTGTGACTGAGTGGAAACATTAACTCGAGTCTTTCCCTCCTGCACAGGTGTTGCATTTTATGAAATGTGTAGGAATGCAATGTTTCCTGAGACATCAGCTGCTCTTTTGGATTTGGTGAAACTGGGCCTGGATTAATGTGTAGGTGGGGAAGTTAGAAAAGATTTAGTAGATAAGGCAAAGTGAGTTCTTTCTTTTCTCAAAGAAAATGTGCAGATTATTTTTTTTTTTTTGGTTTTGTTTTTTTCCCAAACTGTGGTGTGCTAAGAAAGTCGTGATGATAAAAATGCTAAAAAGGTATCACTCCTGTTTCTTTACTGTAAATGATTTTCTTGACTTAAGCCAGAGCATAACGTGCTTGAATGACTGCACCTCCCACACTGTGCTGCTCTCAGTGGAAATGGGCTTGAAGGAGATGTTCTGCTTTCCCAGTTTCATTTTCTCTTCTAAGTGCAAGCCTTTGTTAAATGTAAGAGCTGTTGTAGACTGTTTTTTATAAAGGATCATAACAAGTTAGGGTTTGCAGAGGCCAATTAGTTCTGCTCCATCTCTCTGCCAGTGCAGAGTTGTAGTATACAAAGTAATTTCTAGTGCTTTGTCTAGCTAATTTTTAACGTGGGCATGTAGCATTTTCACAGTTCAACAAAAGTCTTTTCCCCCTGATGTTCGGCCTAAAATGTTCTTTCTTGCTTTCATCCCATGACCCCTTGTTATACTGCCATGTACCACACTCAGCAACTTGATTTGCTTTTTGGTGTTCACAGCATGTAGGTACGTGTGGAAGGTTGTTGTATTTTGGCTGTATAGTGTTTCTTTTTAGAAAAGGGAAGTCAGAAATATACACCATTGAACCCCCACTATGTGCCATGCAATCAGTTACAGTGCTTGGAGGAGCACTGGTGACAGGCTTTGAAGGCTTAACAAGTCACTTTGTTGCAATGAGCTGCTTTTTTCATGTATTATTCCATGTTCTCCTCACCCCTGTGCTCACAGTAGGAGCCAGTCTTTTTGCAGCTTCTCCTTGTTTGAATTCTTTCTCTTTTAGCTACCCAACTCCATAATAAACTGTAACAAGGCAAAGATGTACACATAGCAAATCGCTTCTTTTGGCGGAGAAGGAAAGTTTGTGCTTTCTTTCATAATCCTTTTTTACATATTCCAAATTAATTTGTTTCCACAGCTTTTCTCCTTTGTATGTTGTTTTTTTTCTCTTTTTAAATGAAGCTATTGTCTGTTACCCTGGAGAGCTGCTGTCCCATACACACTGTGCTGAAGATATCTGCTCAGCCTTGCATAACCTGCCTTCTTTTACCAACGTCATTGCCTCTGCTTGGCATTAAAAGGATATAGCCAGAACTAATTTGGCCAAAAAGAGGCCTCCAGATTCCTGTGAGACTTAGAAGTTTTGAAACTTGGAGGGTGTGTTTTGTTTTGTTTTTTTGTTTTGGGATTTTTTTTTTTCAACGTAGCTGGGTTGAAACAATATGTTATTTCAAATAGATATTTTAATCAGATATAAACAGCAAATAGAGATTCTACCTTTTACACTGGCCGACTGCACTGTCTATTTGAAGATGACAAAGACAAAGCTGATTGTTTGACGGAAGATATCTGTAGAAAGGAAACAAGCCATGCTCATAAAACTACCTTCCCTTCCTTCATGTTTGCAAAACTGAGCAGCTTTACCATCTAATAATACTGCTCATTAGCAAGGAGCCTCCTATTACGATTTTACTGCCTTTACTGTGGTCTGGAAATGGATCAAGCAACATTGGTTTAATGTGTAGTTGTCTTGAATGAAGAGGTTGAGTCAGGTACCTCTGGTGTAAACCCAAGTCCACACTGGTGGCAAAAGAGTCTGCAGGCTGACCTTTAAAGAGAGGACCCACTCATAGAGACTGGGTCCAATGGAGGACAAAAAAGGTGATGAGGGAATGGGAACAGCTCTCTTATGGTGAAAGGCTAAGGAAACTGGTCCTGTTCAGCCTCAAGAAGAGCCAACTGAGAGTACACTCTATCAATGTCTATCAATATCTGAAGGGAGGGTGCCAAGAGGATGGAGCCAGGCTCTTCTTGGTGGTGCTGAGCAATAGAACAAGAGGCAATGGGCAGAAACTGATGCATAGGAAACTCTACCTGAATACGAGGAAGAAGTTCTTTACTGCGCAAGTGACAGTGCACTGGAGCAGATCGTCTGGAGAAGTTGTGGAGTCTCTCTCACTGGAGAAATTCAAGAATCATCTGTATGCAATACTGTGCCAGCTGCTCTGGGATGACCCTGCTAGAGCAGGGAAGTTGGACCAGATGACCACTGTGGTCCCTTCCAGCCTGACCCATTCTGTTAAAGAGAAATAAGTTTCTAGTAGTAGCTGAATGATCAGCATGGATTAGAAAGATACCCCCAAACCCTGCTTTAGCTGTGCAGTTCAAAGATAAAATAGAATACTGTCAATTCTGGTCTTAATTTTGTGGTAACAGACTTAGATGTTACATCTGTTCCTGCTTCTAGGATTTCAAAATATTAATGTCTTGCTACTGAATGAATAAATTAAGTCACTGAGTTATTACCCCTTGCAAAATGCTGGGAATTTTGATGCAGACTTATTTGTCCCTTATAAGGTAGAACTGAGAAGCATCAGTTGTCTTAAATAAAAGATTATCTGTCCCAATGCATGTTGCTCATCATTTACCTAAAATCCTTGGACTTGACTGAGGAAAATCGACCTGGTGACATTGCTTGATTGTTAAAATAACTAAGCTGCTGCTTTTCAGAGGTGGGATGTAAATTACTTTTAAAGTTTTATCTAAAGCATCAGTGAATGTCACTTTTAGAAGTGACACTTTCCAGATGAGTTGTGCTATAAAATGATAGATGTGCAAGACACGGGGAACAGGCTTGCAGTTGTTTCCGTTTGTTATCCAGAAGAGGACCAGAAGTGGCACTCCTGGCCATCTGTGTAGGCTCCCAGTGCAGTTTTCAGAGTCAAACTCAAAGGAAAGCTGTTGAAGTCTTTCAAAATGAAGCAGGCATTTTACAAAGAGTGAGTGAATCTTTTGGTGAGGTTGTAAGGAAGTTAAATCCCAACGTGGTGGTTGCATTGTACATCGCTTAGGATGATGGCCAGATAAATGCCCTCAGCTGATGGAGCACTTACGAATTTCACCAGATCCTCAAAGCACTTCCCCCTGCTGATTAGCATTATTTCTGCCTTGTCCAGGTTGAGCAGCAGCCAGCTGGCTTTCCTCCAGGAACCAATTTCTGCCAGACATTGTTTGAGGTTGCCAGCAGCTGTGTCTGGGTCAAGAGGGAAGGAGATAGAGAGCTGGGTGTCATCAGAGCACTGATGGCAGTGCAGCATGCACCGCTTCGCAGATGCCCTGCAGCGGCAGATGAACCAGGGAGGTGGATGGAAGCGAACGTAGCAGGAAAATCCAAGGATGTGCAGCCCAGGAAAAGATTTGAAAGAGCATAGCATTTCACGTGGAGGTGTGGGGGAGTGTCTAAGATTTTCCTATGGATTTATTGTGCTCACTGGCTTGTAAATCTCACAGTGAACAGGTTGTTCTGGGCACTATTTTTACTGAGCCAGGGTAAGTTCCTGTGGCCTGGGTTGTGAGCAGCACTGGTGCTAGTGAGGCAGCAAAATGCAAAGGATGGTGACCTGCTTTCCCAAACAGCCCCAGTTTTGGCAGCCTTTTTCAAGCATGTTGCAGCCATATGTCACATGTAGTTTCAGACCATGATGTTCACTAAATAAAGAGATTTAGGTGTGAAAATATGTGATTTCACATTTCAGGTTCAGCCTGTGATGAATGCACTTTATCATATGGTACTATGAGTTTGTATTTCTCTTGTAGGACTTTGGGATACTTGTATCATAAGGTGTTGCCTGTGGGCTGTTTTAGCTCTTACCTCTATCTAGTTGTGCCTGAGAAAGGCTAAAGAGTTAATTGCACACATTGGAAATGTACCTGGGCTGACTCAGGATGTTCAGTAAGCTGCAAATGAGCAGGTGACCTTGAAGAACAGGACATCTCAAGAGGTGTCCAGAAGAGAGAGTAGAAGTGGGAGAAGCAGTGGTTGGAGCTGGGAATAACACCTTTGCTCGAGGCGTCACTTAAAATGAATATTTTGAGCATAAGGCTGAGTCTTACGAGTGGATTAGTATTGTGCAAAATCTGTGAATTCAGCTCAAGCTGCTCCTTTAATGCAATGTCTTTAGGACATGAATTCATTATGATAATGATGTGATTGGTAAGGAGAATTTCAGAGAGTTTTTCTCTAGAGTGAGTTGCTAAGAAGAAATAGCATTGAGTTTAGCAATCCTTCAAGTTGAGCACCCATAACATATAATTTCCATGTGTTTAGAATGCTTATATACCAGCAAAACTCTGGCTAAGGGTCACACATGCTTACTTGACCTGTGGAGAAGTCCACTGCCTTCAGACAGCTGGCTGTGCTTCTCATTGGAGTAAAACACTGCCTAAGAGACAAACAGAATTTTAAGGAAATGGTATGGAATGAAATACTAAAGAGAAAATCTTCACATAACTGGACTGTAAACAAGCACTTGAAAATAAGGCACGTGCAGAACTTAAATGCTTTTTTGTTAGTGAGACACAAGCCACCAAAACACCATCAGTGATAGCTTGTGGATGGGAGGTTTTCAGATACTGCTTTGGAAAGATGGTATCTTTAAACATGTATGTAATGTTTGTATTTTGTGCACTATAGGACAGTGTTATGATGTTAGAGGTTTGGGCTAGCTGTAGATATTCCAACTTTGAGCTGCCTCCTGACTAGGCTGTTCCTAGAGGGTTTTATGCCTTCTCAGCTTTCTATGGAATACCTTATGTTTTAGAACAAAAATCAGACAGCAAATCACATCAGTTGTGCCATTTTATTTTAAACTGGCTGGGGAATTGTCAAAACTACTAGATGTTGTTTCTAATTATCTGGATTTGGTAATATGCAAGCCACTAATGCAGGTTTTCAAAATAATTTGTGAAAAGTGTGGTTGTGGTTTACCACACTGTCAAACAAATGAAAATTTTTCTCAAGATTTTCCTTAAACAAACAAACTCTGGAAATAATTTCTACACCTGAGACTGTAGAGGAAATTCCTGTACTATGTAAAAGGTTGGACTAAATGTTCATAATCTTGTGCTCTCTCATTGAAACTTCCAGAGGAATTTTGCTACTTAAATTTGAGGCTGCAAGCATTTCAGTTTAAGTAGTAAAGCTTGGGTAAACATCTAACTCCTGGAATGAGTCTTTACATTTGGTTTAGTATTCAGAAAGATTCTGCAGTAATCTACTGTCTAGAGGAAGTGTAGGTGTATGCCTGTGTTCACTTATGCTTTAAACAGCAACATGGAGAAGAGGTTTATGTAGGTTTTAGACTGCTATTTTACGTTGAACACTGCATCAAAACACCTATGGCAGCATTTAAAGAATCAATCCAACTGGTGCCCTCTTTGCTATCAATCTGCCAAAAAAAAAAAAAAAAAAAAAAAAAAATCCCTTTTTTAGTTTCCTTCATCTGCTTTAGAAAACAAATCAATTACTTGTCTTGTGTTGAATGTCTCATCAGGTCCCTATCACTTGGCCAAATCCAGAGGTACGATATTCACTCAGTTTCCATTAAGATTAGCTGGGCATCAAGTCCTCAGCAACATTCCAGATCAGGTCTTCTTGAGATTTGGTGCATTATAGTAGAAAACAGCTCATTATTATTCAAAGCAGTAGCTTGACTGAATAACACACTTGGGCAAATGCAGAGACGTTGCTGGCTAATAGAGCATCTGCAATGAGGTTATGATTTTCTCCTGCATTTGTACCGTTGGATTTTACAGCAGCTCCTTTACTCTGCGAGTTAATTACCAGTGGTTTACTGTAAGTGCTCAAGCTTTGACAGCTGAGTTGTGTGGCTGCATGGGGCCTGATCAGGCAAATTGCACAGCCTTTCTTCTGACAGGAGAATTTCTGTTGTTAACCACTGAGGTGGCTGATGGCATCATCAGAGTTTGGAGAGTTTGGAGATGGAGTTACAGCCTTATGCTCATTTTGTGCAATTGCAGAAGTCACTTATCTGGCAGGTTTTTTGGGCCTAATTTACCACCTATCTGGCAGATTTTATCAATTTTCTTAGATTATTCTCTTTGTTTCTTTTGTCAGTTGGAAAGACAAGAATCTTTGTTTTTTATGCATGGTGTGTCTAGTTTGAAGGGTGAGCATGTCTTCTTGTGTTTTATGTTAACTGCTACTTAAATTAGTAAGGAAACAAACTTACTGTTGAGGAAATTTTCTTTTAAAGTCATAAGCGTCTACTGCTGTTGGTAAACTTGCCAGGGAGCTGATGTGACTGACTTGCTTGTTCATCCTGTAAAAATACAGTTTGAGAGAATTTCAGCTTTTCTTCCTGGGTCCCACGGGCTTTTCCCTATCAAAAAGAGGTTTCCTTGATCTTTCCTGGGTAGACACAGGCTCAAAAGTAGGACTTCTATCAAGCTTTAAAATAGGCCCTCTTTTTAGGTGTAGTAGGATCCAGGCACCTCCCTCCTAAATGTCTCTCTAGGAAAAATGATCATATCTATGTATGAAATATACTGTATTTAAAAATATTAACTCATGGCATTAATTCAAGGTGATAGTCTTTTGCTGTTGAATACTTTACCATTAATGATGACAGTCAGTAATTTGCTCTATTAGATTTCAGTGTAATTTACATAGTGACCCATCAACCATCTCTAAAAAGCCACGGTTTTCTATGCTAGCTTGGATGAGGCATCATTTTTATTCTTTTAAAACTGACAGGAGCAGTGAGAAATCTTGTGTTTTCCTACTAGTATGCACCAGTGCTTCTGTGGAGGGGAAAGCCAGTTTGATCAAAATGAAGAAATAGGATTAATAACTTTGATGTTCACGAAGAGCTAGGGAAAATTCATGCCATCAGCTATGTAGGCAAGTCCTCCCTGTTCTAGTTCCTCCCTGAGCCAGGAGGAAGCCACAAGACCAGGGAAGAGCATCAAGACCATGACCTGACCTTGTCTGCCCTGGGAGAAGTCAGAGGAGCTTCTGCCTCCTCATTTCTTCTGGGAAGGGCAGGTCTTCTTTCCCTTTGGAAAATGTGGTCTCTGTTTAACATTAATTTTGAAGATGATGCCCAGATGTGGGTGCTTGGGGTCATTAGAAGGAAACAAGCAGGTGTGCTGCAGTGAGCTGGACTTACCAAAACCAGCACTGTTAGTCCTTAGCCTACAACAGAGGTGTTATAATACACAAGATGCCAGCAGGTTAGATTGTACGATGTGGTGATGGTACTGGAAAAGTCTGGTGTGAGAAACAAAATTGGTACATGATGCAATGGGAAGGAGCCTTGCTGGCATTGTTAACTCTTCAGGGCAAGAGCTCTTCTGCCTGAGACTAATGGCTCCACCATAATTTAGATAATCACAAACACTGCAATTTGCTACCATTTAGGAAGGTGAATCATTCAGCTTTATAAATCTGAGAATTTTGTCCTGAATGTTTTTCCTCTGCTTGTGCTTAAGGAAGTGTTACAGGTCCTTGTTCAGAATCACAGAATGGCTGAGGTTGGATGGAACCTCTGGAGATCATCTAGTTCAACACCCCTGCTTGCAGCAGGGTCAGCTAGAGCAGAGTATGCAGGAACACGTCCAGGTAGGTTTCGGGTATCTCCAGAAGAAGAGACTCCACAACCTCTCTGGGAAGCCTGTTTGAGTGCTCTGTTCCACTCAAAGAAATTTTTCCTCATTTTGAGATGAAACTTCTTGTGTTTTACTTTGTGCACACTGCCCCTTTTCCTGTCACTGCTCACTGCTGGAGAGAGTCTGGCCCCATCCTCTCTCACATGTTCCCTTATGATGTTTGTATTTTCTTCAGGCTTCTTGTGAAAGTACAAGATACCAAAACCACTTTCCATAATATTTCTTTTCTACATTTGCTTGACTTCAAAGGTAGGTTTGTTTTTTAATTAACTATTCAGTATTTAAGAACTATACTTTATTTCTTGCTTGATCACATGCAGAGGAGAAAATCCTTTAGCTGTGCTAAGTCATATGTAAACAAGACACTACTGGCAGTATCAAGATTGAGAATTTATACTTATTTATAGAAAAAATATTGTTTAAGTAGATCCTACATGTAATTCCTGCAGGTAGTGACTGTGAGTCTGGAAGGCTACTGGCTTGTGAATCATAGAAAACAAAGGGTTTTTTTGACAGGAAGAATCATTTTAACAAACCTGTAGCCACTCAGTTCTTGCCTCTAACTAGGCTGTCTGAGGTGCCTATTTGCAGAGAGACTGTAGCTATGGAGATGAGATTTGTGTCCTTTTCTGTGACAGTCCCTACATAAACCCACAGAGGCACAGGAAATAAGAGCAAACTCTGTCCTTTTTTCCAAGTTCTGTCTAGCATCCCAAGCTTTGATCTCTCCATTCTTCTTTCTTGTGGAGGCAGTGCCCTTCCTTTCTTTCAAGTTGCCCACTTTCTAACTACATTTCTGTTGCAAATCAATATTATTGATAGCTCTCTCCTGAGCCTAGCTTCATTGAAAAGTAAGCTCCTGTAGAAAGCTTTGGGTTTGCCCTTTGCACAGATTCCAATACCTGGCTGCCAGGTGCTTTGGCTGTGGAAGTGAAGTGTTTGGGATAGGTGGGGGACAGTCCTATTGTGTTTTTGAGAGCCACAATATGCTTAATATACTGCTCACTGGCACATATTATGAAAAAAAAATCCCATTAGGTAATAGGAAGGAAAATGCATGTCCAAAGGGATGCTGCTGTCGTTGTGAACTCCTGGTGGGTTTTTGATACCTGCTTGTGTAGCCTTTTAGCCTGGTGTCATCTCAGCTTGGGAGGTGGGGTCAGGGGTTGTCCTTCAACTGTTCCTGTATTTCACACTCAGAACCAGCAACTTGGGTGACCAGTGTCCCAAAGGAATATGGGAACTCAAGAATAAGTCTTTTCATAACCTGCTGAAAATAGGAGACAAGGTGGAGAAAGCAGCACTTGGAAAATTAAGAGCTATTTTAGGGAAAGAAAGCAACCTGATCATAGTGCAGGGCTTCCCATTGCACACCCACAGTCTGCAATGCATTTCTTTGGCTTTTATAATCCTCTGAAGCAACACCCAAAATGGAAAGAGAGGGTCAATGGCTCTAAACTGACATTTAGAGTTTAGATGAGATATTAGGAAGAAATTCTCTGCTATGAGGGTGGTAAGATACTGGGACAGACTGCTCAGAGAAACTTTGGATGCCCCATCCCTGGCAGTATTCAAGGCCAGATTGGATAGGGCTTTGAACAACCTGGTCTGTTGGAAGGTGTCCCTGCCCATGGCAGTGAAGTTGGAACCAGGTGATATTTATGGTCTCTTCCAACCCAAACTATTCTATGATTCTATGAGCTGTGTATGGAAATACTGCAAATATCACCCAGAGAGGGGTAAAGGAATGAAGAGCTATGCTGGGGGTGAGATTTAGTGAGAATTGCCCAGCACAAATATCAGATATGTGTCATGTGCAATATTTGTGCATCCTGTAATATGAAGTACTTTCCTGAAATGAACAGTGCTGTGTCACTGGTGTGTGTTGCTGTTGGAGAGCTTGCCCTAAGCGTGCCCTGCTGAAAGAGACCTGGGTGTTGAGGAGTGTATTCTTTGTCACCTATAAATTGCTTAGCTAGTTATTGAGGGAAAAAAGCAGGGTTGTACAGAAAAGAGGAAAGCCTGTTGCCTTTCCTTCTATTAAGTAGTGTTGCTTGTTTAATAGATGGGTAACAGGAAAGAGTGTAAGGGGACGCCATTGTTAATGTGAACTCCTGCAGTTTTTATTATACTTGCACCCGCTATAGTGAGGGTTGAGCAGCTGTTTCCATTATGAACTCCTATTCCAGGGGTTTATAACTTGATTGTAAAAATTTGCCCCAGGCTAAACTGTAACTTACTGGGTCTTAGCCTGGGAGAATTTTCTTAAACAAAACTTCAAAAGAAGAACTCCATCTAGTCATTGTACTGCGAGCTTGCACAGAAGCCAAATTTTACTGAAAAGCCTTGAGATGTGTTTGTAAAACTATAAGTTGATTACATTTCCCTCTGTCATAGTTTTTTTTTAAAAAAAACAACAAACCAAAAAACAGTTTAAACTGCTTTGTAAAATACGGCTGAAGAATGAAAGTGACCAAGGGATGAATGCCATGGTGACTCAGCTGATGTCCATTCAGTCTGGTGAGTTATAAAAGTTTTCCCTAGAAAAGAGAGCAATGTGTTATTGCCATAGGATGAAAGACTGCTGGATTTGCTTTTGCTTGTAGGATCTATGAAGGTTTAGTCTCTATGTGTATTGAATTGTGCCTACATAATACTAGCACTGAATTCACACTTTGGAGCATACTGTTTCTGCAAAGGTGTCTTATAATATGTGCTTAGCCATATGTGTGTTTAATCCTTTAGGCTTGTAATTTCTTTAAGAAAGATTTCAGAATGCCATCACTAGTCTGCCAAAGTTATGTTCAATGGTCCTTAACTGCTTTTGAATAATGCTTTGTTGAGGCATTCTTTTAAAAGGTAGTCACACTTTATAAAGACGTATTGTATCAATAAAAAGGACTGTCTCTTGGCACTTCCAATTTGTTTGTGTGCAGTCGATACACATTAAAAAATGGCAGATTTCACACAAAAAAACTTAATAAATGTTGCAGTAAGATTAGGAAAAACTAATTCTTAATACATTAATTAATTTGGCTTGCTAAATTGCAGATCTAAGGTATCAAGAAAATGTGAAACTCCACCCTCAAGGGTGCCATCATCATCAGTTCTCAGATTTGCAAAGCTCTTTGATGTATTAAACTGCAAAACATCTTTCCTCAGTTTCCACTGACAGGAGCAAGCTGTTTAGGCAGATTGTTCAAAATATCTGAAGACATAACTGAGTATTTCCTTTACTTGGTTCATCCTTAGGTGACCTTAGGAAATCTTGTGATTTCCTTTGGAGCTCAGCACAGGGAGTATGGCCAATGCTCTATTGGAAGATAGGACTGGACTGAAGTTAGGTTTGGTACTTGATATCAGCAGTATACTAAGGTTTTCTCCTGTAGCACTTTTGGATCTGAAAAACTGAATTTTAAATATGATACATTGCTCTTCAAGCTTTGGATTATATTCAGAATTAAAACTTCCCAAGTAAGTGATGATGAAAATTGTTAGGGAAGTAACATGAATCCAAGTTTCTCTTCGAGCATCTTTTGTAATAATATCTCTGCACTAAGGAAAGTCATCTATTCTGTTCTTCTTTATCACAAAGAATGAAATGACTCCATCCTTAAAGAGTATAGGATATTCCAGAGCTGTCTTGTCCTCACAACTATTCAGTAAGGAAGGCAGTCTGTGGGAAAGAGTACTTGCAGAAATTGGTATTTTACAGTGTCCTGATGTTTTCTTGTGCTGCTCCTGGTGTGGCAGTGAATGTCACCATTGAGCTTTCTCTGTCACTAGCTAAGCTTGTGTAACTTCATCATGTTTCTGACTATAGCATGAGGGATGTTAATTTGTGGTATCACTTTCATTTAAAAGTATAAGTAAAGAAAATAAATAAGAATGTAAAGTATGATTATAAACTGGTTACACACCAGCACAGAGATATCATCCAAACTAAATCTGCTAAAGCTCAGGATTTCTTTATCCCAAAGGACAAAGGTATAAGTACAATGATTAATTCTGTTTACATGAAAAATTAAGTTATATCTTAGTTTTCCTACTCAGAATCTGCTTAGAAGGATGCAATCTCGAAATCTGAAGCCTGTTGATGAAGATAAGATGGCATCTTCCTCTCTGGCACTGGGGAGAGTGTTGTGTGAATCTGACTGCTTTCCAGCACCAACAGTAGCTGCATAGGGTAAAGACAATTTCATTCAGGTAGAGCTGTATAATCCTTCTAGGTCTAAACAAACAATTTATTCTCTTGGAAATGAATAAATGAAGAGACCAACACAGGGGTCTGGTATTGAGAATTCTCGTTGAGGTGCTACTCCATTTATCAGCAGCTGCAGTTTCTCTGTTAAGACCTGTAGTATAGGTATCACAAATTGCAACATTGAGTGTTGAAAAATCACATTTTCTCTAATTTAAAAAACAGGAAAATCTCCCATTTTTCTTCAGGGATAACAGTAAGCAGACAGCCTCTGAATTAGGGTGTTATTGTATGTATAATAATATGATTAGACTGTACATCAAAATCTGTTAAAGAAATATTTTCTCAAAAAAAGTCAGGGCTTTTAAAATATAACTATGTAGACTAAAGGTTAAGGGTCACCAGTGGGTGAGTTGAACCCTGATCCATCCCTGTCCCATGAAGTGCATGATTAAAATCAGGCAAGAGTGGCTGCAGTCACATGGTGAATACCAACCTGCCCTGTGGTGAGAAGGGGTTTCAAGGTGTGCACGAGAGGATGTCCTATCCCATGGCCTATAGTTTGCATATGTCTGATGGACATTCTTTTTGACAATAAGTCATGGCTGAATTAATCACCCTGCCAGACAAGAACAAAAGAAGAGTTTGTCAGTGTTTTCAGCTCAGGTCTTGTAGATGAAAAGCCCTGGGATCTTATTTGAGAGAAACAAAAAGGAACAAATAAGATGAGGTAACAGATAAGGGCAGACAGCAAGGGCTGATGAAGTTTTCAACCATCTCAGGGATTTTCAATGTTCCTGGAGTACCAGATCAGAAAAGTTTTATACTTTCTGACCTGCAGTTAGGACTTCCCACTCCTACTCTGTATCACCTACTCGGAGATGCACAATGGCTGCTACACCATAGCATCTGGCACTGCCTTGCTTTCCTCTGGACACAGGCTCCCGAAGGCTATGTTCTATTCATGGTGCCTCTCAATTGTGCCTTCTGTGAGACGTTCCACGCTGTTTTGCCTCAGGCTTTAGGCCTCAGCTCCTCTGATTTTCCTCCTGTCCCCCAGTCATCTTCATTCTCTTTTCCAGCCAGAATACCCCCTTCACAGTATCTGTCCTGGAATTCATCTGTTGCTCAAAGGAGCACCGTGTCTTGTCTCTATCATCTCACTTTTTCTCAGGTCCCTGTGAAAGACTTCACCGCAGTCTTCCACACAGAATCCTGCTCACCACACACTCCCATTTTTACTGCCTCTTGGATGCTCTTTCCTCCCTTGTATTAGATTTTTCTGCCTCCATTGTGCTGGCTGTGTGCTCCACCATGGCTTTCCTTGTCCTTCCCACAGTGCCTGCCTTTCAATTGTTTTCGACAAGGAGGCAGTGAGCTTTTGTCTGCTCCGTCACTAGAAAAGCACTGTTCTTTGTAAGGTCAGAAATATGATGGATTTCTTACTTGCATTATCTAAATCTCTGTTACCCACTCTGGCTAATTCCAGGATCAAATACCTTTTATAAAAGAGATCAAGCCAATGCATAGGCAAAATGATTGTGTTTTAACTCTAAATGTAGTATTTCATGTTTAGATGATCGTTTTTACTGCTCAGGTAGGGTACTGTAGAAGTCAACTCAACCCAGTTAATGACCATAAATAATAATGACGGCATTATTCTTTTGTCTTGTCCTTTACACACACTAATCTGCTCTGACAGCCAGCTTTGCTCTTTTATTAACTCTCCGTCAGCTGTAATCAGTGATGGTGAAGTCAGGCAGCAAAATTTACATGTGCCAAGTCTCATCGTTTTTTTCTTTTCCCTGAATCATTTCAGTCTTCAGTTTTGTGTATCTTTGGATGGCGGTGAGGAAAAAGCATGGGTGAGAGAGGGCGCAAATGTGCTTTTTGACATGTTGGCTTATCATGCTGAACAGCATTGCAGGATGGTGCTGTCTTTGGTTACTCTTCCCCATCTCCCTTTCTCCTGCCCATTTGAGGAATGAATATGCTCAGGAATTAAAAGTATAAGGCACATCCTGATTAATTTTTATTTTTGAAAAGTCAGAATGCAGTGTTTCCTCTGGGAGAGGAAGAAGAGCTTAATGGATCATTTTCTAACCCTTGTGACAACGCCCAAGCCCATTTTGATGTATGATTTATGCCAGTTACTAATAGATTACCCGGAAGTTGATGATTAAAGTAGAAGTTTCTTTGGAGAAGGGTGAAATAACTGAGGTCAAGACCTCCTAGTGACCTCGAATGTAACTATTACCCTTCTAGGTTAGTTGCAATTGGAGATCAAAGTGTTGGTACAGGAAACATATTTGGTCTTGAGGTTGTCAGTTGGGGGCTGTTGTTTGACAACGAGGGAGATGTGGTGGTTGGAAGGGAAATAAGTGTTTCTCCTTTGCTTGCAGATAAAGACAGGATAAAACTCTCAAACTGTATTTTTAGGGTGTGGTATTTAGAATATTTTTCATAAGGAATTCTGCATCTCATCTCGAGCAGAGTAAAACACCACTTCATAAACGGGTAGGGGAACAATTTGGGCTGGTGGATGCAACTTTGAATGTGGCAGCAAACTTATTTTTCTTTTCTCATTTACAAAGCTGAAGACCTTTGGTTTATCTCTAGGGATCCCATTGTTTAAGTTTCTGTGGGTGTATGTTGCAGGGAGGGAGAAGGGGCAGGAGCCTCAGTATTTATTTGTCACATTGTACAGAGCATTTTAGAGTTTGTCTTAAAGGGGTGTACATATTCATCATGTGTTAATACAGCAGCACTTTGCCTGGATTCAAACGTGAAAAACTAGAAAACCTTCTTTCTGACTGGCCACTTATGATGAGTGACTGATATCTTCTAGGCCTTGAAGTAAGAATGATAAATACTCATTGTTCCTCCAAATGCACCTCATTTGCAGCTTGTGCTCAGTTTTTTAACGAAGAGACCTTTGATCTGAATGCCTCTCACCGAATCCACAGAAAATCAGGATTTGCATCACTAGTATTAATAGAACCACTGCTTTGCACATTTGAGCAAGCAGAAGAGCTGAGCTCCTGTTTCCTACTATGAAAAAGCATCAGTACTGTAAGTGTCAGGCAAATTTCACACCATTTTTGGTAGCTTTGCTATTCCTAAGGCCTCCTATATTCCTGGTGGTGCTGCTGTTGCCCCATCTTTAAATGTGCTTGCATGGGGGGCCATGCAAGTCAGGAAGAGCTGTGTTGGCAGTGCAGGGTCTCAATCCTGCTTGTCCCATCTTATTTTTGTTTGCCCTGTGGAGGTGGTGAAAAAGCTGTGATGCCAGAACCCCAAAGCAGAACTGAGCAGTAGTCTTTTTTTTAATGGAATTACTTCCCAGAGCAAAATGCACCTTTTTGATTGTGGCACAAGTGTGCTGCCTGGATTTTACTGAGGTGTTGCTGAACAGTGTTGCTGTGTTTGGGTGATGCTGAGGTGGACTCTGTCCCACTCTCAGTAGATGTGGGTGTCTGACTTAGAGGCTGCTGTCTGCAGACACGGGCTCTTGTGCATGTGTGGAGCCCCAAGTGCTTTGTCTCCAAGCTGAGCCTAGATAATTTGGTGATATTTTTTAGGTCAGAGCTTGAGTTTATGCAGGGATTAACACCAGCTAGGCTGAAGATCATGCTGTAAAGATGCTGTTCTAATAGTGAGAACATGGGTGGTATTTCAGGAACATGTTGAAAGATCTGCTTTACAAATTTATTTTTTTTTCTTTTCCTCTTGGTGTGTTTTACTCAGCTGTAACACAACTTTAAATACACATGGGCTAAAGCTTGCTCAGCAAGAATGGGTGCTTGCAGTAATGCTGGAGTTATCGGAAGGGCTCTGCTGTACTAGAAGGACTATTGCTGAGCTCTACTGCAAATATGCCATGACAGTAGGTACTACAAAAATAGAAATGAAAACTCATGATAATAGCTCAGGCAGCCTTGCTGTGGTGTCCTGATGGTGTATTAGTTCTCTTAATTTTGATTGAAGTTACCATAAAGGAGTTCCTGAGAAGTGACTACTTAAACAGCAAATATCTCCTGAAGGGGTTATTGAAAAGAGTTTAAAAAAACCCCTGCAAGATTAAAAGGGTCCTATTTATTTTGTGTGTGTTATTTAGATGATTTTCCCCATTTTCCAGTCACCTGAGTATCCTAAGTTTTTACTGTACATTTCTGGAGAGCGTTCCTCTGTTGTGATGTGTTAATGGAATGTCTTGTTCAGGCAAGGTTTTCTTGATTCCCTTTTGTTTAACAAGTTAATGACAAATAAAATAAAATACACAAATGATTGACCACCCAGTTAAATGTGTTCAGCTTCATTTGAAGTGAACACGACAATTCGTGTCTAGATGTGCTGATAGAAGCAGTTTCTGCCTTATTTCCAATAGCAGGCAAAGTCTGCAATTTTTTTTTTTTTAATGTTGATAAAAGCTAGGGTTGACATCTTCAGGTATGTTGCAAGCTGTCTACATTCTGGATCCTTCTTCAGAAGAATTTCCAAATTGCTGCTGATGCTTGCCTTCAGACTGGTTTACAAAACTTACCTTCAAAACTGCCGTTCATCATCCACAGAGGTCTAACAGAAAAGGAGACTTGTGGCCCTGTATAAAAAGGCAAACAGAAATAAAACCTATTTCCAGAAGTAAACCCATATATCTTAACACAGCCCACTGTTGTGTAATGTAACACTGATTATACCAACATCATCTCTGACTTATTTATTCCCAGTTAGAAAAGCTGCTCAATTTCCTGTGCCATCTAATAATTTCTTTCAGACTTTGTGTGGCTAAAATAATCAAACTGTGCTGTCCACTGTGGGAACAGCTGTATATTTCAGTACTGCTGCGACAGAGCTTAACAGCAATTAGTTGTTCTTTTTCTTTTTGTATTCATAGTTCCCATTTACAAAATGTTCCTCAAAATTAGCTCAATTCAAGGCTTATTTCCATTTGAGGAAAACTGAGAATTTGACCTAGCTTTGGGAGTCAAGACATAAAATAAAATGAAGTATCAGGTATGCAATAAAATCATACACCCTGCAGAGCTGTTTTTGTACTCGTGTGGGATGGCTTTATTTCAGTCCACATAGTTACTGCATGATAATGTTGCAGAGAGGGGAAAGACAAAAAAAAAAGCTCTAGACAGCAAACCAGATGCATTTATGTATTTATGTTAGGTAGTTTGAGGAAACCATAGCTCACTGCTCCTATTTGTAAGCAGACTTGGATTTGAAGACCTCTGTGGACCACTTACTAATCAGCAAAATTTTCTTAGTTGCAAAATTTAACATGAAGTTTGGATAACAGGCCTTCTCCCTCTTCCTTTCTCTGTAGCCAAGAGGCTTTAAAAGAAGCCAAGGGATTAGCAGACCCTCTTTCTTTCCTGCACTATGCCTGGGCATGATGAGGCTAGTACTGGGGGAGGAGGGTGTAATTCCATTGCATCCCACTCCAGCAAGCAAGCTTGTGGAGGAAAAGTCACTGTCTTGCTTATCTCCTCTCTCAGTACTAAGGGTATGGCAGAATTTGCAGTTGCACCTGATGGTATCTGAGGCAAGGCAGAGGAATTTGCTCCTTTGCCAGAGCATGTTTTGCAGTTCATTGTACTATTATAAATCACTTTACTCAGCTGTAACTCATGAATGAGTATTGGGGGTGGAGGGGAGTAGAAAGGGGAGGGTGTGGAGGTTGAGTAGGGTTAACAAAATTTGAAACAGATTTACTGAAAGCTCTTCAAGAGTAAATAAAAAAGACAGCCCAGCTGCTGCTGTTCTGCAACACAGCAAACTATAAGCTAGAAGTCCTAGTAATTAGTTTCATTTGTAGGTGAAAAAAGGTCTTTGAGAATGTCTGGTATTAATTATCATTAAGGGTTAGTCATCATTTCCATTTGAGAAACCTATATTTTTTATTTTTAGCTTTATGTGTTGTCAGCTTACATGCAATTAAAGGACCCTCAAAGCAACTGAACCACAGTTCAGTTGCCATTGGTACAATTTTACCAAGCTGTCCCTGTCCCAGACTCACAGTGTCCCTGGCTCTGTGGCACTGCAGTGACAGGCTGTTGGTTTGCACTAGTAATGGAAGTGATGAGCAGTGCAAGGGCCTCGCTCACACCCTGCAGCTGGCCTGGCTGCAGTGGCAGGACTACCTCAGGTGAGGTATGTGGGTGGAGGCTTCCCAAAGTGGAGAGAAATGCTAGATATCTGCATAGTTTCAGTGGTAAGACTCATGCTCCTTTGTGCTCTGTCATATCTCCTTTAAAACGATTGACATTAGTGTTCTACCAAAAATGGCCTCAATCTGTTTTAATTTAAAAAAACTCAAACTCCAGGTTTGCTTTTCAGCTTTGCTTTGTGATAGGATTGGTTTGTGTTTGTTTTTATTTTAAATGCTCTCTTACATTCTGAATTACAGCTGCTGCACGTCACAGTGCTGTATATTTGCTACAAATGATCTTTATCTTGTGTTTGAATTTTTAAGTGCACTGTGTTCATAGGGAAAGGCTGGTTTTATGCCTAGCAATGGCTTTATGGTGGGCAATAAGGACTGGAAGAGGAAGGATTTGAGCTGGCTTAGTAAATATGTGAGTGGAATCCTACTTCTGTTGAAGTTTTGCCACCAACTTAAACATAGCCAGGCTCTTACTGCTTCTGAGTAAACCACTGTAAGATTTTGGTAATTTGATCTCCTTATCTCTAAATGGAGCAACTATTAATACTCTTCTGGCAGATTTTCTTAATCCAAGATAGGAAGTGTTATCTGGCATATGTGATGTAATGCCTGGCTCCTGTACTGTTCAGTGGAGCTTGTCAACACAAAATATTTGGGTTGGCTGTTTCTAAGACCTGAAGTAATATTATATCACCTTGGGTAGTTATGACATTAGGATTTTCTTTTGTTTCTTTATAGAATCAGGAAGAAATATGATAGCTTGTTAGTAACATAAAATAGCAACGCTTCCAAAGGAACTCTACCCTGGAAGGATTCCCTAACTATGGTGTATGTGGTGTGCAAATCACAGGGTCTCTGAATATGGATAGGCAGGAAAAATTGGACTATTTTGCGATATTTTCCCTCCAGTATTAATTAATAATGGCAGAACTAAAAATAGTCCCATGAGTGGGCTCTTTTCTATCATATAGTTAAAGTAAATGTTCTTTCATGAATTTAAAAAAAAAAAAATTACAAGCAGGCTATTTGTGGTTTTTGATTTGTGTGCCTCTCTCACTGACACCAAGAAGTTTTCCTGCAGATGGAAACCTTCCATACATCGTAAGATTTTGTCCTGGAGGAAAAGCAGCACAAAAGGAATCAAAGAATAAAGAAATGGTTATTAGTTTTGAATAACTTTTATATTATAGTTTTAACTCAGATTTGCTTACTAGAATGGATTATTTTGAATTATTTCTGCATTAATTTTTCAAAAATCTTCACTCATATGTTACTTTTCTCCTCTCTACTTATTTGATTTGTTTATGTACAAAACCATGTGTCAACTGAATACTCCAAAGTGTAGTCAGCATAATGCTCTGAGATATCATCCACACTTCTATCGAGATAAAAATCCTAATGTAAAAAATCTGTTGGCTGGTATTATTATTAAATCATCCCCTGGGAAAAGCCCTCAGTGTTAATTAAGGAATCATGAAACTTACAGGTTTAAAGATAATATTTGTCACCTATATCTATTCATAAGAAGAACATTTTCATCATCAGATTTCATCAGAAACTACTAATTAAAGCTTCCTCTGCCTGCTCTGTGTTTCAAGACAACATAAGGGAAGAAATTGCTGCTAAAGCCGCGATTTTATTCAGATTTTTCAGCACAGTCCAATTTGCATAAAGTCTAATAAAGCATTATTAAAATCTATTAACACTTGTCTATGGCAATTAAATTCAGTTTGCAATTTTGAATGATTGCATGTCATCCAAACTGAGATAAGGGATCACGGAGGGCTATCAAAGAATGAATCGAAATCCTGGGAAGGATGTGTGAAAGAAATGTTTGCAAGGCACAAACTTTGGGGAAGAATAAATATCATCTACTTTCTAAAAGGCAGTGAATAATTCTTGGCTCTACAGAGTTGAGATTCAATCATGGCTGCCCTCAGATGTTTATTTTACAATATATATCTATGATATACAAGTCTGATTGAACATTGTGGTATTTTATTATAAAACCTGGAGGGCATTGTCCTCTAGAGAGAACTGAAGATTTTAACTAATATTGATTATTTAGTGTGGACTGTAAAAACCATAAGTTAAAATGGGGGTGGGGGAAGCAAGCCAAGGCGAGATTTAAAAGTTTTTTATAGATTCTTAAAGGTTTCAGGGGAACTGGTGAAAATTCAAACAACATTGATTCACAGGACTTTTAAAATTGCTAAGGTGTATACTGGATTTGTTTGTTTATCAAAGTTATGGCAGGAATGTTCTCAATACAAACTTGTGGAAAGGGTGGGTATTGATACCTGGTTTGTCATCATGACTTGAAAATTAAACTCTATTTATATTCCAACAGTGCATCTCTTCCTGCTTACCTGTAGATGAGTTAGAGCATCTCAGAGCATTTGGACAAGTGTCCTCGAAGCGTGACTTCCCACCACCCTCGTTCTGACTGCTGCCCCACGCTGGGAAATGAGGGAAGGGCAAACGTGGCTGCTGATGGTCCCTGTGCAGCCCAGCCCCAAGGGCTGCCTCTGGTTGTGTTTGCTCTGGGAGCTGTTTGTTCTGTATCTGGAATTCCCACACACAAGCCGTGTGGTCTTAGGATGATGAATCAGGACTGTGATCATGAGAGTCATCCCTGTGTCAGTGTGAGTGAGAGCTGGAAATACTATATTATTTGGAAGGGAAGATTCTTAGATCTCCCCTGCAGCCTGGAGACATCAGACTGCACCTTGGTCTCTGAGTGCTTGAGGACTTTCACTCCTATATCCCGTGTTCTGGGGGAGCAGAGGGAAACCCTAACAACAGAGTGTGTGGTGCTTACGTGTTTGCTTTGCAATGACCTTCCAGGATTACATCACCCTGGAAGTCAGCTATTTGGCTCTCCCTGAAGAAATTGTCTGTCTCCATCTCAAATTGTCTGTTAAAACCACATAAAGGCTGGGTTTAGTTACTAGAGATAACCTTGGCAACAACTTCCTACCAACACTGGTTATGCTCCAATGAAACCAAAAGCTGTGAAAGCAGTACAGAGAGACTCCTGGGGTGGGAGACGGTGCCAGGCTACTAAATAATCCCTTTTCAAGGATAAGACAGCCCCACGCCTTATCCACAATCAAATGCAAAGGTCTTGGCTTTGAGTTTGTCTCTCTTCCTTACCAGCATCTTATACACTATTTCACGTGCATGGTGTAAAATAGAGTAAGTTTGATTACCACTAACTATTATTTTTCTCATAATCTTGAAAGTTTTAAGACACCTTAATTTAATGGATCTATTTTCTTAAATGGGAAGGCTTTTACACAATTTGGCCTAGATGGTCATGCAAATATCTTGCTTGACAGGATGAAAGTGTTTATATAATTTTCAAAAACATTACTTGCTAGGGCATTTTTAGTAGAAGTTTCTTTAATTTATTCATTAACATTTTCTTCTCTGTAGCCTGCTAAGTTGGAATTATGAAAACAATACCAGCAACATTCTGGAGTGTTCTTCAAAGCATTTTTAAAATAGCTTTCCAATACTATGTGGCAAAAAAATTAAATGCACAATATTTTTTCTATTGTGCAATAGAATACACACAAGTCTAATAGAATATAAATGTTTTCTAGGCATTTTTTTAAAATGGCCTCCTAGTGCATTGAGGTTGCATGTCTTGGAAGTTATGCCATTGCTCTAATCTTTTCCTTGGGGACTATGTATCTCCCACCATTCAATGTGGGGAACATGACAATTTTATCTATTTCTGTATTTTTTGCATGACCCAAACTACCACTGGAGTTGGCAATAACAGAGGGCATGCAGAAAACCAGTAGGAGTGGGTCCTCTGCTGTTGCTGCCCCAAAGGGAGATGGAACGTGATGTTCTCTATTTCTCAAGCTTTGCTGCAGTTTGAAGAATTTTTATGAGGGGGGATTCAATTTGGCAAAGTGGGTTTTCTTCTTTGTCTGTGAGACTGTTAGCATGAGAAATATGCAGAACATTCTGAGACCTGGAGTGTTCTGACCGGTCGAACAACATTAACAGCCCTCTTGCACTCCATGAATTGCTTTCCTCTTTGCTCTTGGGAAGGAGCATACCCTTTACTGTTTTGGAACAAGGAAGCTGGTGGCACCAAAAACAGTATAAGAAAACTTGTTACAAGCACTGTCCTGCTACAGCCCAGGCACAGAAATAAAAGCAAAGTCTTCATGGCAAATATCAGATTTCAATGTATGAGTTAGGATTTTTGCTAGCTGTTAAAGGGAAAACATCCAGAGAATGTATCTGAAATCTTAAGCATCTCTATCTATACAAAGTGACCAGTGGAGACCTCCATCAAAACATTCCTTTTTTATTCTTCTCTCTAAAATTTTTAATAACTTATTTTTTTGCTTTTTCTCATCTGGCTATTTCTTGCCATCTGAAGACTGTAACACCATTTCTTAGATTGGCAGGGTTTTAGAAAATGCTGAGCAATTTTTTTAAAAATTGTAATGTCTCTTGTTTTTTTTCTACAGCTTGCATGCAGCTCTCTACATATGTTTTCATGTCTTTCTTTACTGTTTGCCCGCCCAGTTCTTCTGTGACAACTAGCTGCCTTTGCAAAATGCTTCTGGGTTTGCTGCATACCACATAAAGTCTAGGCAAATGAATGTTTTCTCTAATGTATTTACGTAGACTATTAAGAAGAAAACAAACCTAGGACAAGAACAAAATTAATCACTGGTTTATTAGTTTGGCATTGTTGCTTGCATACAGAACTGCTTTATATCAAACATGTTTTTTAATAAGTAAATAAATAAATGACAAGTGGGAGTACCAAGCTTAGCCCAGCATGAGTATTGACAGTGGTTACTGCTGACAGCTTTTTACTGTTTCCAAACAACATGTTTCATTCCCTTAACTCCATTGTCATAGGGAATAGGACAATACCAAGCTATTCAGCAGAGACACTCGCAATAAGGAGCATTCATGGCTTTACTTTTGTCTTGACTTGAAGAGGTTTTGACGAAATTGAGCCGGGAGACTTCAGCCTGGCACCCTCGAGTCAGAGGCCGTGTCCACAGCAGAAATTGGAAACCTACGATTTCCCTGCAACGAGACTGAACTGCGCTATTTTGGGAGAGCGCTCGCTCCCAGCCCTCCGATTTGATTTAATTCAAAGCCACCAAGCGAACATGGAGGAGAAAATCCAGTAGTCCCAGTAACTGCAAAGATGCATCTCTTGTTTTTGTCCAGAGCTTCCATTAATACTAAGCTGGAAATACTCACCAGAAGGGGAATATGCTGCTTTATCTTGCCCCAGGGCTTACATAGCTGTGGCAGCAACCCCCTGAATGTAATAGAAGTCATGTGTTGGCATAGCTGCTTAGGCTCTGCCTGGACACAGGAACAGGACAAGGAAATAGGATCCAGAAGACAAATTCACTCTTGCTGTTCACCTGTGCTGGGTGTGAATCAGGCTTTAGGTGTGACTGTGTGTGACGTGAGGGGCTTGTGCTCACAGCCAGGGGAGAACTGAGTGCACTGTGTTTTCCTGAGTCATGTGAGCCCAGTCCTGGTGTGGGTAGGGTAGGCATGTCCACAATTCCTCTGAGTATAGCAGCCTGGCCAGCCTTCCCTTTCTGTATGCTTCCCCAGAAAAGTCAGCTAAGTTAAGGGACAGGAACTTCCGATTTTGAGGGTTTTTTTGCTTGTTTGTTATTTCACTTCTACAAGACTATCTGAAGCCTTTAACTTTTCACTGGAATTTAAAAGCTGTTTTAATTACAGTGCTTCATATGAACTTAGAAATAATAATGTGAGAAGGGAATTTCAGGCTGTCTTCTGTCTATGTGATTTTTACCTGGGAGGTCAGGAACATTGGCTGCAACTTGTACACTGCACTTTTACTAGAGTAGAAGGGAAGTGAAAATTTTGTTTTCTCAGTTTGTGATGCATCACACTGATTAATGAAACCACATGCAGATATATAGGTGTTTTTTTCCTATTTATTTAACAACTTACAAATAAAAGCAGAGAAAAAAAAATTAAAAAGTGCTGCTTTTACTTGTATAATACTGGCTAGATTTCTGACTTAAAATGCCTGTTGAAAGCTATCTGATGCACCATGCTTTTGTTTTTCTTTATTTTAAGCCAGATGGATCATTTCCCTCCACCTATCCTCTGAGGTGACCAGCTCCAAAGTAGTAAATTATTACTTTTCTCTTGATTTTAGTGATAGCGTGGCACTTAATCTGAACAAGATCATAATCATAGAATGGTTTGGCCCATTGAATATCATCTAGTTCCAACAACCCTGCCATGGGCAGGGACACCTTCCACTGGACCAGATTGCTCAAGGCCTTATCCAACCTGGCTTTGAACACTGCCAGCATGGGACATCCAAAGCTTCTCTGGGCAACCTGTTCCAGTGCCTCAGCATCCTCACAGTAAAGAATTTCTTCCTAATATCTAATCCAAATCTGCTTTCTGTCAGTTTAAGGCCATTCCCCCTTGTTCTAGTTCTACATGGCTTTGTTTAAAGTCTCTCCCCACTTTTCTTGTAGACCCCCTTTAGAAACTGAAAGGCTGCTCTGAGGTCTCCCTGGAGTATTCTCTTTTCCAGGCGTCTCGTCCCTTTCCCGTTGTTACAAAGAACATATTGAGTTGGAAGGAACCCATCAGGATCAATCAGCCTAACTCCTGGCCCTGCACAGGACACTCCAAGAGTCACACCATGTGCCTGAGAACACTGTCCAAACGCTTCCTGAACTCTTTCAGGCTTGGTTCTGTGACCACTTTCCCTGGGAAGCCTGTTCCAGTGCCCAACCATCCTCTAGGTGGAAAAGCCATATTTTCCTGATATCCAGCCTAAACCTCACCTGACTCACCTTCATGCCATATCCTTGAGTCCTGTCACTTGACACCAGAATGGAGAGATCAGTGACTGCTCCTCAGCTTCTTCACGTGATGCCTGTTGAAATAAGTGTTGCACCATGTGCACTGGAAGATCTGTGCCCTACATTTGTGGTTGCTGAGTATCGCACAAGGAATGGACCTTTAAAATTTTTCAATGATATTGAATAGTTTAAACTGAAATTCATGTATGCCCCTTTGCAAATAATTTCAAAATGTTTTTTAGGAATAAGTTTATACTACATAATTTAATCTTGCTGATATATCTGGGATATACTATGGATGTAGTTCCAAAACCCCTGTTCTTTGGTGTATGCATGATATATGAGAGATGCCTTAACTTGCACTAAAAATGTGAAGGGCTTATTTTACAACTGATGGAACAGCCATCTTTGTCTTGAAATACCTTGTTTTAGGCCTTGAAATGCTAAAATTACATGGCAAGGTCCATCAGTAGTATGTGGAAATACCAGCACCCCAACAGTACACTAGCAGGTACTGTGACAATGGGATTTGAAGACCAGCTGGGAGCTAGCTATGCACTAGGATGTCTTGGCTTATCAAGAAATGAAGGTGTAGGAATGGAGTTTGCTAAAATTTAAACAATCTTCTGTGAAATTTTCTTTGAAACAGTTTTGTGATGACATATAGATAGCAAGCAAAAGGGGTTATTTTTTGCCTTTTAGTGCTTTGTTGAAAAAAAATAAAACAATATAAAATACTTCAGAAATGAAGTAAAAAAAGTTGTGTAGACAAAATGCTTTTTAATTTGACTTTTAAACCACTCAAAAAGTTTTCAGTTTGTTGTCTGGATAGAACAAAGTTTACAGCTGAAGTGAGGGAAGGGTGGGATGTGAGGCTATTTCACCTGCTTTTATGGAAGCATCAGTAGGATGATTAAAAAAAAAATGGGCAAGAGCTAAGGCAGCCTGGGGAATTAAAAATCTGATTAGTGCTAGGACTTAGACCCACATGCCCAAGCAGCAGTCACCAAAGAGAACATAGCTCCTACTGATGTGATTACCTGAAACCACAAACTTTCCTGAAAAGGAGAAAAAAGAAAAGTTTCTTTTCCTTAATGTAAATCTTTTCTTCTGCTTGGAAGTAATACCTTTTATTGCTACTGCTGTTTAAATATTAGCTTTTGTAGTTCACTTGCCAGAAGCAGTGTTCACCGTATTTCATTAAAAATAGCTGAAGTTCACCTCTATGGTTTGTATATCAAAAGGGTGCTCTTCTGGCAGTTGTGAGAATGTCACTGTGCATGGTATGCAGAGGTGTACCAACTGGCCATATTTACTGTGCTGGGACTCTGTGCATAGTGTCTCTGCACAGGCACATGTGCATACATGTACATGCATTTATGTTCATAAATGTAGCATTTTCAGAGTGACTTCTAATGAGGTTAATTCTTGTGCATAGGTCCTCTGAAGCTGAGTAACAGCAATATATTTTGGAAGACAACTTCCACGCCTGTTGGTCTTCTGCTGATTGTAACACTCCTGATTCATTTAGAAGCAGCTGGTAACCCTAAGATCAGGGGGAGGGCTTGAACAGACTCTGCAGTATTTGTGGGATCATGCTGTGTGTGTGGATTGACTTCCCAGCTCACTGTTCATCCAGTCAGGGGAAGAGGATAAAAAAAATCTAAATCTATTTACAGTGTAAATGTAGAAGTTTGAATCCTGAAGAATTGCAATGTTATTTTTTTTAAATCTATCTTTGTAGCTGATTTCAAGGAAAGGTATTCCTTTTCCTTTCCTCAAGAAATGTCTGCAAGAAAGTATCCTGTTACACTTTATTCACTTTCTTCCCCACTAAGGTTTTTTGGTCATTTTCTCTCCCTGGCACATATACTTCTCCCATCTCTGTTTTCTTCTGAAACTGAAGCCCCTGTTGACTCCTGCAAGATCAGGACTTCCTTGTGGTCCGTGAGAGTTACATGGCATGAATCCTCAATGGTTTAGCTGGCATGTTGAGGACACCAGTGGTGATATAGATGGGAAATGTGGTGTTTCTCTCTTTCTTTGGAATAATAAGAGCTGTGAGGCAACTGCATTGGCCAAAGGCTATTTAAGCCCTTGGCTCAAGGCAGAGTGGTGTTTTGGGGGCCAGGGTATCTCATGGAAAGCCACCGCTTGTGGTGTCTCTTGCTGCTATGCCATGATGCTTCCACAAACCGCAGCACTGGCAAAGCCTTGTTTCTCTTGTTCTTGCAACTCATATTAGATCCTTTTGGGTCAAAGGGTGAGCTGGGAAGCTTTTTCTGCTCTGGGACTGTAAGTATGTTTTCCTTGCTTCAGACCAGGCGCTCATTTTCCTGACAATTTTCATGAGCTTGGTGTTGTCAAGGTCTCTGACCTTCTGCCAGCAGTGATCAAAGTCAGGCAGATGGTCAAAAATTGCTGGGAAGATACATGGATGGACACACACATGCACATACTCAGCATGATTGCATTAGCCTTGTCTTCTTAAGAAACAGATGAAAGCTATATAATTTAATGGTTGGATGCGAGTTCTGTGAGTGGTAATGAGAACAATGCAGCCTCTGCCACACCACACAAAGAGCTGGCTTCTGAGGGCCTCTTTGAAGTGTTGGGGACAAGCACAGTATTGCAGTGGTGAGACGTCTGCAGCGTGAATAAACATGTGTTTAGGCATTGCTTAAGTGATGCTGACATTTGTCTGTACCTACTTTCTATACAAACATCTGGCTGGAATAAGCTCTGTGCAAGAGAGGCTACCTATGGGCCTCAAGCTGGAGGAGACAGAGGCTGAGACACATCAGTGGCCACAACGACAAGCTGTGGCCCCACATTGTGTGTTTTACATGGTTGCTTAGGGTTTCCTTTCCATTTCTCAGCTGTTGCACGGATTTCCCCAGTACCAGTTTCCAGAGCCTGCAGTAGCTGACGCAAGAGCGCCAAGAAGTTGCAAGGACTGGTGACTGAAAAAGCAGTTTTCAGCTGTCAAACAGAGCAGCTGCTGCAGCAGGCTGGGCAATGCAAGTGGGCAGGTTCCACTCTGCCTGAGTGTTCTACAAATCCTGTTCTGGGATGAGAAAGCTGTGTCCTGTGATAAAAATAACACTGTTGTGTAATTTTTCAAAGTGAAGCCAGCAGTAAAATGTGGGAGAAGTTAAAAATTTTTTTCAGGAAGAAGAAAGTAGATTTCTGATTCTGTTTAAAATTATCTTAAGCTATGGCTTATCACCAGAGGGGCATATACATTGACTATCTGGCTTTTCTACCAGAACTCACAGTGAAACTGAAATTAAGAAGGGTCAGGTATAAAAGCAAATTTTACTTTAGACAAGGTGAAGAAGATCTAGTGTTTGAGCTAGAAATATTTTATATTTCTAGCAATTATACGCTAGTTTTTCACTGTAATATGACAGAGGAAAAGATTATTTTGGGCACAGCAACACACAGAATACTGTATGCATGTATCTTGAGCTGTGGGAACACTTTTTGATCTCTAATTACAGACCATTGGCTGAATAATGTAAGAAGTCTGTATTATATAGATATATAAAGCCTTATTGGTACATGCAAGAGGAGAGAGTTTAAACTGTGGGGTATTTTTCTTCTGGCTTTTACTTGCTTAATCATATAAGCCTCAGATTTCTTTTAAATTAGTAACTATAATAATGTTGTATAGCAGTGTTTTGGTTACTGTACGGAGGTGTTTCACAGAAGTCATGTGCCCCTGCACTTTGATGTCCATCTCAAAGATATGTACTTTGCTCTGCCTGTGTTTCTGTTCTGTCCATGTGGGTTTCCACCTTGGGTGTGTGCTTGTCCTGGCTGCCTGGAGGCCCATCCTGCTGTGTGTCCTGTCTGCAGCTGGGCATCTCCCTACAACAGGGGACTGGGAAATGCATCATGATTCCATCAGATGTGCACCATAACTTTATATATGGCTCCATCTCTGGATTTGTTCCAAGAGCTTTAGCATCATTCTTACACCTGTGAAATTCATGCTCACTGCAATGGGAAGGATTTTGACAATTACACCTGGACCTTTCAGGAAATATCACTTTTATTTGATGTTATCATTGTTTTGGCATTTGCAACTCCTCATGCAACAGTGAGTTAAGAGACTGCAGTAGGGTTCTTGAAGCCTCAGATCTAGTTAAAGTAAGAGTTAAGGGCTATTGCAGATTTACTTTGCTCTTGAGCCAAGAAGAGATCAGTGCTGGGAGCCAAATCTGAAAGCTCATCACAACCACATGAGATGGAAAAGCAGTCTCTGAGACATATTGATAACTGCAGATGACAGAAATGATATTTATTGCCATGGACAGTAAAATTTATATATATTAAAAAAATGCAAACTTTGGAGAACGATGGGAAGCACTGACAGGAAATGCCTAAGAACAAATTTCTGCAAGAAAAAGTGGCTGGAGGAAGCAGCTTCAATGAAAATGGTTTATTTGTTCTGATCTGTGGGCCAAATGGTAGAGTACAACAAAAGTCAGCTTCTGAAATATCATTTCTCTTCCCCCAACTTTGGTATACAGCATAAGCATTCTTCCCTGCACAGCTTTGTAATTAGAAATATTGATGTATCTTCAGAGAAGAGAATTATTTAACTGAAAGCTTAACTCCAATCAAAGCTTTATGTAATGTCCAAAAATGTCTGGGTAAATACTGCCCTTTTCTTTTGATCAAGTAAAATTTGTACATCGTCCTCCCTGTTCCCTCCAACTTTAGTTTCAGTCTTTAAGAAGCCTAGCCAAGTATTAAGTGTAATATTAGTATTATACAGTAGAAGATTGAAATTATACCTTTTTCTTTAGTTTTTCCAGCCCAGTTGTTGCTTTCTGGTGCTGCTGCCTAAATACCAGGAAACAGAACTGAATTTTTAGTGAGAAAAATGAGGTAGACTGCTTTGATGGGTGAAACAGGGTAAACTTCTAGACACAACAGATACTACAGATTAGAAATTTTGGAAAACAGAAATGGAAGGGGTAGGAGCTCCTTCATAAGTCTGGAGTTATGCAATTCTACTTAAAAAAAAAAACATTCAATATGCTCATTCTGTACATAGATGCATGCATTTTATCTTTGGTCTGTCAGAGAGAGGTGAGGAAGTGTTTGCTTCTGTTCTTTTCTTCCTTTGATATAGCAGGTAGAGAAGCTGCAAAAAGAAAGGTTTTAACTAACTAAACTTGTGTTGAGCTAGAAACTCTCTTGAAAACTGCTTCATATAGAAAACTTGCTTTTGAAACTATACCTCAGACAAATTACTTTTTGCAGAAATATTTTGACATATCAAATAAGGAGGAAAATTTTAAAAAGCACAGTATTTTCAACAGAAGTAAAAAAAAATTAAAATATTATGAAGGTGAACTATGAGCTTATTACCTGACAGACTGTAGTGGAGTGTCTTGAGGAAGGCTGGGGTGGGTGAGTGAGTGGCTCAGGGAGCAGAGTGCAGTGTTTTGGGACCCCAGCCAGGCGCCGAGGACAGGATGAGAGTGGCCAAGCTTTGCCAGCAGCCAGGGTGACCATGAGTCACTGCTATACATAAGACAAGGAAATGATTTAATATATGCATATGTCATATCTAATATACATTTGTATATATATAGGTAAAATGTAGTTGAATTACTTGAAACACTAAGATAAAGAGAAAAGGGGCTGTAAAGGCCAGAGTCATAGAATCATTAAGGTTGGAAAAGACCAAGAACTTGAAATAGAAAAAAGTTGATGAAAGAGTAGTTAGGGGAGGAGAAAAGTAAAAGGAAAAAAGCTGGCATTTCTTGTCTTATTTTGCAAACTTCACTGTGGTAGGTAGATGTTCTAATCACCAAACTGTCAGCTGCTTGTGCAAACTTGCAGGCTGTGACCCCAGCCCAGCAGAGCTCCTGTTGACTGGGGCAGGGCCAGATTTTGCTCCAAAGCCATGTTTTTTCCATCACTAGTCACAGCAAATCCCAGGGGCTCCAACAGCTTCCAGCTTGGATCTGGCTCCCTCCCAGCTTTGGAGAGGCAGGGTGGTGCATGGTGTCTGGCTGTGCAAGAGAAGAGAAGGGAAGAGGTGGCACGGCTCCGTACCTGTGAGATTTGGAGGCATGGAAAGCACCACACGTCACAGTTGTTTAGGCTGCTGTGCACTTAGCACTAGAAGTTTTATAGAAAGGCAAAATATACAATTCAATTACAACTGCTGCAATGCAATCCAAGTTGATCTAGTTTCTCCCACATGAGCTGACCACAATTTTAAGCTTGGCATAGCCTGAAAGCTTGAGGAATGTATTTCCAGTAATTGCCAGGCCACTTCATTGTTTCTGTGTATACATAAACACTAGGCTGTGATCATAGTGGTCATGCTTGAGCTGCTATCTGAAATTCACTTGTGCTATAGGGATTGACTAATCTGGTTCATACTGACAGCAGTTTCCATTTACTGTATTAGCTCTCTTTGACTGTTCGCGCCGCGCGACTCCAGCCTGACTCGGAAAACAAGGACTGTTAGGAACCACTGGGCACACGAGTCACGCAGCAGAAAACCCATGTGTCATCACAGGGCCCGTGACTTGTCAGCTTGGGAAATCAGGCTGGGTTGCAGAGGATCCATTTATAAGATGCCAAGACTACCAAGCACCTAGTGAGGAACAACAGGCAGTCATTTAGTTTTAAAATAAATGACAGAGAAATAGCAAAGAGTTGGTCTTCTGCAGCCTCGAGACATGCTCTTATTTGGCCAATATAAGCTTCTCCCTTGCTTTCTGCTTCTATGAGTACTGTGTGTGAGAATATTAATCCCTAAAATCTGCATCCTTTTGTTCCCAGCCAAAGTCTCCTGTGAAGTCAGTAGTTTAGGGTTTTTTCCTGTTTCAGCGCTTCAATCTATGCAGCTGTTACAACTTCTTTAGTGCTAGGCAAAATAAAACTCCCAGTTAAAATTGGGTGCACATCTTTATTCTTTCCTAGCAAATCTATTTCTTTTAAGTTTTTCTCAGGATATTGATTGCTGGTAATTTAATGTGTCTCAACCGTGAAAAGCTGTTATGACAGTTTCACATACTATTGCAGTCTTTTATTTCCCCATTCACAGACAAAAATGGAAGATTTTCCTCACTGGACTATAATATATAATTCATCTAACATTACTCCATTCAGCAGCCAGATGCTGCAAATTTCAGCAGTTGGACCATTATTTTAAAAGAGCCCACTCTGTAATTATTTGACCTGTTCTTTGTTACACTTCCATAGAACAATTAGCCCAATTAAATGAATCTTCAGGTAGCAGAGCCAAAATTTATGGAAGGATGTAATTAATTACTTTGAAATTCTGCATGTATAATTTAGCTTGCGCTTAGGGGAGAAGTGGAAAAATGCTTGGGATCTTCAGCATTCCTGCCAGCCACATCACAGGAGCTGAGGTCTCTACATAGCACAGACAAAAATAAAGTGACCCCATTTCTACCATTCTGCACACCCCTGCTGCCAGTCCAGTCCCTGACAGCCATCACTTTGCTAAGAAAAGCAAAACTTATCAGCCCTCTTTCTGCTGCTGCTTCTCCATTTTGGGTTGAGCTCTCCCTGCTGGGGAAAGTGGTTTTTCCAAGGTCTCCACATTGCTGTGTAGAGTGAAATGGAGACCACTGTAGGTCCATGGGGCAGCACCCAGTGCTTTTCCCTGGCTCCCATCACAAAATAACAGGCTCTTTCTGCTGCGATCCAGTGTGACTCAAGAAGTAGAAATACCTGATGTGGAGAATAAAACTGAAGTGCTCTACATAAGTATGTGAAGGAAATCATACAAGGAAAATAAGATCATATTTGTATTTGCTTTTCCTTAAGAAGTCTGTGCTGCATTATGTACACTGTTGAAATAGTGTGCCTGGCCTCAGAAATGTTAAAATTAAGAGTTACTCATAGACCCTTTGCTCAGTGCTGGCAGGGGGAGTTTTCCCCATTTTTGTTAGCAGCATCCTCAGCCTGCCTCCCAGACAGTCCTGGCTCCCTGCCCTCCCCAGCACTGACTTGCCTCTCCTGGTGCCTGGCCAGCAGTGGCTCAAGGCTTTGCCCATCAGTGCTTGACTGCTTTCCTGGTTTGAATGAGAGAAACAAACTGGGCTGACAAGTTACATGTTGATCGATATGAGAAGTTCCCAAATTATTTGTTGCTCTGGTTTGTTAGAGGCAAATTTAATTTGCTTTTTCTGTAGATCTGTAGGGGAACTGGGTACAGTGATGTAGCAGTAGATAGCTATTTTCTGTCCCCAAAATAGGTGTTTGTGGGGTAGGCTGTTATGCAGATGTCACTTCACACCGTGAGATTCTCCACATTGCTTTCCTTCAGCTGGATTTCAGCTCAAGTACTGTAGGGAAAAGCAATAGATTAGGATGTGTCACCCAAAGCAAAGAGTGATTTATTCTCTAGTTAGTTGATATTGATGTGAAATTATCAAGTCCATTGTTAGTGAAAGCTGAAAGCTGGCACGATTTTAGTCCAGCTAAATTCAAATATATGGTTCCACAGAAACATGACAAAGTACTGCGGTGATAGTTACAGACATACAGAATAAAGGAGAATTTATGGGTGTGGGGCTTTTTTCAATGGCAAACGAGGGCCAGTTTGAAAGAAAGAGGAGGAGGGAAGAGTTCAAAAAATAAAGAAGTGATCCAACATTCCATATGCAGAGAAAACAATTTCCATGCCTCTTATCAAAAATGTGTTAAATCAGCTAACATTGATATAACTTCAAGCAATTAGGAGCATGCTAATAATGATATGAGTCTTCAGCTGTAAATAATTACGCTGCCTCAAGGCTATGCTTTAATTTTTGGCTTGCTGTATCTATAAACAATAATCAAACTGCAAAGCTAGTTGTGTTGTTTTTGTTCACAATTTGTGAAATGATTTCTGTACCCTACAGTGATGCTGATGGCTATTTTGACCTTCAGGAACTCCGGCCTGTGAGGCTAAGAGCTAATGTGTACTTCCATCGATCTGAGTTACAGGCACACAGCAGGTTCCTGTGCCTGTTCTTCACAAGTACAAAAGCTGCTATCGTCAATCAGTATGTGTTGTGAAAAGGGGGCTTGCTGCTGAGACTCAATAAATAGGGACATTAGGAGGAAATGTTATAATTGCTGCTACCCACATCTTGTTAATGAGTAATGTACAGTTAGACTCCATGCAATTGCAGCTAAACTGTTTATACAATTTATTCTTATGTTGCAACTAACATTTAACATAATGAAGTATCATAATTGCAGCCATTAAAGTCAAGATTAAGATTTGTTTAATTAGAATTAAGAAAATGTAGAATAGACTTTGAAAATGTAGGGTTTACTGGGTAGAATGTGCAGCATGTAGGGAAATTCAGAGAATGGGTATTAAAGAGCTTTGTTTGTAGAAAAACCGTGCTGATGGGTCACAATTCTCCTGTCACTTACCCCACTTTTGGAGCAGCTCTGTTGAAAAATAAGCAACACCAACAATGCAGGTGTAAAAATGGAAATACAGGCTGGTCTTGACTTCTGGCTCTGATCTTAAATCCTCTGATCAAATGCAAAATGATATTTGTTTGGAAGGCAAAGTGTTTTCCTACTATTAGAAGGCTTCCTATTTCTGTGTTAAATCACATCATTCAAATGCAGACCCTCTGTTTTCTCCCTGACAGTAATCAGAAATAACTTTGCATTAATGGGGAATTAGGAAGGGAATGACTCCTTAGACATGATACAGAATAGTCATGTGTATATAGAGTTTTAGGAATAAAGTAAGTAATTGCTCTCAACTCTCTTGAAACACTCTACAAATAGAAAGTCAGATTCAAACAAGCACTAGTATTTGGGGAAAAATTGAGACTAGATCCATAAAGTAGCAACTGTGCAAGATAGTTGAAAATTATAATCATCTTTTGTGAGTGTAATAACATTCATAGCTGGCAGAATCTTAAGGCTTATAAATAGAATAAAATCCCATGTCTTCTTTCCAGTGAAGCAGAATAGGCAATACACTGGAAAAGTCATGTTGTTTTTGCCACAGCTGGGAAGGGCCATTGGATGGGATGGCTCTACCAGGACTGGTATGTCCACAGAAAACACCAATATCACCATCAATAACCCCACTTCCATGTAGAGAAAAGTTTTTCCATATGCAAATAATGTTATGGTTTTGGTTTGACTGAGAAGTGAATATTGATAGAAGAACTTGTGTTTTGAAAAACAAAAAAAATTGTTTTACTTTCACATTGGGATTTGGATTTTTTCTTTTCCTTCTAAAGGCAAAGGGGCACAGTGTGACTAGATTTGGCATGGACTGGTTTACTTGGTGTTGTAAGTGTTAACTGTTTTATTTTGGGATGCTGCAAATTCTTTTGTGAACAGAGTGCTTTATAGATCATAACTTGCCAATACAGGATACTCAGGAAAAATTTAATTATTTTTATTCCTTTCATTATTTCTGGAACATTTAAAGAAAATATGTGTTACATTCAGGTTGCATTTTCAGCTTACTGAGTAAGTGTATTACTGTAAAGGTTTTGATAATGGCATATTAAGAAACTCACTGATCATAAATGCTGTAGTCAAACGTGATAATTTATGCAGAGAATAATTATAGATGACAAACAGAAACAAAGGCCAATTAGGACGATTACTGCTGTAGTGTCAAATCAAATGAAGTTTTTATCATTCTTGCTTTCTCTAAAATAAATCACAACATAAACCTGTTGGTCAGCGTTTTGGAAAAAATTAACTGAACAACTCTGAATATTGTTATGATGCTGAAGGTTACTGACAAAGTCAGTGCTGGTTATCTGAGATTTAGAAGCCTATTGACTCCCTTTAGAAGGATCTCTATAAATATGGAATAAAATTGACATTGATTTCCTTTTTTTGGGGGAGCCCTTGTACTGTAAGATAAGAGATATATTCAAGTGGATTTGATTAAACTTGCAAGACAGAGTGAGCTGTGCAGTCCTTATGTGTATGGACTTTCAAAATATACAAGCTAGGAGCTCTGTGGCAGCATTGTTAAAGGCTGTTTTTTAAAAAGAGGATGAAACATTGCTAGCTGAAACCAGGTAATCTTGTTCTTATATATGAGACATGCACAGGTAACATGGATTCTCCCAGAGTCATCACTTGTTACCTGAATGATTTTGTTTTGAAAGCTAAGGACCATTTGTGGTTCCCTTGTCTGAACTTCTGTACTGAAATATGTACTAAAATATGTACTTCTGTACTGGAGATGTATTGAAATATTTCCATGGTTCTTTAAAGACCCTTTTCACCTCACAATTTATTTTCAATAATCCTTCCTATCTGGAAGGCCCAATTATGAACTGGCTTGGAAACCCCCCCACCTTTTCTTCATTGTCTGTTAGTTAACTTGACCTTCCCTTTCTACCCCAAATCAAGGCTCAAGGTACGAGAGGTCCTGTTGTCTCCTAACCTCCTCAAAACTCATGCCTGAAGGAAGCCTAAAGCTTAGGGTTACCTGGAAGGGAACTGGAAAGAGATGTCTGAGTTATCCAATGAGGCCTGGGTAATCACAGCTCATGAGTAATCCAGAGAAAAATGCCTTCTCTGAATGCCTCTGAATGAAAGTATGGAGCTCTTGAAAGCTATAAAGATTGGTAAGGTGCACTGCAATGTAGGAATTCTCAACAGTGTCCTAGGTCCCTGCAATAGCAGGAGATTTTCAAAGGTAGGTTACCCTGGTGGTTACAGGCAGGGACAAAAATTACTTCCCCAGTCATTACTAAATGGATCTAAGGGACTTTCTTGCCTGACTCTAAGCTTGGGGAACTAAGTGTTAGTGTGAGAAGAACATAGCAGGCTGATTTTTAATTGCACTAGGATCACCAGTCCACAATGTCTCCATTCACGAAATCTCTTTTCGTCTTCCTCCTTAAAAATCAAGCTAGGCATGAAACAGAATAGGGTGTAAAAGCTGCCTTTGCCCTCTTATTTGCTTATAGCTGAAAACTGATAATTTTACTCTAGAGTGCTCCAGTTCCTTTATTAAAAAAAAGAAAAAAAAGTTGTTCTAGAGCTTCAGGCAGATGTTGTAGAGGTGAAGTAGACACATTAAGTGGTATTTTTCATAAATCAGAATGTATTCAGCATCTTCCTTTCTGCCCTTTGGAGAAGACCCTTTCTTGAGTAGCACAGATTCACTGTGTTTTACTTAGCTGAGGCCTTACTGGGAATTACTTTACTTCCTAGCCCCGCTGGGTGTGTTTTTGTGGGGTTAAAAATATGACAACAATAAGCCTGATGCAAATTATATCTCCATTAAAGCTATTGTGCCAGAGTAGGTAGCACAAAGGGTTTCTAGCTGAGTGCTACCCCACTGAGCTGTGTTGTTGCAGCTTTCTTTGTCCGTGGCGCCTGGGATGCCGGTGTCCTCAGCTGACTCCAGCTGAAATAGGCAAAACAGCTCTTGGCAAATCTTCATGTCCCACTTCAGGGCTGTGCCTGCAGCCAGAAGGGGATGCTCAAAAACGAGCTAACCCACCCTGCCCCCTCCTCAGCCAGACCTCTGTTGGCACCCCATGAAATTAGGGTGTGCGACTCCTGTCACACCCTGTGAAATTATTCCTGTCTTTTGTATCTCACGAAAAAGGCAGCTTTCCTTTTGCTAAACTTGGCCATCTGGCAGAAGAAAATAATAGTGCAAAATGTATTTGTCCTCTTGCAGCAGGAAGGGAAAACTAAACTGTTATAGAATGTCTCTTTAGCCAGGAGTTCAATGATAATGACTGCAGAGGAGCAATTTTAGTACTTCCCGATGATTACAGGTTTATAGTTTCATAATTATTTAATGCTTGTTAGATGTATCTATTTAAGCACATTTCTTCTGATGCAAGATCTCTTGCTAAGCTAATTTGGAGTGACTCTCTGCCAAATCAATATCAATCTTGTGGCAAATATTATTAAATATTTGTTTGATACCTATTTACAAGTAGGAAAATAATTTTGCTGCCAAGGGATTGTAAATGTGTGAAAAAACACTCTGACAGCTTACTTCACTCACTGTCTACAAGCCGGCGTCTGCATGCCAAAGTTGGAAGACTAAGATGAAGAACATAATTAAGGAAACATATGAAGGCTAGCACAGGGTTTGAGATTAATTAGCTGCGCGTCAATAATCTCATCAATATCCGATTAACAAATGACACATTGCCCAATGAAACATATTGATTCATTCACACTCCACACTGTTAATAAATTGAAGCTGCTTTGCTAAATGAGAAAGCTGACAAAATAATAGCTTCCTAATACTTCTCCAGTATTGTGATAAAAACGTAAAATTAGCCCGAAGTATACTTAATTTAGTAGCACTGTCACAACACTTATGAAGCTTGTTAGCACAATACTGGGGAAGTTTTTATCTCCTAATTGTTAGAATGGATGCATTAATACGTGGGTGTATGCAAAAGTAAAGATGGAAATGTTATCTGTTTGTTTGGAATGGAATTCTTAGATAATGTGTTTTGGTGGAGGTGACATAAACCTTCTGTATGATCTTGGGACTGGAGGTTTAATGGACATTTTTTGTTAAATACTAAGTATTAGTTTCTAAGCCTAGTGTTCAAAAATGCTCCTGACTTTTTTTTCTTTCACCCATTTAAGTAGAAGTGGTATCAGTGTTTTGCTTTGTGAAGACCAGATTAAAAAAAAAAAAAGTATTTTAGATGAGGAAAATTCTAAAATCTTGAAGAAAGCAGATGTAAAAGTAAAGGAGCTCTCTTTTCCCTCCAATGCATTGGGACACCCAGTGTCCTACAAAAGAAGCTCTGTGTAAAAATGTGAAAAATGTCTGCAAACAATGCAGATACTTGTCTTATTAAACTATCAAAAGTATAAAAAACTACAGGAAAATTCAGGAACATAAACCACTGATAGAATGCTTTTGCTACGGGACTAATACTTCCTCACTGGTTTCTTAAGGTATTTGAAAGAATATTGTAATGGGACTACTGCAGTAGCAGCTTGTGTTGGACGTGTTATACTTCGACAAAGCATTTGTTAGAGGGGTGGAAGAACCACTACAGCTATCAGGTCTGGACTTGGATTTGTCCTGCACAGCAATAGGAAAAATCCCTTCTTGTGGTTTTGTGGAAGGGGAAGGGGATATTCTTGTCCGTGAGCTAATTGGTAAGATCACTGGGGCTTCATTTTCTTTTGGTGTGTGTGTTTTTGTGTTTTTGTTTTGTTTTTAAAGTTTTTTTCTTTAACTGCAGAGTTCTTCCTACCAGGTGAGGAAAGCCTACCAGGTGACCTTCTTCCCCTCCCTCATTTGGTCACCCACAATTTCTCTGACTCCTTTGGTGTGAGCCTGCCTTGCCACAAGAAGACAGCTGTGTCCCAGCTAATTCCAGTTGTGCTGGCGTTTGCAGGATCTTGCCAGAACTCCTTGCTGTCATCTGTCAAACCCACGATGCTGACACCTGCCAGCCCCCCTTACTGGGGGGTGCCCCTTCCCGTTGGCACTGGGAAGCAATGGGTACCTGGAAGCAGTGGCTGGTTGGTGTCAAGGGCACCCAAAGTGCCCAGGGGCAGCAGGGCACAGAGCAGAAGATTGCTTTAAACTTTCAGGTTATCTGAACCACTTTGTAGGAAATTTGGAAGGTTTGAAATCCAGAGGCCCAACCATTTGCTTTATTTTTAATAATTACAGTGCTCCTGTTAGGGCTTTTTTGAGTCATTGTTATGCATTCAAAAAACCCTAAATGTTAGACCTCAGAAAAAATGTTATGGTTGTGATTAGAAATTAGTGATCAAAAAAGCTCATTTCAATACTGCCCTGTTGTTGAGGATTGCTCACCCACAGTGTGAAGTGTTATTTTCAACACAATTTTCAATGAACTCGATGATATTTGGTCCATCTGTAGCTTAACTAACTGTCATTAACTTTTTAGGGCTCCATGATATGCTGAATAGCTTGGAACAACTAATGATTTTATTACCAATCTTAATATTTAGAGTTCCCTGTGGAGTCGTGTATGGCTCTTGATAAAACCATTATTTACAGGATTAAAATCTCTTGGAAAATTCTGTTCCTTCTGACTGCAATGAGATTAACACATCCTTGTGGTCCAGCTTGGGATAAAAAAGGGCTTTACGTGAGATGTAACACTTGATTCATTTGAAAAAACCAGAATTATGTCTAAAGTGTCAACAATCAGAAATGCAGTTTACCAACTCCTACTCTAGATCAATCAAGGGTAGCCTGCTACTGCAGACTGTTATTATTTGATGTGATTCTGTGTTGTCCTAGAAACAGCCCTTGTAGTGAGTAATTATTTAAACATAGAAGTACATGGGTAGGGTTAGGGTTAGGGTTACTCCTTCCAAATCAGTGGCATTGGTCCTAGCATTTATAATTGTAAGTCATGAAGGATTCCATTGTAACCAGTCTTGTGAGAGTGTTAGGTGGCACTATTAAGGGCTTTATCTGAAATTCATACATGAAAAGAAGTTTACTAACAGGAAAAAAAAAAAAAAAAGAAAATATCTTATTGGGTCTCTGGTTATGTTTACAGCCTGTGGCAGTCACTGGGTAAGAATTTCATTCAACAAAAATTCATTTTCATGTTAGGAGATTTTTTTACACCAGTTGGTCTGATGCCAGCTGAACTTATATCATGTTTCTCATACACTCACTCTTTTAAAACTTAACCTGAAAATACCCTATTTTCACAAGTATGCTTAATTTTCTGAAGCACTCACATATTAAAAATTAGCAAGCTGAGGTTTGACACCTTCAGGCTGAGGGGGCATTTGGAGAGGTCTCTGGTGTTGTGCAACTCCTTGGCATGTGATGTTTTAATCTATGTGACTCTCTTACCTCGCTTAAGAGAAATCAGTGGTGACCATCTACAGCTTCCACTGAAAGCAATATAAAATTTCAAATTCCTCTGCTATGATCTGAATGCTGTGATCTGTGGAGGCTTTGCATGCTTTGTCCTAATATAAATCATGTTAATACCTCTCTCCATCATGTAGATGAGAAGTACCCAGGAACAGTAACTTTTCTGAGGGGCACATGTCCACCAGGGTATCAGGAATGGACTCCAGAGCAAGTTCAGTCAATAGCGTAGCTCCTGACAATAGTGGCAATATATCAAAAACAGTTAATCAGGGTGAGGATACATGTCTGCCTCCAGGGAATGATCCTCAGAAACCAGTAGGAGGAAAACCTAATTGGAAGTGTCAAAAAAGGAGGGAAAAAAATTAAACATAAAAATCCATTGGTATTAGACCTACAGCGTGCTAAGTCCTGAAGGAAAATGAAGTGAAGCTTGAACTTTAGCTAGTAACTGGAGCTTTCTGTCATTTACCTGACAGTCTCTCAATAAAGCTTTGTGTTGTTACCAAAATGGGGATCTAGTGGATGTTTTCTTGTGCAAGTCCCCTTTTTTTTTTTTTACCTGCTCTAGTTACAGTGCATTTGAATATCTTTATAGTCTTTCCTGAACACAGACATGGTTCTAGAAATCAACTTAAATTTCATTATTTAGGTAGTTAACTTGGAGAAGTGTGCTCTCTCCCCTCCTTTGATCTGAACTTGTATGGACCATCCAACTCCACCTACTCATTTCATCTTCACTTTGAAAAGGACTAAAATGAACATTCAAGAGAATCAAATTAGCCCCACAATTGGCCCTGATCCTTGGTTTCTCATCATGCAAATGTGCTAATAGCAACTAATAGCAACTGACACCTCCAAAATTTTTCCTCAGTATGTTTTTCTAATCTTAGAGACTCCCTGAACAAGTGGTAATATGTATGTGTTCAAATGCTTTGCTGGGCTTCTCTTCCAGGAAGGATTCTGCTTGTTTTCAAGCCTGTGTAAACTTATGTTATCCACAGTGTCTTGTGACATGAGTACTTAACCATGCCACGTGTAGGAAGTACTCCTCTTTATTTCTGATCTTCTATCTGATTATTTCATTGGGTGACCAGTAGTTCTTGTATTACAACAAACAGTGAACAATCCTGTTTTTTCCAAACCTCATGCTGTTTTATAGATGTCAGATGCCCCCTCAGATCTGTTTTGCAGTCAAGGAATTCCAGACTATCTAATTGTTTCTGCATTTATAACTGTGGTTTGGTGTTTCCTATCTTTTGCCTGGCTCTGTTGCTTTTTCTTGGCATTGGAATGTCCTGGTGTATTCTGTTTTATGCTCTGAAACCTTAGCTCATTAGTTCAGACCATAAGTTTGGCAGCAATTGGTAATGGGGACAAAAGTCTAATAAAAAAAGAAGTCCTAAGCTGTTGTTTCTTAGGGAAAACATTTTTAGAAAGGTGAGATAAATTCTTTTTTTTGTCCTTCCCTTGCTGTTGTAGGGAACATCAGGGTGCTGGATGTGTGACACTTCTCCTTCCTCCTTTTGAGGAAGTAGAAGTCTCTTTTTTTCCAGAATCCTGGGCATAGAAAATACCCTGGCTCCTTAGTGTTAATAGCTACAGCTTCATCTGTGCTGTCTGCACAGGTAATGGCTTCCTTTGGGTCTGTAAAATTTTGGGCTTCATGCCTTGGTCTCACTGATTCCAGATGTCTATAGCTTATCCTCACAGACTGCCTCTCATCTTAAACACCTGTTAGTTCTCAAGTCAGTGGAGGAGGAGAAGATTCCTTATATGCCACATTCCAGCCAGATGGAAGGAGGATGTGTGATGATCCTGTGTCCCAACAGAGTTTTCTCTAGGGACATGTTTCTTATTATATCTCTAAAACTCCCTGTGCTACACAATCAGGTGTGGGGATACCTCTTGCCTTCCATCAGAGAGTAGCACAAATGTGGTGGTATGATGTTGTGAATGTTGTGGGGGTTCAAAGTTGAGGAAGAAAGGCTGAACATGCTGTGATGGTACCAACAAATCCTGTGCCTTGTTTAGTGAGGAGGTGAGGTTCCTTTTATTTTTTTGGCAGATGGAGACCAGACTGAAGCAATCACAGAGTGATAGAACAGTTGGGATTTGAAGGGACCTTAAAGGTCGCCTAGTTTCAGCCCCCTGTGATGGACAGAGACACCTTCCACTAGACCAGGTGATTGAAAGCCTCATCCAATCTGGCCTTGAACACTTGCAGGGGTAGAACACTTCCATAGCTGCTCTGGGCAACCTGCTCCAGTGTCTCACCATATTCACAGTAAAGAACTTCTTTCTATTATCTAACCTAAATATAGTTTTTCACAGCATGAGAAGTGGCTGATGTTAAAAGCCATTGTTTTGTTCACTGATGTTGGGCAGTAAGAGGTGAGGATGGATGATCCAGTTCTGTGTACAGAGCTCCAGGTGCTGAGGGGTCTTTGCTGCACACCAGGTGTTGTGCTTGTCTCTGTCCTCCATCTTCAACATAAGGTCTGCAAACTTTCCATATGCCCTGCTTCTTTTATTTCACTTGTAAGTGTTTTGGGAAATAATGTCTGTTCCAGAGTGTTGGGCACAAAAGTTCCTGACATGGGCACTAATCCATGTGGTGTCTCTAGGCAAACTTGTTAGATACATACACAGTATCACTGGAATTGACCAAAAGCTCATAGGGTAAGCAGCAGAAATTCAGGGTTTCCTTCATGTAAACTCTGGCTTTTGTGCTATACAGCCTTTCATTGGTTGGTGGTAACTCACTGAAATGGTAATTCTTAGAATTAGACACTCAAAACAAAAGGCTCTTTTTAAAATAACCAAATCCAGCAATCACAAAGAATGTAGCTTTTGAAAAAAGTCTTGTTTCCTTGAATCACATTTTCCTGCTAGTCCTCAGCCTTTTATTGATGACAGATAAAAAAGGCTGTTGCTTGTGTTATTTGTAAACTTCCCTTTGTCAGAGCCCTTTCCACCATCTGTCATTGCATAACTGTATGTTCCCAGGTTTGTAGCTCTAATGTGTTTTTGCTGTTTTGTGTACAGTACGTTACAAGTTATAAAAGCTTGAGTAAATAATTCATGTAAAAACCTTTGTAAATATTGTCAAACTGCGGAATAAATGATTTACTAAGAGGTCTCTTGGCTCAGCCTAGCAGCTTTATTACTGTAACTTGTTTTGTAAACAACCTCCTCCCCCCACCCTGTATTTTTTCCATCAAGTGTCTTTGTGTAAATTCTATTGGTAAGCGCTACTTAGGTGCATTTCAGTCATCATAAATAATTCAATGTCAGTGCTTTAACCACCTGGAGACTCCATTCAGAAGTCAACCAAAGGTGTAGTTTGTGTGAGACCCTTAAGGGTATATATTTTCAATGCGTGTAGAACAGTGTATTCTCCCTGTTTTCATAGCTGATTGCATTTGCTGGAGATGGCTCCATCTCAGCTGGAAGGTGGTTTCCTGGTAGACCTCAGGTTTCCAGAGAGCTGGAACCTGTGCTTCATTTCATGTCCTCTGAATAGTCTGCAAATTGTATTGTGCAAAATAGATCAGGACTTAGGTTATAAGAGGTAGTCACTGAAAAAATCAAGGGTTTTTCTGGCTTTTTAATAAAGTGTTGTCTGAATGGTCAGAGGGAATGTAATCAGAAACATTTGTTGTAAATGAACAATATGACTTTACTTTGATGTATTCATGAGCCCCTTGTTAGCCTTCTGAAAACACAACTGAAAATGAAATGTTTCTTCAATAATACTGGAATGGGAAAATGTTTTACATCTGAGTCCTCATGGGCAGGCCTAATTGTGTGGCTATGTGTGCTTGTTCTGAGTTTGTCCTGTGAAATACAAGCACACTTGACAGATGTCAAACCCTTGGTGAACAACTGCACTAATCATGATACTGGGAGCTGTGGACAATCCATGTCATCATATTGACTCAGAACTTGAGCTTAGGCTTGAGCCACTGTGTGTCTCAATATCCATATTGTTTTTCCTCATGACTCCTGGATGGAGTGTGCAGTCATATTTCCCCAACAGGAAGAGACAGGCATTGCTGGAGAGAGCACATCACAGTGGACTTGTGTCACTGCAGGTAGGACAAACACAGGCTCTTTGTGGGTGCCCTGTCTCTGCAGACTCAAACTGTGGAAAGCACAGCTCTTGGATGAGATAGACACAGCCAACTCCTCTTCTGCTCAAGGGGAGCCAAGAGCTGGAATTGTCCTTCCCAGGCATGTGGTGCAACAGTTGCAGAGTAAGGTTTGCAAGCATAAGGATGATGGGCAGCTGGAGGAGGTGGGAACAGTTAAAAGTGATCCCAGGAACTGGTGGAGTCTTCAGGGAAGCAGAGCAGAGATTTTGATGGCTGCCTTGGTGAGCTTCTTACCTTGTCAGGCCAACTCAACTCGTCAGCACTCACCCCATTTGACTTGGCTCTCAAGTTCCATGAAGATGGACTGTTCACTAAAATTCCTGGAAATCACCTGTTTGTGTCTCTTGACCATTTTTCTGTGCAGTAGTGCAATCCAGCATAAAACCCCCCAATAATTGTTCAAACAGGCTCAACAGCACATGTCTTCCAACTCTCCTCTTATGGAAATGATGTTTTCAGAGTTAACTGGTTTGAAGTGACTTTGTGCCAGACTGGTCTGAGCAGCTTTTGATGGTCACTTACAAACCTTTCTGACTTTGAGGATGGTGGAAATCATTCATTACCTGCATATTATTATGTCTGATATCAAAGCTATCCAGAAATTATGAAGAATTGCTTTGTGATTGTAGAGATGGAATTTTTAACCTTTTAGGTTTTTGGTAAGGAGTTGCCCATCTTCTAATGACTTATCTGCGTTCAGGCTCCAAGAAACAGGGCAGCTAAGCTTTCACTGGCTTGAGAACTAAGGCTGGACTTTAGGAAAGAAATCTCTTGGAGAACTTGGCTATAGATTTTGTATATTTCTGTATGTCTGATGTAACGAGGAAACAACTTCTTCCTCTGGCTTTTTAACCCTTATGCAAGGAGAACTGTAGTGTCCCAGGGATGAATGTTACTGAGTGCATGAGAAAGAAGCAGCTGATAATGGCAACCTTCAGTGATGCTGAGCTGATGGAAGAAGAAATAATGGTGTATCCTCTACAAGTTTTGCTGGTAGTTTCCATAAAAGTTAAGTGAATGAAGTCTGGGGCTCAATTAAACAACATCTTGTCTGTCTTGTGTGCCCAGGACAATACATTGTTTGCTGTGAATAGACCACCCGAGGGGTGGTCATGTGTTTTGGTAAGAATCATAGCTTTGTCAAACAAAGCAAAAGGCGTAATTATAGCCTTTTTATATTAAAAACCCACCCTATTTTAATTATTATTGTGCATTTCAAATTAGAAGTGTGTTAAACTGTTGCCATTAGAAACTTTTAAAAGCATGAAAACAGCAAAAGACCAGAGATGAGAGACAAAAAATCCTAAAAGTCACCGAGTCAGATATGGCCAAAGAATGCAAAAGATACTCTCAAAGGTGCAAGTAGTTGCAGTATGAAATGCATGAGTCTTAACCATGTGCATTACTGGTGTTGTCAGATCTAAATTCCTTGGATATCTGAAGTCTGATAGCATAATGTTTTAATACCTGTGAAATATAAAATGGATGCAGATTGAGAAGGAAGTTTCTTTGAAAGATCACTTTGTAGCCTCAATAAGCCCAAATACAAAACCTCTTGAAATTTCTTTTTACAGTGTACATGCACAGGTATCAGTTGTTGTTTTCATATGCAAAATTATTGTAATCTAAGGTTTTGTTTGGAGTGCTCTGTTTAAAACTTCTGTTTACTTTTCATTAGTCATTTAATTAATAGTTCAGATACTTTAAAGCCTGGTCCTCTTCTAGCAGTGCTTTTCCTGTTAAACTTTTATGTGGGCTGCAGGTTACCCCTTGGAGACTGATCTCTGTTCTGTAGTGCTCTGTGATACTCTCACTTTCAGTGGAACCTGCTCTTACTGTGGAGCTGCTCTGTGTGCTGTCACCTTGACACTGCTGCACCTTCTGCTGCTAAACATCTCTACAGACTGGAGAAGGAATGTTTTAAGCTATGCCTTCATTTCCTGGGTCTTCCCAGTACTCCCTTGGCTGATGGACTTGCTGAAATGACCTTTGCTTCTCTCTGTTGCATTGCTGGTGCTCTCTGTAAGTCCCTAATGGAAAGAGACTTGCAGCACCTTTGCAACTCTGGTGGCATCAGAAAATACAACCCTTCTTATTCCAGTGACCTAGGCACCCTGAGATTTCATTGGGATGCTTTTTATATCTCCTTGCTGTGAAATAGAAACTAGTTCTGTACAAACTAGGAGAAACAGATCTTTCTGTGCTTCTGTTGTGGTTGTTTCAGGACAAATCTATTGGCTGCTGCAAGACATCTATAACTGGTGTTCCCATGACAGGGAAAATACAGAGAAAACTTCATTACTTTGGATGAAAATATTATTTCTGTGCCTACTAATTATGTAGACCGAGGCATTGCATCCTATGGATGCAGTTCTCACTTCTCAGGGGTTATATATGCAACTAAATCTTGTAATACTGTCTTGTTTTGGACTTTCCTTGTGTTTCTTATCAAACTGCCTTATTTTTATATTATTGTAGCATCAAAAGTCTCAGGCAGGGTCCAGCAACCAAAATGAGAAGGGCAGCATGCAGAGAGCAAGTACTCTCAAATTCCAAGCATATACAATCCAAGTGCTAAAAACAAGGTGATAAATAAGAACAAGAAAACACAGGGGAAAAAAATCCAAACAGTAGATATGGTACATCACTAACCCACTCTGAGGACAAGGTCCTTAGCATGCATTACAGCAATGCAAGTTTTAGTCATATGCTAGTGTATTTATTGCTTTTAAGAACTATTATTATTATTGCTTTTCTGGATTGTACCTAAGGTGCTTGGCCATTGCAATCTTCATCTTTAAGATGATGGACTGTCTCTTTTTATGTCTGATCAGTGCAAAAGGACATGAAAACTTAGGGAAATAAGGGACTGTGTCTATATTTAATTTTCCAAATATTTATATGAATTGAATAAGATCCTTAAGTTTTGAGTGGATGACTCTATCAGAGAAGAGCTGTAAGTCATCTGATTGCAGCAGAGTATCTTGCACAGTTAAAATCCTCAGGGCAAGGCCTGTTTCCACAAACACCTTTATCTCCTCCCCTGCACTGGGGAGCAGGGTTGCAGTGACACAGGGCAGTGACAGACACCTTCAGCTGCAAATTTACAAAAGGTCAGTGAAATAGAAAGACAATCTAGAAGCATCTACAGGGTGTGCAGTATCAGCTGGTGCTGACAGTGGACTGTGGCAGAAAGCCAAAGCTGTTTTTCTGGCACATATTTCCCCATCTGGGCAGTCAGAAGGGAAAAGCTAGTGGGGATTAAACATCCTTTGCTGTGCCTATAGGGTGTACAGGACAGCATGTAAAAATGGGGTTGTGTTTCAACAACTAGGTTGTTGAACACCATAAAATATAACAAGGGCCGTATATAATAAATAGCTGGTGTTCTGCCACCTCAGTGATTCACTGTGTCTCTCCTAAGAAGAGAAAGTCACTGGAGCCACCTTCTGTGGCTGCCTGAAAGGCACACCTTTGCAGGTCCCACCTGGTGCTTCTCACTTAGCACTCGATAATAATCTCCCCTCTCGCTCCTCTCCCCTCTAACCACGCGCCAAGAAACATCCTTCTGTCACTGCTGGTTCCATGTGCCAGGTGGATGGACATTGCAGGAGGTTTTCGTCATGCTGCTTATCAGCTACTTCCACTTCATGACGCAAGTATCTTCTCACTGTCAAACCCTCTGGCAGAAATTACCTTTAATTAGTTCATTCTGTGTAGGTTATCCAGATATGCTCTTTGATAGCAGTGCTATCACATTTATTTCCCAAGTAGCAGTAATTATTATTGAAGAGAAAAACAAAAAAAAAATATTAGGCCCCATAATTAGATACAGTTTCCCACTCTTTTAGGCATAGGATGGTGGCTTAACACTGCTTTCTTTACCAGGTTATTTGTCTGAGTAAGTTCTGGAGAAGAGCATCATGTCCCATGGAGGAGCTGGAGAGGTTTCTGTTGCTGACGGATTTGCTCTGGCAACTGATGTGCGTGCCAGCAGCCATCTCATCAGGGGGATGTGGACGTCACTGTCACCATAGAGACAGCAAGGAGGATTCGATTTCAAAAGGTGAAGAGAAGCTGGGAAGTAGGAAGGTAAGCTGGGTCTGTGTCTCAACTCATGAAGGATTTTAAAGTGATGCTGGATTTAAAAGGATGCCACAGTAGAGGAGCCCTCTACTGAATATTTATACACGTGTGGAATTGGGCATCTGAGTATTGCCTCCTATGCATATATTTGGATGTGCTGTTTTGAATAGACTTGGGTGCAAAAGAACCCAACACAGGTTTTCAAGACCCTGCTACTGTTCAGTTTGAACAATTAATTCTTCTTTTGCAGGTGATGTAAAAAAATAAAAAGACTTGAATTATGTTTATTTTAAGAAGTCATAAAATATCCACTGCTTCAAGATTTTCTGTTTTGCACAGGAGCTGAGTGAGCTGTGGTGTGCTCTAAATTAACATTTTTCACAATGGCTTGTGGTCTTCAGTTGTGCTCTAGCAGTGGCATGGATGTAAAGCAGTGGTGAGTGTTGATAGGTGAGGTAAGGATCAGCCTTGAGTCATTGTTTAACCACATGGGACTTTTAAACCCTGAGTCTATACTGGCCTGAGACAGCTTGCAGATCTTTCTCTGCCCACTCTTATATCAACAGATAACATCACCCCTCCTGCGGGCTTATCCCACCCCTTGAAGATATAACCTCAGTGATGTATGGACTTGTTTAAAGCTTCAGTTTGCACGCTTATAATCCCCAGCAGGGTGCTGACCCCAAAAGGATGTTACTTGTACCTTGTAAGCAAAAGGTAATTTACAGGTATGGCTCTGAGGGGAATGGTGGTAAGGAGGAGTGCAACCAGCAGAGCGACAGATGAACCCTTGAGTAATGCTATATAAGCATTACTACAAAAAGGGCGGTAGGAGGCTTATAGGGACTGATAAAAGACCTTGTCTGCAATGCCTTGCAGTTCTGGATGCCACTGGATAGGATGGGGCTGGGTGTGTGTTTCTGATCGTGGGCCAGAGATGCTCAACAGAGCCCTTGAGCTCCTCTTGTCTTTGCCCAGCCTGCCACAGCTCCAGCAGGAAATAGCCAGAGCACAGCAGGTTTTTTAACCATGACACACTTGTCTTGACAGCTGGAGGAAGTCTGGCGTGGGAGCCAAATCTCCTGGCTTTGTGTCAGCTCTGAGGTATCTTTCCTGTTTTGGGAATTCTCCGCCGGGGAGGTACCACTGCTGTTTGAAGCAGAGTTCAGATCTCAGCCCCTGGGGCTGTCCACTCTGGGAGATGTTTTTGGCAAGGATAAGTATTTTTTGCTATTTCTGAGCCTCTTTGACTTTATAAATAGCTAAGTGACAAGTAAAATTTTGGTATTCACCCTATGGCTGAATTTTCCGCAGGGATGTTTGCATGTGTGCGTAATACCATTTATATTTATTATTCCTGCTGCTGTCGTCACTCACACGTTCCCTGCAAACAGAACAAAAGGCTCCCTTTGCAGTCAGCTCATGGTCCAACTGCTGCACAAAGACAGTGGAGGGCACAGAGAGTGCCTGGGGGGCACAAGGAATCCTTGAGATAACATTGCTTGGGCTTCTGTTGTCAGGCCTCTGCAAACCATGATAATATGTGTAGGCTTCATGCTAATGAGAGGCAGCCAGGGTGTATATGAAGAACTGAACTGTCTATTTACATGCAGCTGGGGTTTGCATTTTTGGGGGTACCGTTGTTGGGACATGTAGGGAGCTGGCCGACTTCCGTAACAAACTGCATTTTTAACTGATTTTATCTGATGGCTGCTGCAGGATCTTGTCTACCCAGATTTTAGTCATTCGCCCTGTCTTCTGTATTAGGAACCTCCTGACCAAATTGATCTTTGGTATCGATATAAAAATCTGTGCTGGTGAACTTTCAGGTTTGACTCACTTTCTGGGATCAGCCCGTGTCTCAGTTATGGTTCACTCTCATTATTAATCATTTGATTATGCTTTTTTGAGAGAGCAGAAACTGTGACCATGTTAGATTCAGAGTTCATCCAGTTCACTTCCCAGTCTCCCATGGTGGTGGTCTCCAGCTGTTTCAGCAAAAATAAAAAGAAATCCTGCATTAGGCAGGAAGAGGATAAGCTCTCTAAGCTGTAATAGAAACTTGCTTTCTTCAACAGACAAACAACTCTCTGAGAACTTGATTACCAATTAAGATTACTACAAAGCCAGATGTAAAGAGAGGACTTAGATACCAACATTATCTAGCAATCTGATCTTAAAGTTTTACTGATGCAGAAGCCACTTCTGAGTGACTGCAAAAGCAGGAGGATGGACATAGAGATGGGCTTGACCTCCAGCCTAGAGCCCTGAACTTGGCACATTTAATCAGCTACTCCTCAACTAGAGGGGCTAATTAGCCACTCCTCTGGTTGCTCATCCCCTGCAATCTGCTCTTGCCACAGCATGCGTATGTTTTATTTGCTGGGGGAGAATTGGGAACAATACACATTCTAACAATCACCACCTTTTCCCCTCTTTCTTGTTAGTGGTGTGGGTAATATAATTCCTTTGCTATATATAATACCTCTCCTATAATGCTTCTCACTTGACAGCATATATGAAGTGGTCAAGATCTGCATCTGGAAATTATGCAGTAACAATATATTTTTTCTTCCTGCCTATAGCAGGAATATTTATATATACCAGATTTATGCCATGATCTTATGAGGTGGTACAAGAAGTAAAGCCACAGCAGCTATCTTGCTTGTGGTGTAATTGTGTGATATTGTCATGTCTTCATAAGATTTTCTGAGGTTTTCTTTGGCTCAGGCTGTGAAGATTGGCTGTAGTTGTGTTTTTGCTTTGAGAATAAGGGAGTATCTCCCTGCCATCATGCCATTGGGTTTGTTGGCATGTAGCTAATTTACCAATTTGTGTTGAAAAGGTAGGAAAAAGAAAATGTGAAACTGATGATGGGCATGATTTCAGAATATAGAGATGTTTACTCACTGTCAGCATCTGTGGTGATCACAGTGATCATTGCCCAAAATTAGATATTGCTTTTTCTCTACACACTTCCATACACTGGGTTAGATGCTTGGATTTTTCAATTGCTTCCGAGTTCAATCCTTCAAGTGTCACTTAAGATACTTATAAGCTTGTTTATTTTCACCTATGCTCATTCTGTAGGAGGATGAAAGAGGCAAAATAGCTGTTCTGAGTGCTCAATGTTATTGCGGAGGTATACAATCCCTTCCCATGAATCAGTGGACTTTGCTAAGGGTTTCCAAGTGTGTCTAAATCCTGCTGTGCTGTTGGTCTTTCTCTCAGATTGGGCTCCAGCCAGCAAGGAAAAATTTTCAGGCAATCCAGCCAGGATTTTTCCATGTGATAAAGGGAATGATGAAGAACTCTAAGCTCTGAACAGATGACTCAGCACCTCTGGTGCTGAGTTAGACCTATCACTGTGCCTATTGCAGAGGCACGCAGTCCACACCCAATTTCATCCTCTGCCCACACACAAATGTGTCATCCATCTGTGCATGACTGAAGTGCATATCAGACATATATACCTGGAAAATTTGTGGGAATTATCCTAAAAGGTTTATTATATGCTTCCAATTTCTTTCCTCTCTGGTCATTCTGTCCCCTCTTTGGATCTGTTGCACCTTTTAGGGGTCCACTTGTGCAAGTAGGTCTGTATGGGAGAACTGTATTTGCAGGGCCGTTTGTGAGTCATATCAGTCAAAGAAAACAGAGTGGGAGGGACCCAGTGAGATAAAACAGTGTATGGAATAGAAACTTATCACTTTGCTTATTTAGGGTATAAATATTGCCTCTTAATGCCAAGTATTCCATGCAAAGATTGGTTTGGATTAGAGGAATTGGTAAAGGCATATGCTCTGTTTTCATGAGTAGCAGAGGATTAAAACGTGGCTGTATCTGGCATCCTTATGCAAATCATGCAAGATTCAGTTCAATTCTATGGAATTTATTGCTATGAAATTCATTCACCTTCACCACACTGTGTAAGAGAGGCTGTGATATAATTGAACTATTAGGAAAAAGTGACTTTGTAGGCTAAAGGAATGTGAACAGGTGTATCCTCAGGTTTTATATTAAAATTACAAGTGTATAAGAGATGCAGCCTTCACGGCCTTGATCAGAACTTTAGTGTAAGCTTGTGTGTATCTCTGAGATTAGGAATGCTAAGCAACATTCTCTGGCTTTGTGAAAGATGGCCTCAAGCCATCTTTCAGAGCACAGAACATCCTTAGGCAAAGTATAACAAGGGTCTCAAAGCAAAGGTGGAAGCTGAGGCCTAGTTCATGAGAAGGTGGTTTCCAAGCCACTTTCACTAGAAGGGAAAGAGGACATATGATCTTCTCTCTGGGAAGAGTTTTTCCAGGTGCTGCTGACAGAACAATTGCCTGCTAATGTTAAACATTCCTCTGCCTAGAGCTGGAGGAAAGGGAGATTTCTTCTGTGGAACTGGGAAAAGAAGCGAATATAAAGAGAGGGAAAATCAGTTTCCCCGATCTCCTTTACCCCTCAGAGGACTACGGAATCAGTGCCTTCTGAGGAAGGGATACACGGAGGTTTTGTAGAAGACCAAGGTTTAGAGCATTCATCATTAATTTTCTCTTGGTTCACCTTCCTTTTTCTGCCAGTCCCAAGAATTCCCAAAGTAAACTGAAACCAGAAGACTTCAGAGTCCTACTTCTGAACCCAGTCATGGCTGAGTCACATCCTGCCTTACCTGGTGTTGCACAAATGACCCAGAGAAAACGGCATGATGTGACTCTTCTGTGATGACTTAAATGAGAAGGATAGTTGCTGGCATGCATTTCTCAACATGAGGTACACCAAAATACTTTTTTTGCAGAACTGTCAGCAAAGGCCGTTGCAGAACAAAGGAGGTACAGGCATTAATCTAGGATAATGATGGACAAGAGGTGGCAGGAGGATCTGAGAAGATGTGAGTCTCTTAACGTGTGACAATTTTTACTGGAAAGCCAAGAGCACAGGTTTGACTAGTTCCCAAACGAGTCTAAATTTTTTGGCTAGTATTTAAGAAGCAACTTACAGTATTAATGGCAGCAATACAAAGGAAAGAGAAAGATCTTTATCAGTCATTTTCACTTTGGCTTTAGTTAACTTTTATATAAAAAACATTCAAATATAACTGTGTAAACATACATCAAAATGTGTTGTTAGTCTCTGAGTTGGAATATTGCTACATAGGAACGGGAAAAAATAAGAGCAAAACATTTAATTCCACAACATCTGCAAGTGACAAGAGGTGTTAGGGGTTGGTGTTGGGAGCATCTTTGTTGGCGATTGGACAGTGGGATTGGGGACAGCCTCATCAAGTTTTCCAGTGACACTAAACTGTGTGGTGCAGGTGACACCTGGAAGGAGGGGATGCCATCCAGAGGGATCTTGACTTGAGAAGCTTGAGATACGGGACTGTGAGAACCCCATGAAGCTCAAGTCCTGCTCCTGAGTGGGGACAGTCCCAAGCACAAATAGGCTTAGGTGGAGAATGGATTGAGAGCAGCCCTGAGAAGAAAGGCTTTGTGGTGTTGTTGGCAAGAAGCTCAACAAGACCTACAATATGGTTGTCCAAATGTTTTTGGAGTCCAGAAGACCATCAGTGTCCTGGGCTGCATCAAAAGAACTGTGACGAGGTCAAGGGAGGTGGTTCTGGCCCTCTACTCTGCTCTCAGTCAACACCCAGCCTAGTTACTGTGTCCAGTTCTGGATCCCCCAATATAAGAAGGGCGTGTTGGAAGGAGCCCAGACAGGGGCCAGGAAGATGATCAGAGGGCTGAAAAACCTTTCCTATGAAGTCAGGCTGAGACAGCTGAAGTTGTTCAGCTTAGAAATAGAGAAGGCTCTAGGTAAACCTTAGAGTAGCCTTCCAGTTTCTGAAGCAGGCCCACCAGAGATCTGGAAGGTATTTTTTACAACGTGTTGTAGTGATAGGACAACAGGTAATGGCTTTAAACTGAAAGAAGGTGGGTTTAGATTAGATATTGGAAGGAAATTCTTTACTGGAACAGACTGCTCAGAGAAGCTGTGGATGCCCTATCCCTGGAGAAGTGTTCAAGGCCAGGTTGGATGGGGGTTTGAGTAACCTGGTCTAGTGAAAGGCATCTGTGCCCCTGGCAGGGGGTTAGAACTGGATGATCTTTAAGGCCCCTTCCAACCCAAACCACTCTATGATTCTTTGAAGTGCAAATAGAGGTTGAACTCAACACAGTGTTGTGGTTTTGAGTGTGGGACCATCACTACCAGAAGCCTCCAGTGTTCAGGATTTGAAGCACCCTCACTTCTTGAATGTAACAATGGCTAGGAAAAACTGCATTAAAAAAAATTAAAAAAAATCAAGAAGTTTTCCACATAAGTCAGAGACTTATCCTCTACGAGTACAGGACAATATAGCTCTACTAAAAAATAGTGTGTTACAGTCTATGGAGGCTGAAGTCCTGGTGCAAAATCCCTGTTAACATCCCCAGTTTTTCCTCCTATTGTCTAAAACTGTTTCATGTAAGAGCAGGCAAATTTACTGCAGATATGAAGCCTGATCCGATTCAGTTTCATATGGCCTCCTTCTTCCAAATCCATGATCATGCAATGTGTCACATGCACACAAGGTCTCTCAATTTCCTTCACTGCCCCTTTCAAGTATGCTTATGTTATATGAAGCAGCTGCTTGTGTTTAGTAACTTTCTGCACCTGTGGTGCTTTTGGTCTAGGACACTGCAGTAGAATTTCCTCACTTGGCCATGTTGAGATGAAAACTGTGCTCCTGGGCACAGTGCTGGAAAGTATTCAGTATATTCAGTAGCACCATTTGCAGATGGTGTGAAAGAAGCTGCTCTCAAGGCATCTTGTCAGCATCAAGGATGAACATTCATGGTCCAACCTGATGCAAATTCTTTGACACCCTGATATGAAACCAGCTTGTTCCTGTTGCCTGTGTGCAAGCTGTTTCCTAGTAGATGAATAGGGAATGAAGTGTAAACTTCATATTGAGACTCATGTAATTGCCTTGCATGTTTCAGGAAAAGGGAGATTGTATGTTCCTGGTCAGCTTGCATCCAGATGGCAGCTAATAGGTTGAGACTTTTTTTTGAAGGATGCCAGACAGGCTTGTTCTTCATTGTAGCTGAAGCAAGGGTTTTACCTTGCTGAAACTCTTTAGGTTACTTTCCTTCTCACCCCAAATTTAATTTCTAAAAATAAATTTTCCCCATCACAGAAAACCAGTGACCCTGGAAGCTGTGTTCAGGTGCAGCCATGGCTAAGTGTGTGGAAAAACTCAGATCCTGTGCCAAACCAGTTGTGCTGGGGCAGAGCTTTCCTTTTCTTTCCTGCAACTTTTCCTGCACTGTCAAAGTAAGTTCCCCTCCAGGGAATGGCTTTGATGCCAGGATGTATTCCCAGTGGCTATTTCAAAATCTAATTTCTGATTCAGGCATGACAGACTCTGTGGGTTTGAAACAGGTCCCCCGGTCTGGATAGATTTCCCAACTTATGTGTCCATGCCATCCGTCAATCTTAGCAGTTAAGCTTGGAGACATGTCCAAGATTATACAGTGAACCTGAATCAAAGCCAAGAACTGGATCTAAGTTTCTTGGTTCGAGTAGAATATCTTGGTTCCTGAAACTTGCCTCCTTCCTATGATTTTTCTGCTTGGGGGAGGGAGGGAAGGGAAACAAAAAAAGTTAGTGTTTTTAACACATTAAATATCTGCATATGCTTTGTTGTGGGATCTGTGGGATAGTGAATCCAGATCCATCTTTTTGTTAAGGTGAATCCATCTTTGAACTCATTATTAAAGACCACAAAAGTGGTTATAACTCTTGTAAGAGGATAAAACAATTCTTTTGAAAAATATCCTGTCAATTGTTTTTGATGATGAGATGACCAAGAAGACTCCTGGTTCTGATCTGTCCTATTGCTTTTCTGTACTATTGTTGTCATAAATGTTTAATGGAAAAAAGGAGTCAATACAGTGAAGCGTTTTTGTTTGCTTCATAAATCCATTACCTTACTTTATTTGCATGCAAAAGGAAATACTTTCCTTCCATGCAAAAGTATGGACTTCAGAATCTCCAGACAAATACCAGAGGTAAGTCTACTTTATTGGCATGAAACAGTGTTTTTAGGTCGGAATAAAGTGCTAAGAAGCTTATAGTATGCTACTGAGTGCCAGTGCTAATATGATATTTATTGTTCTATCAGATAAGTTGTCATGGTTTAGAACAAGGGAAAAAAAGAAACCCTCAAGGTTAGAGGAAAGCTTTAATGTCCAGTTTTCCTTATGTGCTGGTTTTAGTTTGGGGGAAATTAATTTTCTTCACAGTGGCTGGTATGGGACTGTTTTGGATTTGTGCTGAACACAGTGTTGATAACATAGAGATGTTTTTCTTAATGCTGAGCAGAGCCTGTCCAGAGCCAAGGCCTTTTCTGCTTCTTATACTGCCACACTGTTGAGGAGATTGGGGATGAATGGGAAGCTGGGAGGCGACACAGCCAGGACAGATGACCCTAACTGACCAAAGGGATATTCCAGACTGTATGGCATCATGGTCAGCATGTAACTTTGGGGAGAAGAAAGAGGAAGGGGGGGATGTTTGGAGTAATGGTGTTTGTCTTCCCAAGTAGCCATTACATGTGATGGAGCCCTGCTCTCCTGGAGATGGCTGCACACTGCCTGACCATGGGAAGCAGTGAATTAATTCCTGGTTTTGCTTTGCTGGTGTGAGCTACTTTTTCTTTCCCTATTAAGCTGTCTTTATCTCAACCTGTGGTTTTTCTACCTTTTATCCTTCCAATTCTCTCCCTGACCCTACTGAGGTGGAGTGAGTGTGTGGCTCTGTGGGACTTGGTTGCTGGCTGGGATTAAACTGCAACACCTCATTATTCATATAAAGTGACACTGAGAATCCGTTCATCTGATGCAATTAAGTGGCTGAAGGAATTGCATATGGCCAGGCAGTTAGAGGGTGGGCTGCACATTAAATTCAGCCTGCATGTCCTGCGGTCATACTGTTGCAGATGACCTTTGGGATATCAGAGAATCCTGCTGGATTTTGCTTGAGGAATGACTTGTCCACACACAGTTCATTGCAGCATAAACTCCTGTGATCATCTTTGTTTTGTTTTCTTTGGTCTTTGTGAACTGAAACGCCCAATAACCAGTGGCAGGGATGCATGTGAGAGATCCAGCAGCTTCACTCATTCAACAGATGAAGATATTTCCTAGTCCAGCTGGAAGCTTCTACATGCTCTGGAAGCATCTACAAAATCTCCCTAAAGACAAGATTTTACATTCGTAATTCAGATATTAAAAAGGTGGGGGGAATAAATAGGAAGCAAAGGAAAAAAGAAAAGGGATTTTCTTTTCAGGCATTCTTTATGAATTTTAAGGAAAAACAGCTGCTTCTTCACCTTAAAGATTACCTTCATTGAAGTGTAAAGTGTAAGAAGTAACTATCCAGAGGCTTAAACTTAACCTATATTGATAACTTCAAACTGAAATGTCTTCCATTTATGATTCATGAGTCAAAAATGGGGGTGAATTAATCCACCCATTCTGAGACAAAGAGCCACATACAGTTGCCACAGTTGCAATACAGTTTCCACTTGCAATATGAAAAATCTTAACTAGGAAGAACACATCAGTGAGCCAAGGCCTGATAAGGGCATTTCAAGCACTATATTCTGCATTTTACTACTAAGGTCTTTCTATACTTTCTGCTGAGAACAGAGGAAAAACTTGGGTTTGGTTCAGATGGAACAAAATGGAAGATCTGCTGAAGGTTTCTTCCAAGTCCTGGTGTGAGGAGGCAAGGTGGCACTGTGCAGAATCACATGCTCACTTGTAGATCAGGTCTGTCTTAGCCCTTTCAATAATCTCTTGGAGTCTGAGGGAGTGATTGCATATACAAGAGTTTAACATGACCTTAAGCAAATTCTCATTTAGTTTTGGTGTTAACAGTTTAGGAGGTGAATTGATTTAAAGGGAAAGAGGTAAACCAGTGATGCTAGTCTTAATGCTTTCAGCTATCATGGGAAAAACCCACAAGAAAATATCATCTAGAATAAACATGCGATATAAATAATTCTTGTCAATTGCTGTCCAACCTGTGATGTATCTCTGTGAACATTAGTATTTCACAAAGGTCACTTCTGCTATTTCTACCAGCTTCATGGATTTCCTGAGGTTTCTAGTTGACCCTACACTTTGAATGAGACTTGTGTAGTGTATTGACAGCATGCTCGCAAGTTTTCCAGACCCAGTGGTAGTCTCCTCATTGATTCTGGTGGACTCTGTGCCTTATTTGATTTCTGCACAGCACTATGTAGGCTGCAGTGGGACAGTCTGCAGTGACAAAATCAGTCTGGTCTCAAAAGTTGCTACTCATTAATAGCTGGAAGTTGCTGCTGCTCCACTGAGCAATCTGTGGCCCCTGTTCTGGGCAGGCAGTAAACCAGGCCAGTACAGGTTTCACTTGAAGATAAAGCAGTAGCAAATGACAACTGGCAAGGATTTTTCATCTGTCCATTTTAATTTTTTGAGTTCTGTTAAGTTGTTAACCGCTGGTCAATAAATGACTAGGAGTGAATTAGGGTGAAAAGAAACTGTATACAGTCTCATGTTATTGCTGCACCCTTTTTAGCTCTGTATTGTCTTCTGTTAAAACTTGCATGAGAAAACTCTCCATTTATTAGGGTATGAAAAAACCCACATCGAAATTTCTGGTGAAAAAGAGCTTAGTATTTGGGCTATCTTATGTCCACTTCAGTGGTTTTGGTTTTTAGAATGTGACTGATCAGCAGCAAGTATCTGAAACTGTTTTCATCTTCACCAAATGAGGAATAGTTCTCTCAAATCAGTGAGATTACACCAACCTGAAATCACTGAAAAGATACCAGAATGAGTTCCTTAATTTGGTATTTGAAGGAGAGAGGGAGAAGGAAGAGTGAGGGCTCAGGAAAAACTAAAGTGTAATCATGTATTTTCAGTTCTGTAGAAATTTTCACACATTCTATTACTACAAATGTTCTCAGTTGGGAGTGAGCTTATACGTAAGTCTGCTGTGTTCAATAAAGTAATTCATGCAAAGAGAAAATGTGTGCATAAATGCTTTTCAGGACTGAGACCTCTAAATTACAGACTTCCTCCTCATTTAATATCTTCCACTCAATATGTAAGATGCTTTTAAATTCTACTAATTGTCCAAACCAAATCCTAACTAGGCAATCAATGAACCTATAGACTGTAAGTGTCTTAAATGAGTAAATGACACGCTTTGTAGCACTGCCCTTCAAACCCTTTTCTGAAGTAGTGAAAAGTGCAGTTAGTATTAAAGTCTATTTTCAGATTTAGTGTGACCCAAGACAACAAAACCCAAGAAATCCAAACCTCACTTATTCTCACAACATAGAAGGGATGCTGAGAAAACAGCTGCTTCTGGCTCAACTTACCCACTTGTCAAATGAAACTATCTTTTCCAAGACAGGATATCAAAATGTCAATATGCCACTAAAACCTCAAAAAAGCTTCACTGATCTGTAAGCCTTTTGATGATCCTGCTTCCAGACTGCACCAATCCAAAACTGGACAAATAGGTGGGGCATCAAGCTGTACCCAAATGGGTGAGAAGGAAGTAGGGCTGCCCTGCTCTTCTACAAGGCAGTGGACAGGTGAGAAGACACACACACACACACACACACACCATGTGTGGGCAGCCTCTCTGGATGTGTGCTGGGTTGCTGCACATGGTAATGTGTCTCCTTCCTATTTTTAAATCCTCAAATTATTGCTGGATGCTACCTCATTGAAGATTTTTTTGGTTTTGTTGTTGTTTGTTTGTTTTGATTTTTGTTTGTTTTAATTAGCTGTAACTATTTCAATATGCTATTGGTAGTAGATTTTATTCTAGGTCTCATCAGTCAGTGTAGTTTTTCACTTTGTTCTGCTGGTGGAGGAACATAAATATTTTCAGAATCTTAGTTTATGGGGCTGGTAGTAAACTTTAACATGGTTATAAGGGTCTAGTTTCAGTATATGTTTTTCTCTGATGGGAAAGCTCACTTAAGGATAATCATTTTCCTCAACGGAGTTTGTTTGTGCCCTGGCTGTAGTGGCACAAACCATGTGCAGGACCAGTGAAATTGTTCAAGGTTAATAATATAAAAACCCCCAAACCAAGAGGTGTTTTGAGACTGGTCTTTTTAACCTGGCTTAAGATCTATGGTAAATATGGCCTGACGAGACTTCCGTGAGCTGCTTTCCAAAGACTGGAATGAATGGCTGGAGAGAAGAAGGGGACAGACAGCAGGAATTTATTAAGCTGCTGCATGACCAAGGAGAACATATCATGGGATTGCTGCTGACTCTTCTACTCTATCAGAGGAAGTCATGCAGAGGGCACATCAGTTTTACAGCTTCTCCATTGGTTAGAAAACAGCTTTGGGCCTATTGGACATGCCATCTATCCCAAAATGCAGGAATTCAGAAGTAGTCATGTTTGACTATTCTTTGCTTGTTCAAGGTCCTGAGGTAGCTGTTTTTTGCATGTAATAAATGAAACATCACTAGCATTTATTTCAAAGGGAGATTTAATCCAAGAATTCAAATCTTGGAGTCAGGATTTCAATTGCTGATTTGCTGGCTGGGACAAAGAAGTTTCACACCTAGCTGCGCTGGCTAAAAACATCCGGTTTAAAACATGCCAGGCACAATTTTCTTGCTATTATTGATTGAAAACTAATGGAAACCACTGCAGAGTTTGTGCAGAACTGTGTGTGTCTAGGTCTTATCAGCTAACCAGGTCTTAAAAACCAAGCTGCAACTCTTCTTATTAGTCAAAATATGTCTTTATACACCGCCATCTCTAATTAGTGGTATGCAAATTAGAAATGCATACCTAATTCCCTAATTCCCTATCTACTTTGTGCCACTTTCTCAGTTATAGAATTCATTGCCTCAGTTTCCCTTCACTTGTACTTGGTGCTTATGTCTCATTAACAAGTGCCTGACAGAGGAGTGCACTCACTGGGTGGAATATATTGATATATATGTGTAGTCAGTGTCAGCTGGCATATAGGCTGGCATATATAAGGGGGACAAATGGGAACGTATGAACAAGTAGCCTATGTTGTTTCATGTTGACACGTATATGACACTAATCCAGAAACTCCTGCCAGAGGCAAGTGAAGTATGTTTTGAACAACCAGAGGTATTCCTTCTGGGATTGCTCATACAGTATGATTTCTGTCTCTTTGACTGAAAGAAAACTCTCCTGATCTATTAGCAGCAGTATTGATATCTGAAGTGATGTATGTAACAAGTGCAACTCTTACAAGAAGTGTTTTCATGTATTTTCCAGTGAGTCCTCGCTTATACTCTTGCTTAACTCAGAGAGAAAACCCTTGAACATTACACTTTCATATATATATTTGAAATTCTTAGCAAACAGCAAAACTAAAATTTTTTCCTGGTGCAGACTGTGCTATTTACAGTGAAACTTTCTTGGAAAACAATGCTCCAATCATTGTAAGCTGATTCCCTAAACTCCAGGGTGCGTAAAAGTAATTTCTGATTGGTTTGCTTTTCTTTGTAGTAGTAGTGGTAACCAGATAATGAATATAAATAAACGTCCATAAGGAAGTACTGAACACTATGGCAAATACAAAATAAAGTAAAAAAATGTTCCCTGAAAACAAATTAGGGAGGAAATCTGAAACACTTTTTAAAAGAAGTTGGGGCTCTTGTCACAAATGTTGACTAATATAAATATTTTATACTTAGATTTTTTGTTCACCTTTGCATATGATGTCTACTTAGAATTTACTATGCTGTTTCTGCTCAAGCAGAATCATTCACTGGTTTTGTCCCTAAAGCATATATTAATTTTTTTTCAGGATTTCATGTGCAAGTCAGTAGTTCTTACTAGCATTCTTCTGTAATGTGAAGGCCATGTAGTTTAAGAGTTACAGGTCACAAAACTTTCTGTAATGAAAATGATCTTTTTTTCTTTTTGCTGGTTAGGAGCTGGGATGTGGGTGGGAAGGGGAAATTAAGGACGGTGGCAGTGCTGAGGTTCCTGATACGATGATATTGCATCCGGAGTGGTGTGCAGAAATTCACTCAGGTAACGAGAAGTATTATTGTGCCTGTTTTACAAGTGGAAAACTGGAGGAAAAAGAATTTTTGCCTTGACCATGACCATAAGGAGCATGATTTTCTTACTGTGCTCGGTCCCTCAATCTTGCTGCCTGCTACCATCTTAATCTGAGCTGTTTCCTAGTCTTGCAGTGGGCAGCTCTGAAAAAAAAAAACAACCAAAAACCACCCAGAAAACAACAAAAAAAACCCCACCAAAAAACCACCACCACCACCACCACCAACAACAACAAAAAAAAAAAAAAAAAAAAACTGACAAGAAAGTTTGTGAGCTTTTCACTCCATTCTGGAAAGCCTTTTGTCCAGGCTGGGGCTGGTTTTGTTCCTCCCTCCATAGTGACTGTCAGGTGAAAATCACTAAAAAATTCAGTTCTGTTAAGCTTGAGCCCTGGGACTTCATCAGGAGATGGTCATCCATAAGCCAGGCTCTGAAGCAGTATGGTCAACATTCATGGGCTCTGCTTTCCCTTTGGTGGGAAATGGGGATACTGAAATGGTGGCACAAAACCTAAAATTTTGGTATTTCCAGCTTCTACAGGAATTTCTGGTTTGGGCTGAGATTAAATTTCTGTCATAGTAGCTTATATGGGGCTCTATTTTGGGTTCATTGTAGCAGTGTTGATAACAAGGGGATGTTTTACCTGTTGGTGAACTGTGCTTACAGAATGTCAAAACCTTTTCTGTTTCTCACACCCCCCCATCAGTGAGTGGGCTGGGGCTATGCAAGAGGTTGGGAGGGGAAGAAGTTGGGACAGCTGACCCCATTTGATCAAAGGGATATTCCATAACATATGATGTCATGTCCAGCAATAAAACTGAGTGTGAAGGGAGTGGGTGAAAGGTGTTTGGGGGCTGGCTGGACATCAGTCGGTTGGTGGTGAGCAATTGTTTTCTTTTGCATCACTGTTTACTTGTGGTTCCCTCCCTACTCCCTTTTCCTTTTGTTCCCCTCATTTAAAAAAATAAATTCCGGCAGTCCAGAGGGCCAGTCATGTCCTGGGCTGCATCAAAAGCATCATGGCCAGCAGTGCAAGGGAAGCGATTCTACAACTAATCTCTCGTCTGGTGAGACCCCACCTGGAGAGCTGCACACAGCTCTGGAGCCCTGAGCACAGGAGGAAGGACAAGGACCTGCCAGAGCAAATCTAGAGTAGGGCCACCAAGATGATCAGAGGGATGGAGCACCTTTCCCATGAGGAAACGCTAAGGCAACTGGGATTGTTCAGCCTGGAAAAGAGAAAGCTTCAGGGTATTCTAATCATGACCTTTCAGTACCTGAAGGGAGCCTGCAAGAATGAAGGAGAAAGACTTTTTACAAGAGCACATACTGACAGGACAAAAGGGAACAGCTTCAAATTAAAAGACATCAGGTTTAGATTAGATATTAGGGAGAAATTCGTTATGGGAGGGTGATGAGTTGCCTAGAGAAGATGTGGACGCCTCATTCCTGGAAGTGTTCATAGCCAGGTTAGATGGGACTTTGAGCAACTGGGTCTAGTGAAAGGTGTTTTCATGGCAGGGGAATTGGAATTGGATGACCTTTAAGGTCCCTTCCAACCCAAATCAGTCTATGGTTCTAAACTGTCTGAAGTGTTTCAGAGTCTCACTGTCTTAGTGGTTCTAAACCACTGCGTTTTTTGTACTTTTATCCTTCTGATTCTCACCCCTATTCCACTGAAAGCAAGAGCGAGTGAGCAGCTGAATGGTGCTAAGCTGCCCTACTGAGGTTTATCATTAATAAAATCATGTATCCATCCATCTTCTCAAGCACACAGAAAAAGGTTAGGAACATCACAACCTATCAAGTGAAGGAATTGAATGTGAGCCTAATTCTGAGTGTGTTAATGATCTTTATAAAGATATATTGCAGTAAGCTCCTTTCTTTATAAATTAAAAAAAAAGGGGAAAAATTAAAAAGGAAAAATATAGCATGGATCTGAGAGTTCTTTGAAGGACCTGCTCCCAAAATTGATGATTAAAGGAGGATAAGCACAGTGCTTTCGGCTCCAAAGGTCAGTCCTGCTGAATTTAAGTGACTGATGGATTCTCTTCACTGGAGGTGCAATTTTCCCCTGAAGAAATATTTCTTAAAGACCAAGGCTGGCTACCTGGTATTTACGAGAGAGCCCAAAGGGAATTGCAAGGAGGGTTGTTAGGGTTATCATTTACTCAGTGGTTTCTGCCGATATTGTAGCTCAGAGATCCCACAGCACTGCTTCTTAGCATGTGATAAATGGTGCCCAGGGTGAAGGTGAGGGAGGAGCGAGGGCAGCCCCTGCAATGACAAACTGTTGCTTTGCTGCTCCTGCTGTGAACCCGCTGTTCCTCCTCCAGCATTCTCCAACACCTCAGCTGTGCTCAGCATTGCTCTCCTTGGCCAGTGATGATGTGCCTGTGCTTTGGGATGCACTTTGGAATGCACTTTGTGGAGATTCTGGGTGCACAGCTATGAACAGGAGAGTTCTTTCCTCCTACGTGGTAGCGTGGTGAAAATTATGTTTTATGGCCACCTTTTGAGACCCTTGCTGTACACTGGTCCAAGTGATTTCTAGTGGCTGATACAGCATAAAATATCAACTCTTGTGATATATATATACCTAAGCATGCTCCAGTGGAAAAGCATGTTGTTTTGATCTCTCCCAGACTTGATGATGGGAGCCTGTTAATAGAGTTGTGGTGCTAAAGGAGTGTTTCTGTGCATCTCTCTAATTCTTCCATTTTTGTGTTAAAAATAGATTTCTTTCACTACAGAAAGTTATTAATATATCTTGCATATTTAATCTAGCATCCCTAGTTTTTCCTCTTGTGGAAAAAAAAAGCATAACTAGGTGAAAAATTAGAAAAAATGTGGAATATCCAGTACAAGAACTTCTAAGTAATTGTTTTGTTTTGCTGTTTTACTACAAATGGACTTAAAAATAACTGAAGCCCATCCCTAATTCATGCAAAATACATCAGCTAGGTAAGAAATAAAATACCTGGTGGGATCTCAAATACTTTTTATGTTGTGTTTTGATTGCTGAGAAGATCATGTACTCTATTTTTGCTGTATTCTTTCAGGACTGCAAGATAGTTTAATGCTAATGATTTAGCTGTTATCCAGCTAAAGAAAATAGACTGGTGAGGTTAACTAAGGCCACAGTCAGCATCAGTTGGTGCACTGTTGAATGTGTTGTGTGTTTGGTACCATAAAGTAAAAAGGAAAAGCAATGTCTAACACCTTCATTTAAAAAGAAAACTCAATAAATTGTCCCCCACCAAAGCAAGCAAACAAAAAAATTTCCCAGAAAGCCCAAATAATAGGAAGTTCTCAAACTCAAAGAAAATCAGTGTTTAGACCCTAACATTATTAATGTCTCTTCTGAACTCATTGTTTATCTAACTTTGCTTTTGCTGTCCTTATTTCATCAATCACATTTTTTAAGATGAAACTCCAAGTCTTCCCATTAATTCCTGGACTGTTGTGGCTTCTCAAGTCCTTATTGCTACATCTTTGGCTCTTCTACAATGCACAGATGTTGACCATGGATGAAAATGTTGAATTCACAGATTATGTCTTGACCAGTTCTCTTCTGCTGGCAGCTTCTCACCATTTTACTTTGAAGAGGAAAGGAGCCTTTTCAAGTTTTTGTTGCTTTTGGTTCATACGGGTAGTTCTTTTTTGCTCTCCCTTTTGAGTCATAGCAGGCAGTATGCCATGCCATTGGGCTTGAAACTAGTTACCTGTTGCATTCTGTGGATGTACAGTTCCAGTAGCTGGAAAAGAAATGCACATACTACCTTGTCCTGAAAACCCATCCCAGATTTTGGAATTGGGACTGGGGTTGTTTTCTGAGACATACAATAACCACATAAATGACTTGAGCCAATCCGTGGGGTCTTGATGGGGCTTTATTTTCAGTATTGCTTAGTGCCCCAGAGCAGAGAGCTTTGCAACAGGGCTGTGGTGCAGGGGCTATTTGGGCAGGGCTAGCTCTAGGAGGAGCAAGAGCTGCTGGATTCACAGCCCCCAGCATTGCTTCAATGGCCTTGGGCACCCCAAGGAGGGCACCGAAATCAAGGAGTGATGGCAGAGGTCAGCAGGCTCTCAGCATCAGCAAATCCTGGGCAAAAGCTCAGCCCTTCATTCATCAGTGAGAAACTGGAGTGACAATGCAGCCTTTTTCCATGAAGCATTTGTGGCCCCATCCACTGTCCATTGTATTGGTTTCAATGAAATCTAAGCACATACTCAGAATTAGGCACTTCTTTGCCTAGTGCCCTCAGGAGAGAGAGTTTCCTCAAGTGGGGCCAAACATGTATTTTATACGGGGCATCTTCTGACCCAGAAGGTCACCTAAGGTTTCTGAGAGACTCTGAAGGGATATTTTTAATTGTTCTAAGTCTTGTTTTGTTTTCAGGCTCAGCAAAATAACCTGAAGTGTGTTTGTGTAAATGGACAAGGGAAAATCTGGTCAAGGAAGAAGCTTGTTATTCATTGTGGGTCAAGTCCTGCAACTGTGGAGTCGAACTGTGTTTTGCCATTGATTTCAGTGGGCACAGGGGCAACCTGTCTGGTCATTTTGAATGAATAAATTTTATTCCCACAGAGAGAGAAAAGTAGCTGGTATAAAATTGAGGCCTTTTTGCTGCCATGATATATAAACTGTGAAGTTATTGTATATTCACTGAATTATAACCTCAAAGTAGAGGAAAATTTTCATCTTTTCAATGGAAATTCCAGCATGAGGAATGAGGCACAAGTGGGACCCATGTAAATGCCAGATTACAGAAGTATTCCTGTGTTTGACAGCTTTGGTACTGTAGTCTTCAGGCAAGGTGTATCCCACAGCAAACTACATCATTTTAGTAGTTACTCTCTGGTGATAGGAATTATCCTTCTGGACTGCTTCCACTTAAAACTAGGTTTCTGTTGGCATTGCTTCATCTGATCTTAAATTATGGTATTTTTTATGTTTGTTAGCAGTTCTTTTTTTTTTTTTTAATGGTCTGATGCAAATTTGTTTTCAAAAAGATATGAAGGAGCAGCACTATATCATCCCTTTGGTCTTTGACAATGTGAGAGCAGGGATGGCACCAGAAAAGACCCCCCCTCCCTCATCCCAGCAGGTTTATGGGCTGGTGCTCTGCAAGTTTGTGTGTTATACTTAGTGGTATTAATGCCTGTACAGATTGAAAATTCAGATATACTGCCTTTCCTTTGTTGCAGGAGGAAGCATTTTTTGCTGCAGGTCTGAGAAAGGGCAGGCTGGCATGGAGAAAGAGGTAAGTGAAGAAAAAGCCATGCTTTCCAAAGAGAAAAGTTAAAGGGGCTATTCCTAGCATTGCTATTTCATAATATTATTTGTAGTGTGATGGGAGGGAAGTCAGCAGACGCGAAGGCTCCTTTATAGCATTGACAAGTCAAGGAGATGATTAACGAGAGTACCAGACAATGTAATGGTAGGAGAAGGCCCACAGAAGTTAAACAAAAGTGCCTTCAGAATTTAGAGAATTCCCATGATCCATAGTAGGACCTCATTGTGCTTGTCTACTGTTTCTATTTTTGATTAGATTTATAAACACAGCACCACATATTTTCATGTGGCTCATAGCCCCAGGGCAGAGTGAGATTGACTGCGCTGAAACTGTGAGGCTTGTGAATTTCGGGCAAGGGATGGAGTGAAATAAGTAGTGTAATTGTTTTTGTGGAGTGACCGTGGGACCTCTTCTGTTCTGAATTACACATGGTTCAACCCTTTGACCCAACCAACCTCGGCAATGCCTGGTAGATCTCCTAAAGCTGTGCTGAAAGGTCCTATCAGTGACATGTTGGAACATTATCTGTCATGTGAGATGTGTGCCAACAACCATATTAAACTACATTAATTACTAGTGAGGCCACGTTTGTGACAATCTCAACTTCATTTAACCCATCATCATGTTAGTTATTGTTTAAACAGGAAGTACAAATGGGGACAATTTATGAAATCAAAATGCAGCACCAATGTTTTGTTTAATAAATTGTATGTTTTACTTTGTTTTATTTCCCTTCTAGTTTTTTTCTTCCCCTGGCATTTTTGTTCTTGTCATCAGCTCTGTAGCTTGAGTTTTTGAGGGCTTTTCTATTTTAAGAGCAAGCAATAAAAAGACTACTTCTTAGTAACTGAACTAATACACCAGTGAAATTGTTGTTTCTTTCAGTGCAATTGTAAATGAAAGTTGACTGAAAGCACAGCGTTTGTTTTCTAGGAAGAAGCAAGCGTGCTAAGAGAGTTTGTGTAAGGCTGAAAAATCACACGTGGGTTACTCACTTGATGTCCACTCTCACTGATTTACACTCCAGCTAGTGGGGCTCTGTATGGCCACGCTTGCACACCTCTGAGCATACATTTCTTTTTAATCCTATAAAAACAATTTTCTCATAGGTCTGACCGTCTCGGTAGCAAAGCTTTCTGTGGGTCCTCAAAAGGCAGTCTGTTACATAGAAATTCGTAAGGATTCTTTGCACATGTTTCCTTTCTGAAGCATTTCTGCCTTTTATAGGGGAAGAGGCAAAAGCTCTCCCACATGCTCCTGCGTGGGCAGTGTGCAGGTTCACTCATGCCTAGCTGTGCCTGGTATTCTATTAGACTAGACACACAGGGTTACATCTTCCACCTACACACTGAGCTGCTCTTTTACAACAAGCCTTTTCCTTTGGCCTCATTGTCTAGCTAGAATAAACAAAGTGTGGGGTTGTTTATTTATTTAAGTTTATTTATTTTTGATTGCTGCAGAGTCAGCTAAAAACATCTTTGACCCTTCTAAGCGTCATTCTCTTTAGCAATGAAGAGTTTGTTCCCCGCAAAATCCAGCATGGAGTGCTTAAAGCAGACAGGTGCAAATACCAAGCTCTTTCTCTTTGGCTGCCATCCCTTAAATAGACAAAGTAATAGGCTGGGAGAAAGGAAAAGGTTCCAGCTCCAGCTGCATAAAGGAAAGCCTTAACAGAGGCTTAGCAGCTGTTTGCAAGAATTAAATGCTGTAAATACCAACTAATGCATTTGTGTGTGTGTGAGTATGTTCACAGAGGAATAAGTGCTTAGTGCGGCTCCATCCCTTTTTATGCGAGAGGATCATTCTTTGAAAACTGCACTCTGCTTTTTGTTTAAAGGCTAATGCTCTCACTGAAGTGAATGAGAACAGAAGCCAACATACCTGTTCCTGTTTACCATCGTTACACTCCTTAGAGCATTTCAGGCATTACTAGGTTCTTGGAGCCCTACCAGATTGACAATATTTCCAGCTACTTCTCTTTTGGCTGTATTCAAACAAGGCCCCAAAGGAAAAAAAATAAAAAAAACCCCAACAACCAACAACAAGACAACCAACCCACAAACAAAACCATGGATGAATCTGCTGAGCTAGTTTGCTGATGTTAGAAACAGTTGTTCATATTAGGAACACCTAATTTAATTTCATGAAAGAGACATAACATGCCAGTATGTGTATGAATCTAAGGTATGCATTTCCTAAAAGGAACTAAAACTCTGTCATTCCAAAGTTGCTCTTCTTTTTGACTTCCAGCTTGCATGGGGACTGCTGTCTGGAAGCAGTAACTTTAACTTTAACTCTAAGGCTGCTGATGAGGTCTGTCTGTGTGATCTTCGTAAGCAGATAAGGGTAGGGAGACAGCTCAGAGCAGAGCTTGTTTACAGCAGGACAGAAGAAAACAGCTAGACATAAATGAGGGCTGACGGTTTCATGAAGCACAATTGGTTGATCACAGATTCAATATGACTGCCCTGAACTGAGCGATGATCCGTACAGTATGCAAAATTCACTTTCTTGCTGGTCTGTGCCCACCAGCCTTCCAGCAGCTTTCCCAGAGCCCCTCAGCCACGGCTTTGAGTGGAACCAGAGCTGAACGCAGCATTGTTGTACCCAATTCCTTTTGACAACAATCACATTCTTTTAAAAACTTCATAGGTTTTAGTTGTCACTGGTTATAAATGAGGGTTTTTTCCCTCGCCATTGCTGCTGCTGCTGCTGCTGTGGTGCTGGCTGCTCTCCCACAGATGCGAGTGCTGCAGGTTCTGGTACTCCCGGTTTTCCTTTGTTTCCGTTGGTATCAGGGAGCAGGCGGTGCGTTTTAATGACGACAGCGTGCAAAAAAGCTTCTAAAGGTTTAGGTCACTTTTTGAGTGACATGGTGATTAGTTTGCACTGTGCTCAAACACTTCTAAAT